>NC_056746.1:656433387-656780887 GCF_019279795.1 Protopterus annectens
AGATCTTGTTTACCACTTTCACAAAATAGATGCGGTCATCTCAGCTCTCGAGCATTTTTTATGATAAATCACTATTTCCCTGTTTTTTTTCTCGATATCTACTTTTTTTTGTTACATGTATCCTTGTTTATATACAATTGCTGGTATTTTTGTATAATTTTTCTTTTTTATCTCTTTTAAATTTTCTCATTACACCTTTGGTGTACTCTTCCATACCATTTTTGATAATGTTTTCCTCCCTTACCCTTATTTCCCCTTCTTTAACCAAAAAAAAATTCTTTATTCTCCTTTTTCTATCTACTTTTAAAGATGTCAGAATAAGGCCCTTCAGGGTTTAAAAAGTGTAAAAAGATGCCAATTTCAATGGAGGGAAAGGATCCCTGAAAGGAGGCCTGACTGTCCCTCTCTGGAAGAAATCAGGGGTAATTTATCCCTGCACCAGACAGCCTGGCAAGATATCACAAAAGATACGTGGGTGCAGAGGATCATTTCCAGAGTTTTTATAATTCCCTTTTCTCTTCCACGGTTCCACCTCCATCCTCACGCAAGTTTCCCAATGTTCCACCCAATCACAGGAAAGCAGCAGCACTAGAAATACAAAAGCTACTAGAAAAAATAAATAATCATCCAAGAAGTCCCACCAGACCAAATAGAATCCAGAATTTACTCAAGATTCCTTTTAGTACCAAATAAAACAGGGGACTGGAGACCAATTTTAGATATCAGCAACTTGAACAAATCAGTTTGACACAAAGTTTCTGATGGTCACAGTTGTCTATTTTGCCATTTTTGGGCAAGGAAGACTAGATGTGTTCGACAGACCTTCAAGACATGTAGTATCACATAAAAATGAACACAGAGTCCAGAAGATACTTATGCTTCTGGCTGGAAGCCAGTCACTACCAGTTCAGAACCCTGCCCTTTGGTCTCACCACTGTCCCCAGGGTGTTCACCAAATGCTTGGCAGTGGTAGCAGCTCACTTGAGACTGCATGGATTATGGGTGTTTCTGCATCTAGATGACTGGCTCATCACCACCCCAACCAGACATCTACTCATAAAGGTGAGATATCAGGTACTCCAAACTTGCTCCCTTCTAGGACTTACAATACATTACAACAAATCTCAGTAAGAACCATCTCAAATACTGGAGTTTATAGGGATAGTTTTCAACATGGTATCTGTAACAGCTTCTCTTCCTCTAGTGAGAGTACAAACAATAAGATTTGAGGTCAAGAAAATTGTTCACTCTAAAAGAATTTCAGCCCAGTCAATTCTTCAAACCTTGGGGTCAATGTCAGCTGCCATAATTTTAGTCCCCCTGGCAAGATTTCATATGAGAATTCTTCAATGGATGCTAGCAATACAAATGGTCCATTCTTTATCAACGAATGTCACTCCAAATAAGGATCACTCAGGCATGCAAGAAATACCTTTGGTGGTGGATTTTATCAGATCACATTCTACAAGGCCAATGTTTCATACTCCCTCAACCCAAGGCCATAGTGGCCACAGACGCATCCCAGACTGGGTAGGGGGGCACTTTTTGGGGAAAACAGTCCAAAGCACTTGGTCCCCTGAAGAGGCCAATTTGCATATCAATGTCCTAAAGATGTGAGCAGTGCTCTTAGCACAACAGGCCTTTTAGGATACTCTCCCTTTAGGGACAATTGCGATTCAAACAGACATGTCAGTAGTTTGGTACATCAACAAACAAGGAGGAACCAGATCTTACTGCTTGGGTCGAGAAGCACTCATAGTGTGGCAATGAGCAATCTCATACAACCGCTTTGTGACAGCAACACACATTCTGTCTAAGTCCATTGTGATAGCAGACAAATTGAGCAGGTCCATTCTACTATGTGGCAATGAGCAATTGCATACAACCGCTTTGTGATAGCAACACACATTCTGTCTAAGTCCATCGTGATAGCAGACAAATTGAGCAGGTCCATTCTACTACCTCACGACTGGCTTCTCAACAGGGAAGTGACAGAAATGATATTCCATCAATGTGCCTGCCTTGCTGCGATCTTTTTGCTTCTCTCCTAAACAACAAGTGTGGCAGCTTCTTTGCCCTGATCCCCCCACTGGGGGAATCACTGAGGGATGCTGTGCTCCAAAATTGGCCTCCCAGTTTCTTCTGTGCTTATTCCCTGACTCCCTTGATCCCCAAATTTCTGCAGAAAGCTGTCAGGTTGAAGAGCAGCCATCCTTATTGCACCTTACTAGCCTCCACAGGTTTGGTTCCCCTTTCTTTGGCCTCATCTACTTTACCCACCTTGGATTCTGGATCCAATTCTAGACCTCCGGTCTCACCTGACAGGCATGGTTCACCCAGATATCTCAAACCTAAAGCTGACAGTGTGGTTTCTCCACTTCTACTAATAGCCAGACAACCTATGCTCTCATCCCCTATCTGTCCTCTAAACCTCCATACTTGATTTTTCATAGGGATAGGGTAACATTACGAACCAATCCTTCCTTCCTAAATTGGTGTCAGAGCAGGTGTCAGAATCCAATATCAACCAGTCCATTAATCTGCCTGTCTTCTTTCCGAAATTTGAAAACAAGGTTGAATACAAGTTACACTTCCTAGATGTTCATAGGCAACTATGTTTCTACTTACACAGAACAATACAATTTAGAAAATCTGATCAACTATCTCCTTTGTGGACTACAAAACTGGTAAATCTGTTACAAAGATAACTTTGGCAAGATAACTTACTGGCTATATATCTTTTATCTACAATAAATTAGGTATTTCATTATCAAAACCTTTAAGAGCCCACTCAACTAGATCCATGGCAACTTTGTCAATATTTTTATCTAGGCATTCCATGGATGATATATGTGCAGCTGCAACTTGGGCTAATCCTCATACCTTTATTACTCATTACAAACTAGATCTAGTCTCAAAGGGAAAAGCAGCCTTTAGTTCAACCATGCTCAGAAATATCCTTCCTTAGAGTTTGTAGATCAGAGTGTAAAGTGTGGATGCTATATCTTTAAGATACACATGAGGCTGTACATGTACGAATAAATTCCAGACCCATACAATCCCTAGTGCCATTTTGTAGAAGCAGCCAGACAGTAAGCTGCATGTTCGTAGCTGTTAGTTTGTATATAAGTGACTTAAGTTATAGTCAGTAAGCCTCTATACTGATGTTTGTGTATAAAATAAAGTTGCTTGAACAGAAACCATGAAGATTCGTTTATTCATGTCCTAATATGAAAGCGAAATGGTGTCAGAACCGGCTTCGAAGAGAGAAGAATATTCGGAGCTACGCAATCTAAAGACGACAGTGAAAGTAAAACTGAGAGAAAAGAGCACAAACATAACCAGAAAGAATCAAAGGTAATGAGAAATAACATGAATTATATACTTGATGCAAAAGATGAAAAAAGGGGCATTACAAGGGCACAAATTGCATTATCAGGCAAGCAGAAAGTACAAAAAATGTTTAACTAAAGAAAATGTTTAAGATAAAAGCATTTGATGAAATGATTAACAGTAAAGCAAAAAATTGGTATGTTTAAAGCAAAACTAGTGTGTTTGAGGCAAAGTTGGGCATGTTTAGAGTAAAACGAGCACAAGAAAAGTACATTGGGCATGAAAAGGGCTTAAACGAGCAAAACAAATATAAAAAGAAGAAAAGGGGACATTAAGCAAAAAATAAAGCAAGGCGACTGTATGTGTTTTGGGCAAAGTGCTGTGTTTGGGCATAACTATGACTTCATATTGTATCAAGGGCGTAAATAGTTATTATAAGTATCTCAGAGTGTATAAGACTGCTTACAGTCTGTGCTTATTACTGTGCATGTATTTCAACGAGTTCATTGTGTGCAAAGTACAATTATTTCGTGCAATGCGGTCAAACTATAGCTATTTTGAGAAAAAGTTCTTGTGCTGGGTATGTCTATTCGCAAAGTGCCGCCATTACAGACTGCTTCTTGTACTGTAAAGTGTTGCCTAGCAAGGTACCACCATTTTGGAGACATTTCAGTGTGCTGTATGCAGTTATTTACAAAGTGCAATTACTTCAAAAGTTATTGAGTTTTGGACAACAAATGTTCGATTTATTTGCATTGTGCAGTTGCTTGACATGTTTCTTCCACTGATAAGAGGTGTTTTCTCACAAAAGATGACATTACAAGAGTATTACAATGCTCGCGAATTACTCTGTCGCATCGTAAAGTTATCGAATATTTCTTAAAGTGATGGTGCATGACTATAGCATTTCTACTTTTACCGATAAAATTCTGAAAGTATAGCACGTGATGGTGTATTACTTTAGCATTTCTGCCTTTACCAATAAAATTCCGAAAGCATCAGAAAGCCCGAGAAGTTATTTCACAAATTCCGGTAAAGTATCGAAAAGCCCGAGAAGTTTATTTCGCAAAGTCCAGTTATTCAAAAGTACTATGAGTTCATTCATTCACATAAATCTGATAAGCCCAACAAAAGTATAAGTTTATAGCACAAAGGCATTGGACAAGTTCTGTTTATGCCAGAAACGTATATATATATATATATATGTATATGTGTGTATATTCATGCTTATTCACAAAACCCTTCACTGGTATGTGTTAATATGGCAGACAGATTTCAAAAACCCCTACCACTTGTGTTTTTATCAGAATATTGCAGAGAACTGGAGAATATTTCAGCAAGAGTACAATATTTTCATACAAGTAGCTTATGCATCAGGGCATTCATTTTGCTAAACCTAGCAGGTTCTAAGGCCGCAGAAAGACAGCATTAATTTGTGTATGCACCAGCAGTGTATGAAGGAGAAGGGGCAAACTGCCATATTGTTATACATGCTGAATCAAGGGAAGACCCCAAGTGTTTGAAGCGCAAGCTCAGAGAAATGTGCAACCCCTAGATGAATATTATATTAGAGAGGCATTTGTTTTACACAAGAGATCCGAAGCCATGGGAAACATTTGCAGCTTATATAACTGACTTGAGAAACAGAGCTAAGACGTGTCAGTTTGGTGATCTAAAAGATGAGCTGATAAAGGGCAGGCTTGTAAGTGGCATTAACAGTGCTGCTATGAGAAAACTTTTGCTTCATGATAGTGATATGACGTTGAGCAAAGCAATAGAGATTTGTCAAATCCATGAGGTGACACCAAATACATACAAGTATGCTTGCGAGTGACAAGAGCATGGTTTCAGTTGGCTCCAGAGCAAACGTAGATAGTATGCAACACATGACAAACAAGAACTGGCATAAGCACAACACATGGCAGTTACAGGATTTCCAAAGAAGCCACATGGTTTTCTCTAAAGTTCTAGGAAGGAGCAAGCTCCAGCTGTAGCTCAGTGCAACACAAACATAAATCAGCAAAACCCAAATCTATCTGTATTGTTAACTGTCACAACTGTGGTGCGAATCATGAGTCTAAAAGGAGAAGTGCTTAGCATTTGGTCAGCAATGTCACAAGTGTAAAAAATGGAACCATTTCCAAACGTTTTGTAAATCAAGTAAGCCTCACACAGTTGTAAAGAAAAGTCGCACAAAAAAGAAAGTTAATCAAGTAGAGCCGAAGCAGTCAGCTTTCTATGCAGATGGTGTATCAGTGCTTGGTGAGAGAATTGATACAGTAAACTTATTAACAAGAAGTCAAGTGTTTTGTACTGTCCGGATCAATGGAAATTCCACAAAGCTCATTAGACACTGGGTCAAAGTGCAATGCTATATCAGCAGACACATTTGCAAGAGTGAGAACTAACGAACAACTCAATGTAACCAGCAGTGCGAGACTTGTTGGTTATGGAGGTGAAGAAATTCAAACCGAAGGTTCAGTGATACTTTCATGTTATCTGGCTGAGAGCTGTTACAACTTGTTAGTCTACGTAGTCCGAAGACCAGTGCAATCTTTATTGGGTCTCAAAGATACGTTAAGAATGAATCTTCTTTCTTTTGCTAAAGAAGTTCATCATGTGAGTGCAGTTCCGAGTTCCAATTTCTCTGAAGTCATTTTCTCATAGTATACTGATGTTTTCGATGACAAATTGGGCAAACTTCCAGTTGTGTATTCCATGAAGTTAAACCCAGAGGTCACTCCAGTAGTCAGACAAGCAAGAAGAGTTCCAATAACAATGCAAGATAAAGTTGAAGCTCAGTTGGATAAAATGGTGCAGCAAGGTATGATTTGTCCAATCAAAGAACCAACTGAATGGGTGTCGCCCATGGTAGCCGCTCACAAAACAGGCTCAGATGAAATCAGAATGTGCATTGACCCAGGAGATTTGAACAAAGTATTAAAAAGACTGCATGATCCAATCCGCACAGTCGATGAAGTTGCAGCTCTTATACCGAATGCCACTGTATTTTTCCTGGTTTGGATGAGAAGAGTTCATTTTGGCCAAGTGTTGCTTGATCGCAAATCCTCATTTCTAACTACTTTTAGTACTCCGTTTGGCAGATACATATTCCTAAGGATGCCATTTGGAATAAATTCTGCAAGTGAAGTTTTTCAGCGTGCAGTGGAGCAAATGTTTTCGGGTTAACCTTGTGCCATAAAAGTAGATGATCTATTGGCTGGAAGCAATGGTGAAGCAGAGCATGTCAGAAACCTCAAGAAAGCATAGCATGTGAAATTACCTTAAAGCTCAATCCTCTGAAGTGCAAATTTAGACTTTCAGAAGTTACGTACGTAGGCCATTTGTTTTACAAGTACAGCCTTGAGACCTGACCCAACCAAGCATGCAGCTATTCTAGAGATGTCAGCGCCAGACAGTGTACAAGGTTTACAGCCTTTTCTGGGCATGGTCAACTATTTAGGCAAATTTATACCAGACTTCTATGAGCTAACAGCAACTTTACAAGAGCCAACACGCAAAAATATTGCATGGACACGGCTGGAACATCATCAGAAGACATTTGAAGACCTAAAGCAGAAAATTGCCACCTCACGTACATTAAGATACTATGATGTGAAAAAAAACAGTTATTCTTTCCTGTGATGCTTCAAAATCTGGCCTAGGTGCAGTTATATTTCAGTAGCCTATGCATCTAGAACACTAACCCAAACTGAGATGCAGTATGCTCAAATTGAGAAAGAGCTTTTGGCTATAGTATTTGCATGTTCCAAGTTTCATGATTACATTTATGGTTGAGCTATTCAGATTGAAACTGATCATCAACTTCTAGTTACTATTCTAAAGAAGCATATGCATTCTGCTCCAGTGAGATTACAAAGAACGATGCTCAAATTGCAAAAGTTCAATTTCAAATTTGTCTACACTAAAGGCAAATTGCTCTACCTGGCTGATACCTTATCCAGATTTCCCAGAAATGTAGAAGAACAGCTTGATGCAGAGACTTGTGACTTTGATATGATGTCAGTGGGTAATTTTTCCACCACTAGACTTGATGAGTTAAGAGATCACAGTCAGACTGATTCAATTTCACAACATATTTTTCTGACAGAGATGAATTGTTGATGGACGATGACATTATTTTCAAAGGTCCTAAAATTGTTGTTCCTACTTCCTTACAAAAAGAATATATTCACATTTTGCATTGTGGTCACCCAGGATTACATCCACTAAGAGAAGAGCAAGAAAATTAGTATTTTGGCCTTCATTATCGAGAGACATTGATAGAGTTCTTTCTTCTTGTTCAGTATGCAATAGCACTAGACTGCATTTGTAAAGAGAACCATGACAAACTCCTCAAATTGCAGAAACAAAAACAACTAGTGAATACAAAAATGGCAGCAGCAAGACTATAGCATACACTGTTTTTATTACGAATAAAGTGAGCGATTTCGTCTGTGTAATTCCACCAACTTCATCAGACAAATACAGCTTAAATACTTACAAACAGCAATGCCAATTATGCAATTAAAAACACCTTTTAAAAAATTAAAGGAATACTCTCAAACTTGTTACAACAGAGAAACGCCAAAGTGGAAGTACAAACTGCATTGTCTGTACTATAAAGTACATTATGTGTAAAATTAAATGCTGTAAATTACATGGACATCACAAAACATTTATCCCAAAATGAGACAAAAGAATAAAAATAAAGCAAGTCAATAAAAAAGACAACAGTGAATCCTAACCACTGTCCTTGTAACTTCCTTTGTATACATGTTTATATCATGTTATTCTTCATCGAGCGATTATGATACAAAATATCAACAAACCCAAATATTTCACATTAATACACAATGCATTTGTTTAGGTTTGTTTAAGTTGGAAACCTAAGTGAAAACTTGTAGGGGTTACTTAAGTCCGAAACCAATGAGTGGACAAACTCACACCATATATTATAATCCTAATAATTCACTAAAAACTGTAAAATGTGAATTATTATCTATGGTGATAATATTGGGTTATACTGATATTAAGATATGCAAGTCATATATAGGGTAGCTTTATCTGTTAAGGGCCTTGACCTTAATGCTACACACATTAGAGATATCCTTAACAAAAACTGGTCTTTTATTAACGAAGATACCAGTCTTATCAAACTGGAACAACTACCTCTCATGACTTTCCAAAGGGGCCCTAATTTGAAAACCTCAGTGGAGAGAAATAAGGTAAACCAAAGAGGTATGGGCATGGTGAAATGCGGTAGATGCCCACAGTGTAGATTTATTAGAACTACAAATAAGGTCAAACTGAGGGAGAAAGAGTACCATATAAGGGGCAAGTTTAATTGCGAGTCCCAAGGAGTGGTTTATGCAGCAATTTGTGTCTCTTGTGATGCATACTATATTGGGAAAACGGAGAGAAAAATTAAACAAAGGGTATATGAACATACCTATTGTATTGGTAAGAACAACACTACCAACGCTTTGGTGAGACATACCATAGAACACCCCAGCCATCAATTTCAATTTGTTGTTTTACAACAGGTAGAACACAATATTAGGGGTGGGCCTTGGGAACTTAGATTGGAGGAATGCGAACTGAAATGGCAAGTACGTACATCGGCCCATGTGCCCCCAGGGCTTAATGACTACATTTCAATTAGATGCCTTCTTAAGCTCAAGGCCCTTAACAGATAAAGCTAGCCTATATATGGCTTGCATAACTTAATAATATTATTATAACCCAATATTATCACCATAGATAATAATTCACATTTTACAGTTTTTAGTGAATTATTAGGATTATAATATATGGTGTGAGTTTGTCCACTCATTGGTTTCGGACTTAAGTAACCCCTACAAGTTTTCACTTGGGTTTCCAACTTAAACAAACCTACACAAATGCATAGTGTATTAGTGTGAAATATTTGGGTTTGTTGATATTTTGTATCATAATCGCTCGATGAAGAATAACATGATATAAACATGTATACAAAGGAAGTTACAAGGACAGTGGTTAGGATTTACTGTTGTCTTTTTTATTGACTTGCTTTATTTTTATTCTTTTGTCTCATTTTGGGATAAATGTTTTGTGATGTCCATGTAATTTACAGCATTCAATTTTACACATAATGTACTTTATAGTACAGACAATGCAGTTTGTACTTCCACTTTGACGTTTCTCTGTTGTAACAAGTTTGGGAGTATTCCTTTAATTTTTTAAAAAATGTTTTTAATTGCCTAATCAGTATGGCTGTTTGTAAGTATTTAAACTGTAATGAAATGTGGCTTTATTTGTCTGATGAAGTTGGTGGAATTACACTGATGAAAGCGCTCACTGTATTCGTAATAAAAACAGTGTATGCTGTGGTCTCGCTGCTGCCATTTTTGTAAAGAGAACCACTTCAGCTAAGTCCAACTCCTGAACCACCTTGGTCTACTGTAGCAACTATTATCTTTGAGTGGAACAATCAACACTACTTAGTTTTGGTAGACTCTTATTCGAACTGGATTGAGATTGATCTACTACCAAACTTAACCTCAACTGCAGTTATTACTAAGTTGAAATGTCATTTCTCAGTTCATGGTAGTCCACACAAACTTTTTTCTGTCAATGGCACTCAATTCACTAGCCAGTTGTGTCAGAAATTTGCAAAAGAATGGGACTTTGTACATGTCACTAGTAGCCCTGAATATCCTCAATCAAATGGTCTAGCTGAATGTGCAGTACAGAGTGCAAAGCAATTACATGAAAAGTCAAAGCATGACAATACAGATGTATTCTTAAATTTGCTTAATCTCAGAAACATACCCCGTGATGACAGTCTTGGCTCACCTGCTCTAAGACTACTTTCCAGGCAAACTAGAACTATGCTACCTATTTCTTCAAGTTTGTTGCAGCCTAACCCTAAGAACAGGAAAACCATCAAGGCTCAATTGTTTAAGAAGTGTAATATCCAAAAATCTAGTTACGACAGATTGAGCAGATTACTTCATCCGTTGAGGGAAGGAGAGATGGTACAAATCCAGATGACAAAAGATTTTGATCGAATTAGTCAGATTAGAGGCATTTTTGCTGAGCCGAGATCCTACTTGGTAGATTCCGAGGGTGTAGAGTATAGGAGGAATCGCAGACATCTTCTTCCTGTACCAGAATCATCATCATTGCAGTCACAACATTGTATCTGTGATGCAAACTCTAAATCAAAGAATGAGTCAAACACTGTTTCCAGACCAGAATGTGTTCAAAAGTCTGATTCTGTTCTAGAAAGTGATTTGAACATTCCGTAGGTCAACCATTTTGCGGAAACTGTGCCAGTTGCTAAATCTAATTCTCAGTTTTATGTCACATGATATGGACGAGTTTCTAAGCCTAGTGTGAAATGCACAGCAACATGGACTTGATTGTATACATGTGTATTTAATATTGTATAATGCATATCTATAGATTACTTGTGATTTCTGCGGTGGTGGTGCTGCGGTAGCATTGCCGCCTCACAGTTAGACGTTGCCCGTTCGATTCTCAGTTAGAGCGTCTTCTGGGTAGCGATATACGTGAATGGGCATTCCTTCAATGAAGGTTGTGCGTTAGGCCCGGCAAGCCAGTACGTAAAAATCTACTGCCAATCATTAGCGGACCAGAGTTCCGCTGTGGCGACCCCTAGCCGGGAAAGGCCGAAAGACACAAACTTGTGATTTCTGCATGCCAAATAAGCTCATGACAAATTGCATGATCTATTTCTCAAAGAGGGAGGATGTAGATCAGAGTGTAAAGTGTGTGTGCTATATCTTTAAGAAGCATGCGAGGCTGTACGTGCACATATAAATTCCAGACACGTGCAATCTCTACTGCCATTTTGTAGAAACAGCTAGAGAGTGAGCATGCATGATTGCAGTTGCTAGTTTGTATACAAGTTACTTAAGCTATAGTCATTAAGCCTCTATAGTGATGTGTTTGTATAAAATAAAGCTGCTTGAACATAACCTACAAAGACTCGTTTATTTGTGTCCTAACACGAAGGTGACAGAGTCCACCTGGAATTTCAGGTAGCTGGGGACTCTGTCCCAATAGTTGAGGAATGAATGAAAATTGACATCAGAAAAAAAACGTTATGTACTTACCATAACATTCCATCTGTGTTGTCCATTTTAATTCTTTCTCAGCTCCCCACCCACCAACCCCCATCCTTTGTCATTATGGACTGGTGGAACGGGAGTTTATAAGGACACCACTGTGCATTATGTTGAGCTCCAGATAATGGCTTCTTCTGTCAAGAATATTACATTAATATTTCTTACCTTATGTCATTTAAGTAAACAAGATCTGAGATACATTAGGGGGTGATGCATTGTGGGTAGGGAGGAGCTCGAGAACTTTTAGGTAGCCACAAGCAATAGTAATGGCCGAGTCGAATCTGAGGCTCAGATCACAACCCAATAGTTGAGGAAAAATGACAAAGGAAAACACAGATGGAACATTATGGTAAGTATGTAACTTTTTTAGCTTACATACGCTATGCAATGCTAAAAGCATCTGATCATCGGATGATGTTAAGATGTAGCTGAATGAACAGATTCACTACATTGTGAATTCCTTCTTGTGTTAAGGGTACCTTCTTGCTTAAAGAATCCACGCAGCTACCAAAAATATATTCTGATGCATGGAGGAAAGATCATACTTTTTCCCTATTGTTTACCCCCCCCACCCCCCAAAAAACAAATCAAGAAATGGATCACACATTGCAAGTCTCTCAGATTAAACCTGTACAAGACAGACAACAAGATACAGGTAAATAGGAATGCCCGCAACTGTATAGCTTCTACCACAGATGACAGGCAATGTGAAGTTACAGTGGGAGCAACTGATACACAAAATGAGAGAACTACAAACTGGCAATATTGGTGGCCTGCCTGAAAACTGAGAAGTATTCTTTGAGGAATGAATCTTGGAAAGCACCAATTAGTATCAATAAGGTCCAAGGCAACTAAATAGTTTACCCAAGAAATTAGGATTAACAGGGTTAAGTGCAGTCACCGTCCTTAACTTTTTTTTTTTCAATTTAATGTGCCTATTAAAGTCCAAAATACTTACTTATATCCTTTGTTAACTAGGATGGTCTGACTTAGCTCATAAGAGCCCCTTTTCAGTGGGGGTCCCAGGAGCAAAGCTCCACATTCAGTTAACAAGCAGTGTAATACAAGAACAATATTATTTTAAATTCAACTGGCATGCTTTTCAATACAACAATATTAAAACAATCTTGTGTGCATGTATTCTCAGTGGGAGTGCAGGGATGTATCAGGGTTCAACTCTAAGCCCACTGCTGTTCATACTAGTGATGGACTACATTAGCAAACAGGGTTTAGGGACCAGATCAACAAAGCTGAGCATACAACGTGACATTAAAAACAGACCTTGAAGAGGAAACTCAGCAAATGATAGGGGAATGGATTGCAAAACTGAAGTTGTCATGTTGTCATGGAGCAAAATTACAAAAATCAGGAGAAACTAAAAACTGAAATAGAATGAAAATAGCAGAACAGGTTAACAGCTTCAGGTATTTGAGGGGATGGGAAGTCTAAGTTAGACGGCCAAAGATTGAATCAAAGGGGATGCAGTCAACTGGCACAGAGTGTCAGAAGTAGTGTGTGAAAGCATGCCAAAGAAGATGAAAAGTAAAATGTACAAACAAATAACACAACCAATACTTCTGTATAGCAGAAAACTCTGGGCAGTTAATGCATGGCAGATGAGAAAGCTACAGTTTTTGGAGATGAAGTGCCTGAGAAGGGTGACAGGGTACACACTGTGGAACAGACAAAGAAAGAAATGAAGAGATGACGGAACAGAAGCCAAAGTAGCTCCAAACCCAAAGAGGGTCAAAGAAAACAAATTACAGTGGTTCAGGCAAATGTGAGTAAAAGCAGAAGATGATTTGGTGAAGCAGATTTAGGAAACACAGGAAGAAAGCAAAAGGAAAAGGGGACATCCAGTGCACATGAATGTATTGCATTACAGAAGACCTGTGACAGTCAGGAATGTCAAAGAAGGTAGAAGAGTGGCACTGAGCTGAGAGAGGTGGTAAGTGTTATGTGACACTGTTCCCATGTAGAAAATTTAAAAAAAAATGGGAAAAGAAGATGATAAAAAAATCCATTTGCACATTAATTCATAACACTGCTATTATGTATTTTCTGTTTCTATAAATATTTCATGCTACTGCCTAATTTTAATGATTCCAAATACTTTTAATGAATGCCTTGTGCTCCCAGTCATGACTAAATTAATTCTAGAGCCAAGCCAGTCACCCCAATAAATATATTTAATAAAAGCAAACAAATAAGTAAAATGTAATTAGGCATGCACAGGCTGATACAAGGGATAAAGAAGAAGTGGCATGTACCATGCCTGATGCAATATAGCAATTAAGAGAAATGGGTACACAGTCAGTAGTGAAAGGTGGTGTTTCTTTTAAAAGGCTCGATATTAGTAATTTTAATTTTAGGCATGTGATCTTGCCCGATAAAGAAGAATAAAGACAATCGTTTAAAGGGTGTTTTGCTGTCCTTACTAGGCAATGCAGAGAGTCAGTCTATGTGGGAATACTGATGAATATTAGAATAGTTTGAAAAAGTGGGTTGAAAAGAACAAAGTGCCTCTCTAACTTATATAAAGTCAGGAAAAAGCACTATTGGAGGGTATGGGCAGATTACATGGTGATACACAACCAAATGTTTATTTATTTATTTTACATTTGTTTATCAGGAATGTCCAATTGAGCCAGTAACCTGTTTTAGCGGAGACCCGGGGAGAAAAGCTCCAGAAAATAAAGACAGAAAAGAGTGGAATGACAGCATATAAAAATACACGCTAAAATAGTTACGGAAATGATTGAAATACAGAAAACAGTGGAATTACAGCAAATAAAAATAACTGTTACAAAAAAGATTGAAATACAGTACAAAGTGTTTACATGGAGAATAGTTGTTCATTATACAATAGTGGATATTTACATGTTAACATGAGTAATACGTTTAAGCAGAGTATAAATTAATTCATTTTTTTCATAGTAAATAATTAGTAAGGAAAAAACTTTCTAATACATAGGAGGGTAGAGGCTGATATATATATATATATATATATATATGAGGGTTGGCATAGCTGGGGTTAGAGGACTCGAACTAGGGGTACTTAGCCTGGTATAGTGTAAGAATAGGCGTCACAAAGGAAATACTGGCAAATAGCTAATCATAACTCTTAAATATTCCAGATTTTCCAGAAAACACTTATTTTAAACATAAATAGGGTGCCTCATAATTCCAAGTTGCTCCTATAAATTATGATTTGTTGTTTAGTTTGCCCCTCACCAGCTCCTGTCATCAACCAGTGGCATAACTAATGTCAGTGGCATGATGATGTCAGTAGAGACATGACTAAAGCTGCCTGCGAGAAGAGCAACTGAAAGCATGCAACAAGAACAGACAATGAGTACTAAATTGTATTAGTTTCTTGTGAGTGCCTCTCCCTGCAGTTGAGAAGAGGATTTTATTTTATTTTAAATTACTACAATCTAGTTGGCCAGTTAGCTATGACAATTACCATCCAACTTGTCAAGAGTGAGACTTAAACAGAACAAGATTGTACATTCTCACCATTAGTTTGCATAAGCAATCAAATATTTTTAGTGTTGCAGTCATACCTCTCAATGCAAAAAATCTGGACAATGCCAGAAAGAATGGGGGGACAAAGTCCCAAAAATATGAACAGAATTTAAATATTGCTCCTATAAACTTAAAACCTTATTATAGGTTTTTAGATAGGAATTTGCTGATCTAATGTTTAATTATTTAATTGATGAATTTAATTACCTCAATTAATTGATTTGAGGTGTATTTAAACAAGGTGATTTTAACTTGAATTAGATCTGAAGAAGCGTACGTTTGTGTACGCGAAAGCGCTCATCTTGTTCTGTTGTCTGGAATAAAGGAGTTTTACATTTTCAAGTGGAGTCAGTGCTGTTTGTTCCTGCATTATAGACCTCTCGTGGTGAGTTCACCAGTGTATGTTGTACCATAGACTTTACTTTTTTCACTGGTGGACTCTGCTGTGTGCTGCAGTGTTTGTTGTTTGAATTCAGTTTTTCTATTGACCGCATCTACACACGAGATGGCTAATGTGTCTATTGAATTAGACTATAATCCGGAGACGAGGGCTAGCAGTGAGAAATGGGACAGTATCACCAAACATGCCAATAACCCTTTATTGGCTCTGGATTTACAGCTTACGGATGTTGCTCATGAGCGTAGTAACATTGATAATGTTGAACAGTTTAACAGTTTAATTAAACAACTTGAAAATGACTTGTTCAAATTACAGCGTTATGTTTGGCAACGGAAGCACATGGAAGCATGTATTCATTTTAGGATTGTCCTCAGAGGCATGCGAGTTTTATGCATGCCTACCTACGGGGACAGTCATCCCGCTCTTCTGAAAAAATGGCAAGAGCTTAATCTTGACTTAAGCTTTAAGTATATGTAATTAATTATTGATTACTTCTCTCCACTTGAATGTGAGTTATTATCACAAATAGAAATATTGAATAGAGAAATACGTGAATGTTTTCGTCATGAAATGTGTATTAACAAACTGGAACATATCTATATGCAGGTACACAATTATAGTGATAAATTACAGACAGTGAAACATCGGAAACTGCAGAGAGATTACCGTGATTTTTCTATGGGTAATGTCTTTGTTTGGCCCAGGTTTTCGAACCAACCTATGGATGATATGAGGTCTAATTGTTTTTCTACATCTACTGACAATACGGTAACTGCCGTAAGAGTTACCACTCCCCCAGGAGCGTTAGTAGAGACAGACGCGTTGAGCGTCAGCTCAGATGGAGTGTTTGTTACTCCACCAGAAGGTTTACAAACCACAGGAGTTGATTCAGGTGCACCGACGCCTCTTCCTAATCAAGAAGTGAATAAGAACTATAATGTATCTAATCGTATGGGAGCCATACCAAAACAGCATTCCTCCGATGTGGATTACAGCAATCGTTTTTTACCATACCCAGTCAGGAAGCAGGCACCTCAGAGGGATCGCTCGAGCAGCTGGGATCGGAGGAAGAGGAAACACTCAGAGGAAAGGTTCCAACAGAGGCATCGTCGGAGACAGTAGACAACCTGTATTTTAACTTATCCAGGTTGGTGCTTTCTCAGTCTGATATAGATCTGCTTAACAGAGAGCTGACATTTATACCCTCACAAGGTAGCTGTTTACAAGAACTTCTCATTGACCTGAGGATGTTTGGGAGAACTGTAGCGTTAAAACTTTATTTTAAAAATAAATGTTCACCTGAGCTAGAGTCATGTGGTGAGCTT
This sequence comes from Protopterus annectens, assembly GCF_019279795.1. Classification (NCBI taxonomy): domain Eukaryota; kingdom Metazoa; phylum Chordata; order Ceratodontiformes; family Protopteridae; genus Protopterus; species Protopterus annectens. Next base: position 656,450,109 of record NC_056746.1, read on the forward strand.
GAGTTATTTAGATGTAGAAGTGTTTTTTCACCTTCTTTACCTACACATGTTGAATGTTTTCTGAAATTATGCGAAAAAGACTTGTATGAATATTTTTATAATGGTAAGAAGAAATGTTTGTTCTTTAATATGAACAGTAATGAGAGAAGTTCATTGAAATGTCTATCAGAGGATAGTATGTTGACCATCAGACCAGCAGATAAAGGGGGCGGCATTGTCCTGTTTGACACTGATCAGTATATTAGTAGTATGTTAAATATGCTTAGTGATGAAAGCACATATCTAGTGATCAGCAAAGTTGTTTTGAACGATATTTGTAAAACTATAGAAGATGTTCTCCATGATATGTTAATGTGTAAACAAGTTACCAAAGAAGTTTATGATTTTTTTCATAAGGAACATGTTCTAGTCCCCATTATAAAAGGATTGCCCAAAATGCACAAGGGTATTCATCCTCCCCCCATGAGACCCATCGTGTCAGGAGAAGGGTGGGCGACTGAAAACATATCCATTTTTCTGGAAAAAACATTAAGACCTTTAGTAAGTAAAATTCCGTCCATATTGAAAGATACTTATCAGCTCTTAGAATCATTGGAAAAAATAGAGACTGATTTAATGGAAGGAACTCATCTGCTAATTACCCTTGATGTTAAGAACCTTTTTACCTGTATTCCGAATGAAGCAGGTATCCAGGCAGTTAGGGAACTTATTCAAACACACGGTGGTTTCAGTAATGACAAACAGATACTTGTTTGTCAGTTACTGGATTTAGTATTATCATATAATGTCTTCTCGTTCAGGGACATCTTATACCATCAGAAATGGGGAGTGGCAATGGGCACATCGTGTGCCAACACATATGCCAATTTGGTGGTTTACCACTAGGAAAAAGAATTTATATTTAGTAATGGATGGTTTGAGAAAATCATAGTTTATAAGAGGTTTGTAGATGATATCCTTATTGTGTGGGATGGGACAAGGGAAGAATTTGAACTGTTCCTGAGATATTTAGAGAGCACAACAGAATTTCTGAGGTTTACCATGGAGGCCTCTTTTATAGAGATTAGTTTTCTAGATGTGAAACTAAGCATTCAGGATGGTAGGTTAGTTTCTACCCTATATAGGAAGAGTTGCTGGAAGAACACATTATTAAGTTTTGGCAGCATGCATCCTAGGCATGTATTTCCAGGAATTGTTAATAGTCAATTCATTAGATTGAGTAAACTATGCAGGGATGAATCGTTAAAATTAGAACAGGTAGAGCTGATGGAGACACTATTTGTAGAGAGGGGTTATGACATAAAAATGGTTAGAAGAATTAGAACTGAAATATTTGGACAACAGTATACATCTCTTGGGAGATGTTATCCGAATAAAGCATTTAGTACTTCAAGGGAGAGAATAAGACTCACCATTACTTATGCTAATGACAATAAAGCAGTGAGAAATATCATTCAGAATAATTGGAAAATACTCACCATAGATGAACAGACCTTGAAATTGGTAGGAAATACTCCAAGTTTTGCCTACAGGAATAATAGGAATCTCAAAAGAATTTTGTGTCACAACCCTAGACCACAGGATAGAGTGATTTTGAGAATGGTGGACAAAGAAGGGACATACCCATGTAAGCACTGCAATATGTGTAAATATATTACTAATGAACAAATTTTTATTCACCCATCTTTGAATTATATCTTTACTCCTAACTTCTATGCCACCTGTGATACTGAGAGTCTTATATATCTAGCCACTTGTGAGATCTGTTCGGCTTTTTATGTAGGATTAACTAAAAGGAAATTGAAAAATAGGATCTATAATCATGTGTATGACATGAAACATAAGAAAGAACTGAATGCTTTAGCGAAGCATATCATTGCCCATGGGAACCACACATTTAGATTTAGGGTATTACAGGTTGTAACTTATAATGAGAGAGGAGGTGACCATATGAATTTACTTGAAAACATAGAGTTAGAATGGATACTCAAGCTTAGGGCTCATCAACCCCCTGGTATTAACCAATATATTTCTCTCAAACCTGTCCTTAAGTCTAGGAGATGAAATATTTTGTTTTGTTTTGTTTCAATGCAAATACAAGATCAATATACATTGACCTGTTCATGTGTGTATATATATATATATATATTTCTTTATGCTGTAGGCTATTTTATTTCATGGTTAGAGTATATACTTTATATATTGAATGTTTTTCTGCTATTACATCAGGATATATATTATATATACTTATACATTTTAACATTTTTTCACTTTTTCATTCATTATATATTTTATTGATCTATGTCATAGTGTTTTATTCAATATAGAGGTTTTGCGAAATAAGAATGGATATATCTTTTTAATCTGGTATACATTAACTAAGCAAAGCTGATATTATAGGTTTTTAGATAGGAATTTGCTGATCTAATGTTTAATTATTTAACTGATGAATTTAATTACCTCAATTAATTGATTTGAGGTGTATTTAAACAAGGTGATTTTAACTTGAATTAGATCTGAAGAAGCGTAAGTTTGTGTACGCGAAAGTGCTCATCTTGTTCTGTTGTCTGGAATAAAGGAGTTTTACATTTTCAAGTGGAGTCAGTGCTGTTTGTTCCTGCATTATAGACCTCTCGTGGTGAGTTCACCAGTGTATGTTGTACCATAAACTTAAAAAGTTGCTAGAATAACAGATTTTGCATAATTGTCTATTTTCTGAAGGATTTAAAGTCTGAAACTCAAATGTCTGTCATTAATTAGTGACTTCAATCTTCAATGATTTGCCAGAAAATCACAATTTATTTGAGGAACAGATCAAAAATATGAGGCAAAAATCTGGACATTCTGCGAAAATCTGCACAGTTGAGAGGTATGATTGCAGTATCTGAATTTGGATGCTGTAAAGCAGCCATGAAATCACAGTTATTCGTTTCTGTCAATGCTATATTCACTTCAGTATTCCAGTCATTCAGGATTTCTGAATAGTCTAGTTTTGATTAATTTACAGTTAAGATTTAGAAGCAGAAACTAATGCAGCAATGGACTTAATAGGAAATATAGTTTAGTTGTTAGGCAGGGAAGGAAATGGGCAGGCTGGATGATGTTTGCTGCTCATATTTGTTGCTTAGTATCAATGCAGGTTTTCATGATACCTGCACACATTTACACACATTGGCACCCATATGTATGCATATCACAAATGAATATATACTTTGTGGTACTTTCATGACTACATTTTTAATAGGCTTTAGAATGCTGGCTATTTGAACAATGGCTTTTGTACAGTCGATGAGCAGATACATATATGTGACAAGAGAGGGTAATACAGAATGCATTCTTTATTGCTGGCATGCTGAATAATATACAGGATAGTGAAACACAGAGTGACTACAAAGGGTCAGGTGACTCACTCTGGATCATGCTGTATGTAACAGGTAGCTGCACACTCTTTATACATGAACTTTCCACTTGTAGGTAAACACTACTCCAGAATGATACCTGGAGCATGTTTGCAGTCCTCTGCAAATGTTGCTTGGAATGATGAAAGTAACTATCAGATTACAACTTAGTGTCTTATGTATAATAACCCTGTTGACAAGTCTGCAGTGGCAGAAAACCAAGGCTCCATGATTAGATTAAGAAAAGATGACCTACTAGGTGGATGGTTTAACTGAAAAAGAGACATGGTGTTGGAGAGAGGGAGACAGATGAACAGAGATAAAAAGAAAAACTGAGAGACATTTACTTATTTGGGGAGATGTACTGGTATGGTTTACAATGGCAGATGGTTAAAGCAATACAAGTGTACTTGCTTTGTATATGATTACTAATTTCCAAAGAAGTCTTGTCTCGTTGATGTCAAGTATTGTCTCCTTGGAAATTTGTAAGTTTTAAAGCATCCTTGCACAGAAAACACCCACTATAGACGTCCAATTCACCGCCCCATTAAGATATTGCCTTTATTACTACTTTCTGCAAATTGTCCATCCTGCAGGCTTTTCACTCAGTTAATACATAGTTTGTAAAGCAATTCAACAGCATTTTGCTTAGACCTTCTTAACAATGTGGTCTAAGTAGAAAATGCATATATCAGTTATATTACTGACAGCTAATCAGGGTGGTGGCGCTGGTTTAGAAACCATATACATATATGTGTATGCGTCACTGGTGATGATAGGCAGTTTTCAATGACGTTTACATTTATGCTACATTTATTTTTTCTTATTTTTTTTTTTATTTATGTATTACACTTGTTTACTGGGTAATGTCCGACTGGGCCAGGGGCCCATTTTCAGCGCAGACTTGGGGAGAAAAGCTCCTGGCATACAGTAGAGAATTCTAACAATTACTAACTAATATAACAACATTAAAACAGGGTGTACTACGATAGCAAACAACTACTTATGGTATAGATATGAAATACAGTTTCTAAACAATTACTTATTGTACAGAGATGAAATTACAGTTTCAAAACAGTGTGCATAACATACATTTGTAAAAATAGGAGATATAGCTAGGTAAACTTGCCTATGATTTAAGACCACTGCAGCTACTAATAGGAGAAATGTAGGCAAGATGTTAGTTATGAGAACATAAGCAGTAGTTATGGGGTTGTAAGATGTGAATGGGGTGTCGTTGTAAAGAGAGATATAGTTGGGGTGAGAGTAGGCTTAACCAGGAGTATGGCAGGAGCAGAGCCAATGTTTTGCTAGATGTTCTTTTAAGAGGTGTTTGAACTCATGATAGTTAGGGTTTTTTTGCTATGGGTTGGGGAAGTTTGTTCCAGAGTTTGGCTATTCAGTAAGAATAGCGGGAGGTGCCTAGAGAGTTGTGTGGGTGGGTAACCTTTAGCATAGGTTTGTTCAAGGACCTGAGTAATCTATGATTTATATTAGGTTAGATTAGGTTAGTTAGTGCAGGGCATTCATTGGGTTGGTGAATTGTTTTGCGGGCTATGGACAGTTGATTGAGAGTTAAGAGGTTAGGGAGTTCCAGGCAGTTGAGTTGGGAGAGTGTTGAGCAGTGGTGGGTTCTATATGGGTGGCCTGCGGTGAACCTGGCAATTTTGTTGTAGCAGGATTCCAGATTATTCAGGTCTGATTTATGTAGGTTGTCAAATATTTGGGATCCGTAGAGGAGGGTGGAAAGTAATTGTGAGAGGGCGGTGGCTAATCGGGCAGTTTCATTGAGATAAGGTTTAGCTCTATAGATGGTACCAAGTTTGCTGTGGACCTTTTTGATGGTGACGACGATGTGGTTATTAAATCTTAGGTTATCATCTATTGTGACATCTACAAGTTTGGTTTGGTTTGTGGGTTCTGTAGTGGTTCTGTTTGAGGAGAGTATTGTTAGAGGGGACTGGGATATTTTTGGTTTATTTCTGAAAACTATTAAGTTGTTTTTGTTAGGGTTTAGTATGATTTGGTGGTCAGTGAGGTATTTTTCCATATCTAGGAAAGAAGTTTGCATTTTTGTTTGTAGTTCCTTGGGGGTAGGGGCTGACCATTGAATCGTCTGCGTACTGGATTATGGAAGCTAGTTGGGTTGCAGAGCTGAGGTTATTTGTAAAAACTGTAAAGAGAAGGGGACCAAGAATGGAACCTTGGGGTACTCCAATAGTGATGAGGAGAGGGGGGGAAGGGTGTTTTCCCATTTCGTAGCTTGCTGATGGTTAGAGAGATAGCTTTGGCGACAGGGCAAATGAGCAAAGGCCATAGGAAGACAGTTTGTTGAGAAGGATTTGGTGGGAAACAGTGTCAAGAGGCTTTTGATATATCACGGAAAATGGATGAGGCTATTTGGCCTTTGTTTATGAGACTTTGAATGGTGTTGGTAAAATACATTAGGGCAGGGGTGATGCTATGTTTAGGCCTGAAGCCATGTTGTGTGGTGGAAATGAGGTTGTGATGGAGGATATCGTTGAGGAGTTGGTTGTGAATGCAATTTTCCAAGATTTTAGCTAAGGGGAGAGGATGGCTATGGGACGATAGTTAGTTAGTTCTTTAGAGGTTCCGCCTTTGTGTAGGGAAATAATGTGAGATATTTTCCATAGACAGGGGACGTATTGCTCTGCAACTGAATAGTTGATCAAGACTGATATGGGATAGGCAATAGAGGAGGAAGCTATTATAAGGAAATCGTTGGGTAGTAGGTCAGCTGTGAGACAGCAGGGTTTGAGATTGGAGAGGAGTGGTTATATGTAGCTAGTTTGGATATGGGTAAATGTAAAGGGGTTGGGGAAAATGAACAGGGAGCAGGAACAGTTAGAGTTTGTGTTGGTTGGTTACCCAGGAGAGATGTGACTGCATTAATGAAATGAGTGTTGAATTGTGTAGCTATGAGGTCTGTTGTGTTCAAGGTGACTGGTGGAGGGGTTGGGACATAGCCTGGGTTGAGAAGGTTATGTTTTGCCAGAATTTTGGGGGATTTTTGGTGGATTTGTTGGCATATTTGGAAGTGAGTTTGTTTGTCTGATTTTATATGTTTCTTAGCCAGATTTCAGAGTTGTCAATATGTGGTACAGTTTGTATCATTGTTGGTGGTGCAAATATGCTAACCATGCTTTGTCTCTTTGTTTAAGTAGTGATTTGGTGTCTTTAGTTAGCCAGGGTATGTGCTTACATTTTACTCTTAATTTTCTTATGGGTGCAAGGTTATTTAGTATATTGAGAAAGGTGTTGTTGAAGTACTACACAGCCTAATCTAGAACAAGGTTTTTAGGAGGTGACCAGTTGCTCTGTTGAAGTAGTAGGTTAAAAGTGGTGGAGGGGAGAAATGTTTCTTGTTACAGATGAACTTGTATATTATGTTGGTTTAGGTCTGTATTCATTTCCTGTACGGGAAAGTTGATGAGTGGTCACTGAGGGAGTCTGGGAGGCAGCCGGCTAGGTAACCTAGGTTGGGCTTGTTAGTTGGTATCCAATCAAGAGCAGACTGCCTTTTGGAATGTTTATCTAATCGAGTTGGATAGGATATAGTTTGGGTGAAATTATAAAGGTTTGGGATGAGGGAGTGCCAGTCAAGGTTGAAGTCACCAAGGATAATTGTTTCTTGGTTGAAAGTAGATGATGCCCATGAATTAGAAGTTATGTACCTACCATAACGTTCCATGTTAGTTGTCTTCTCTCACCTTCTTTCTTGCTGGTTCGGAGCCGATCCTCGGCTCCGACTCGGCACTTGCTTAGCTTGAGAACTCCTTTTACCAGCTCGAGGCAACCCTATATCCCATGATGCAAGGCAGGACTACCTCAGATCTCATTTGGTAGCTAACATACCCTGCTAAAGACTAACTTAGTAGAACTAGGAAAACAAAAATTCCTAACAAATGACTCTTCTATTGAAGACTCAGGAGGGAACAACCTGAGAAGAGGAAACTCTTCAAGATCTGTCCAGGCCAGGGGGAAGGAGGGAGGGACACAAGAAAGAAGGCGAGAGAAGACAACTAACATGGAACATTATGGTAGGTACATAACTTCTAAATGTTAAGTTGTCAATCTCGCCTTCATTCTTGCTGGATGGGACCACGTCCCTAGCACCTGTATCCCGGGTGGCTCAATGGAACAGACTCTTGAGAACCGTGGAACCAAAACTGGCCCTGTCTCTGGAGGCCAAATCGAATTTGTAATGAGAGACAAAGGTATGAGGAGTGGCCCAAGTAGCTGCTGCACAAATGGTATCAATGGGTAGTCTATCCTGAAAGGCTGCAGAAGTGGATAGACTCCTAGTTGAGTGTGCTTTCGGTTTAGAAGGTAGTTGCTTGCCTCTGAGCGAATACACATAAGAAATGGTGGAAGACAACCATCTGGATAAGGTCACTTTAGAAACTGGGAGACCTTTCCTGTTTTCTGCATAGGAAACAAATAATTGGTCTGATTTCCTGAATTGTTTAGTTCTATGCAAATAGTACCTGAGCTGACGATGGACATCCAAAAAATGAAGCTTTTGTTCAGCTCTGTCAGAATAATTTGGGAAAAAGACTGGTAGATCGATGGAGTGATTAATATTAGTTTGAGAAACAACTTTGGGAAGAAAGGATGGGTTCGTTCTTAAGGATACCCTGTCCTTGTGAAAAACCAAGTAAGGGGAACGGATGCAGAGAGCTTGAATTTCGGAAACTCTTCTTGCTGAAGTGACAGCCAGTAAGAATATAGTTTTCCAGGTCAATAACTTCAAGGAACATGAGGCAGACGGTTCGAAGGGTGGTAAAATCAAGGATGCTAACATTAAATTCAGATCCCATTGTGGAGGAGGGTGTTTTATTGGCGGCTTTAGAAGAAAAACTCCTCTCAGAAAGGCTTTGCATAGCCTATGTGACATAATGTTATGATCTTGAAAGCCAACATGATATTTGGAAATGGCCGCCAGTTGAACTTTCACTGTTGAAGAAGAAGATCCTGACTGAAAAACTTCAGCCAGGAAATCTAAAACAGAATGCACAGGAGCAGTAAAGGGATCAATGTGCCTGGAGCTTGCCCAAAGGGAAAAACGTCGCCACTTGCTAGCATACACGGTTCTGGTGGACGACTTCAAAGAAGCTATTAAAATATCTCTGACAGGATCAGAGATCATAGGAAGCCTGGCTAGGGAAGGAAGTGGAGCAACCAAGCAGTGAGGTTGAGAGAATGAATGGCCCGGTGCTGTTGACCCGATTGGTGGATCAAAAGATCCGGAACTGGGTCCAGATGCCAAGGCTGCACCAGGAGGTGAAGATGCAGAGTCGGAAACCAAATTTGTCGAGGCCAGTAAGAGGCAATGAGAATCAACTTGGCCCTCAAAACGGTAGCTTTCTGAATGACCTGTGGAATTAAAGGGAAAGGAGGAAAAGCGTACAGAAGTCCCTGGGGCCAATCCTGGGTTAGAGAGTCTCTCAGGGGTTGGCCTGGTAGGGGAAAGAGGGTGAAGAAGTTGGGGCATTTGTTGTTTTGGGGTGTAGCAAAAAGATCGCAACAAGGGGTGCCCCACTTCAGAAATATCTCGTCCACTATTGATTGATTGAGAGACCACTCGTGAGGCATGAGAATGGCTCTGCTCAGCCTGTCCGCTAAGAGGTTGGACCTGCCGGGGATGTGCGTTGCTATCAGAAACCGATGAGAGGAGATTGCCCATTGCCAAAGTCTGAGAGCTTCTCGACACAAAGGATAGGACCTGGTCCCGCCCTGCTTGTTGATGTACCAGACCACAGACATGTTGTCCGTTTGAACTGCAATAGTCCCCGAGGGAAGAAAGTCGTTGAGGGCTTGCAACATTAAAAGCACCGCTCTCATCTCCAGGACATTTATGTGCAGATGGTATTCGATGGGTTGCCAAGTCCCGTGGACCATCCTGCTATGATAATGCCCCCCCACCCGATCAGAGAGGCATCCGTAGTGACTGTGGCAACTGGAGGAGGGGGAACAAATGGTCGGCCAAAGTAGAGGGGAAGATATCCACCAGGTTAGACGAGTCCTGCACGATTGTGTAACTAAGATTTCGTGCCTCATAGGAAGGTTCTGGAACGACCACTGAGTGAATAACATCCACTGCAGAAGACGCATGTGGAAGCGAGCTAATGGTAGAAGTACAATGGCCGCAGCCATAAGACCTAGAACTTTCAGAACCAATCTGGCTTTGACTTTGCTGCTCTGCAATAAAATCCGAACGTATTTTTGGATGTCCAGAATTCTCTGATCTGTTAGTCTGGCTAACAAACTGACGGTGTTTAATTCTGCGCCTATAAAGGTGATAGATTGGCAAGGCAGCAGAGAAGATTTTTTGAAATTCACCGATATTCCCAACCTTTTGCAAAGCTGCAGAGTGTAGTCTCTGCTCTGAAGAAGCTGATGCTTGGTGGTGGCGGAGAGGAGCCAGTCGTCTAAATAAGGAAACACCTGGAATCCTTGACGTCTCAGATGAGCTGTGACCACTGCCATGCATTTGGTAAACACTCTGGGGGCTGAAGTGAGGCCAAAGGGCAGGGCTCTGAATTGATAATGACTGGTCCCTAGCCGAAAGCGGAGAAACCTCCTGGAGCGCCTGTGGATCTTTATGTGACAGTACGCGTCCTGAAGGTCTATCGAGCACATCCAGTTGTCCTTGCCCAGAAAGGGCAAAATGGACTGAAGCGTGACCATCCGGAATCTTGCCTTCTTGACAAATCTGTTTAGATTGCTTAGGTCTAGTATAGGTCTCCAATCTCCCGTCCTTTTGGGGACCAAAAGAATCTGGAGTAGACGCGGATCCTACCTGGTCTGCTGGAACAGTCTGGATGGCTCTTTTTTGTAGGAGCTTTGTAACCTCCTGTTCTGCCAAATCCCTTTGACCGGGTGAGATGTCTGGAAGGGATTGGTGAGGTACGGGATACCTTTCGAAGGGGATTTTGTAACCCTCGGATATTATCGACTGTACCCACATATCTTGTGAAAGGGAACGCCAGGCTATTGGGTACAGCGAAATCCTTCCCCCGACTGCCTCCAAGGGTGGACAGTCGGGCAACACCTCAGGGATGCTGAAAGGGCTTCTCAGGAAGAGACTCCCTGTTGCCCTGGTTCTGAGGACCCCCTCTGCCCCTAGGGCGGCGTTTATTGTTACCTCTCTGCCTCTGGGGGTAAACTGCCCACGTGTGTCCGGCGCTGCTCCTTGGGCTTTGCGGAACCACATCTTTCCTCCCTTCTGACCCTTGGGGTAGGGTCTAGAAGGGGTGGAAAAATGGACTCCAACGGCAGAAAGAGTTTTGCCGTCCTGCTCACGCCTGGTCAAGGTTTCCTTCACCTGAGGTCCGAACAAAGCCGAACCGTCAAAGGGGGTATTGGTGAAGGACACCTTAAAGGGGTCCGCAAAATTACAAAGCCGCATCCAGGCTTGACGTCTAAGAGCCACTCCTGTGCCTGCGGCCCTGCTCGCTCCATCGGCTGCATAGGATATGAGCCGCATGGAGGAGTTGGTTAAGGAATTCAGGATTGCTAGCTGTGAGGCAATCTTTTCTTGAGCCCCAGCAGCAGAAGGATCCTGGACCACTTCACCTAGTTCCTTGAGAATATCTCTTTGAAGCCTGGTGAAGTGACAAAGGTAGTTCAGTGAACGCATAGCAAAGGTCGCTGAAGAAAACATCCGCTTTCCATACCTGTCCATGGTCCTAGAATCTTTGTTAGGAGGATGGACAGGTACTGAAGGATCCGCAAGTTCCTTCTTGGTGGCCGCCACCACCATAGCATCCACAGAGACGCCCTTGGAAAGAAACTGCTTGTCTGCAGGGGCCGTGATAAATTTGGATGGTCTCCTGGGAACCGGTTCCACAGAATCTGGAGCTGCCCACGCCTTCCAAGCCACTACCTGCATAAGTGGGTCGAAAGGCGGAGACACCCAGGAGGTGGAGGGTCGGGATCCAAAAGCCTCCAGGTATACCGACTCATCCTCAGAGGGGTCAATGGAGGGCCAATTCCCCCTCTGTTTGAGGAGCTCAAGGATGTCTGAAAAGGAGACATCCTCAGAGGGGGACCGTGGGGAACCCTCCGACTCATCTAAGTCGGTATCAGATGTTGTAGACTCAGGGGAGTCTGTGTGTTTCCTCTTACACGTCCTCTTCCGAGGAGGTTCCCCTGCAGGATCAGGAGAAACCTCGGAAGAGGAAGATATTCCCAATGGGGAAACCTGGGGCGATGGATCCCTGGGCCTGGGAGCAAGAGGCTGGCAAGAGGCGTCTACAGGCACCGAAGAGGGAGGAGCTAAAGGGATCGACTGTTGACCTGGCTCAGGTGCCAGGACACTCCTCATCACCTCAAAGGCTCCCCTCCCCGGGAGGCCGGAATATTCCCGTTCCGAGGAAATAGGAATTCCCGGCTCCACTGAGAGGGAAGTCTCCGAGGCTGATGTCGGTGCCGAGCTTACCAAAGCCGAAGCCCTGAGAGGGAGAGCGGGGTCGGACAAGGGTCCGATGCCACTAGCCCCCTCGGAGCCGACAAGGGAAACTCGACGACCGGATCCCTCCAAGGAAGGTCTCATGGAAGAGATCGGAGCTGAAGATGACGGAGCCGAAGAGGGATGTATCGGTTCCGGCGCCGCCACGGTCGCTGTCCCGAGAAGCTCCGGCTCCGAACTCTGGAGGAGAGTCGGAGGAGGAAGTTCAAGGGGAAAAGCAATAGCCGAAGTCTGCTGAGACGGGCTATGGAGCATTTGGGCTAGTGCCTGCGACTTCAACAGCCTGCTTACCACCCTCTCTAAGTCGTGGTCAGACAGCCTGGAAGATCTCGAAGATCGGCTCCGATGACTCCGCTCCGACAAAAGAGGAGACCCCGGAGCCGAATGGATACTCTCCAACGAAGGGGACCGAGATCTCTTCTTGGACGAAGTCATCGGAGCCGACGTCCCCTGAGTTCCAGATGGAGCCGAAGGCTTCTCGGCTCCGATACTGGATAATATGTCGGCTCCGGCCGGAGCCGACAAGGCAACAGTAGATTGGGTGTCAGAACCGATCGGAACCGACACTACTACCTTAGAAGAAGAAAGATCGGCTCCGCCGAGCGATCTCGACTCGAGTCGGAGCCACCGGAGAAGGCTTAGAAGCTGTAGCCTGAACCTTCGGTGGCTTAGAAGGTTTACTAGACCCAGTTTTAGTGGGTGAACCTTCTGGCTTTAGTAAGCCATGGAGGATCAATTTATTCCTCCTTTCCTGCAGGGCTCTCTGGCTAAAAGAGTGACACAAAGCACAGGAGTCCTGCAGGTGCAAAGGCCCCAGGCAGTAAACACAAGAAGTGTGACCGTCTGTCAGAGACATTTTCTGACAGCACGAGTCACACTTCTTGAAGCCTGAGACCTTGCCTTCCTTAGACATAGTCCAAGAAGAAAAAATACTCACACACACCCCAAACAATCACACAATTAATCCCAACAACACAGGCACACAGGTAGGGATTAAGAAAGGGGGCCTAGGCCTAACTGAAAAGATCTTTAAACTTTTACAGAAACTAAAAGTTTTTAACTATATGGGAAAATAGGGTGGGCTGTAGAAACGCTACACACTATAAAAAGGAACAAGGGAGAGATAAAACCCTGACTAAGCTTTTTGAAAATTTTCAACTTACTTCAGCTGGCAAAAAGGAGACCTCTTTCGCAAAGCGGCAAACGAGATCTGGAGGTAGTCCCGCCTTGCATCATGGGATATAGGGTTGCCTCGAGCTGGTAAAAGGAGTTCTCAAGCTAAGCAAGTGCCGAGTCGGAGCCGAGGATCGGCTCCGAATCAGCAAGAATGGAGGTGAGATTGACAACTTAACATAGTAGGTTTTCAATGATGGGTAGGTTGTTGCCAGGGGGGAGGTAGGCCGTTATAACGACAATATTTTTGTTTGGGTTTATCACTAGACATGTTGTTAGGATTTTGGAGTTTGGTAGGTCAGGAGGGGTATAGTTTAACTGTTCAATTTTCAGGGTGTCTTTGCATATAATGGCAACATCCCCACCCTTTTTGTTTAATCTGTCTAGTCTTATAATGTTGTAACCGGTTGAAACTATGTCTTTGTCTTTAATATGTGGCTTTAACCAAGTTCTTCAGTTGTTAGTACCATACTACTTTTAAAATGTGACATGCATGTAACATTTTTTTTAGTATAAAGTGGCATTAGCCACTAAGTTAAGTACTATGTCTTGTATCTGCTTCATAAAATCTTTTTTTTTTTTTTGCTAGTATGTAAAGTTTTTTTTTTTTTTTTTTTTTTTTGCTAGTATGTACAGTTCTAGTGGTGGTATCTCATAATCTTGTTCTAAGTGGTTGGAATTATGCTATTTAGATAAGCAAATGCCATATTAATTAGCTGTTTAGATTTGTGGCCATATGTACCTACTTTTGATGAGCCTTTGTCCAGATTTTCAGTATCTACTCTTCAAGAGGTATGGAGCTTGTGATGTCCCCACTATAGGCCAGTAATTACGGAGCCTCAATCCTCACCACTGACACAGGAGAGGGACGTTCACTTGGAACAAAAATGGATACACTCAGTATTTCCAGGTGCAGCTCTCTGCATCAAGCACAATTTCCCTTAAGGGGACACAGGGAACACACTCAGTCCGGGGTCTGGGTTTCTTCTATCTGTCTCCCTCCAAGTCCCCAATAAAACTCCCCCACTGGCACAGCTACAGAGTTGAGACCTCAGCTGAGTGTCCAAGCCAAGTCCTGCAGCACCCTTTCTGTGAAACCAGTGCTTCATGTCCCTGCTCCAAGTAGCTGACACACACACAATTTGAGATTTGATTTCCACACACACACATACACACACACACACACACACACACACACACACACACACACACACACACACACACACACACACCTCGGAAAGGTTGGCACAGATTTACTAGCTATGTCCCATTTTGCTCAGACTATAAGGTAGTTACCCTGCCACCAGACATGCCAAAGCCAGCTATCTAAGGTTCTTACAAGGGTGCCCAATTATACTGAATTAAATTAATACTAATACAAATGGTAATATTGACCAAACAGCCAGGCTTTCAGGAGTGGCCACAGTGTCATTGATAGATATAAGTAATCTCAAAGGTGTTCTCTAAAGGATCAGCCACAATGAAAAATGTAAATATATTTAATAATAAATAATAAAAGAACATGAAAATGCTAAATATATATTTACAATAAACACCAGAGTTTCAATCACAGGAAATATTAAAAATAACACAAGTGGACAGGTTCACACAGTTACAGAAAAAGCAATACTTATCTATCTCACTATATTTTCCTGACTGATCTAAAATTAGTATTCCCTGGTTACTTACTAGAGTAAGACAAGATGAAGTAGGTGTGAGATACGTCTTTGTCAGGTTACAAAAAACAGAGTGCTTTGAGACTTAAGTGTTGCCTAGTATTAAACTTTATTCTTAGTGATGGGTTACAGTATGACATCACATACATCTGGTCATTTGACTTCTGGTTCCCATGCAACCCCCCATTGCTAGAAACTGCCAGGATTTAAGACCTGTGTGTCAATAACAGACACGCAGAAAGCCTTGCTTAGATCTGCTGCAGCTCCTGGAAGGCATAAAACAATTTCAAACCTTTACCCTTCTAGAGTGGCAATTAGTTAATGCTAATGATAATGCAGAAAGCTTCCTAGTACAGACTTTTTGTCTCTGGCTTCATTGAGAGCTGTAAGATAACATCTTTATGGCCTAAGTCCAGTAATTTAATTTCTTACTATTTTCAAAGTTAGCTGAAGCTGAGCTTAACCTCTTCTCTTCCAGTATCCTCTGTTAACATACATATTTAATTTGGTTACAATACAGTCCCACTGTTGGTACATTTTTAGCACAAGCAACTTTACAAACACATTTTCAACACAAACATCTGTACAAATCAGTTTGATATACAAATGACATATAATTCTTTACAAAATTCCAGCTAGCTGTCCTGGCATATATTACACATCCACTACCCTACTTCTCCTAGCATAGACGGCAATGCCTCACATCATCACAGAGTTGATAATGTTTTAGTATAAAAATAGAAAGTCTTAAAAAAGGGAGAAATACACAGCATCCCCTTGTTGAAGAAGCTAGTCATAAAGTGTTATCTTAATCTGTCACAGTGGAAAAATTCATAATCTTTTGCACAGGATTAGATCCTGCACTAGGCAGCCTAGGAAGCTGCCTAGGCCCCAGTGATGGCTGGGGGTCCAGCCACAACATTACTTAAAAAAAAGGAAAAATGTTCCTGCTTTGCTCATTGACTCCATACTGCTGCTTTAAGAATTAAAACAAAAATAAATGTTTTCTTGTTGTTAGTATCTGTGCCCTGTCACTTAGCATCTGCTGCTTTAAAATTTCCTGCTTGGCATGGATACATCCAGCCAATAAGACAGAGCTATCATGAACAGAGAATTGAAAAGGGTGCAAGATTTAATGTTTTGGCAGTATCAGTGGGCATATTAACAAACTCAAACAAGAGTGCAGTGTCGTTTCTGTGACAACAGGTGCGGTATTTAGGAACATGGCTACACAAAAAGCACGTGTGTGTGTGTGTGTGTGTGTGTGTGTGTGTGTGTGTGTGTGTGTGTGAAATGCCTTAGTTAGAGAGGGTAGTTCAGTTAAGTGTCTTACTCAGAATCAAAAGATCTAAACCTGTACCTGACTATAAGGAGAAAACAGCCTTAATTCATTTTACCAACTACCAGACCTCCATCAGTTATTTTTCCTTTGATAAATCACTAAGGATTACAGTCAATCAACATAATTTATTGAGTCTCACAGTTTTTGCGTTTCACAACATACATGTTGATGAAAAATCTGTTCTGATAACTTTTTATGCTGTTTAGAGTAGTCTGCTTTTATTTGTCTCCACATCTGCAGAACATCTCTGACTCTGCCTCATATTTATGCTCTGTCCTTGAGCAAGTCACTTAACCAGACAGCACTTTGGGGCAACTGGAAATATGGGGTAGGCTCCTCAATGCTCCCCTAGATTGCAAGCTAAGTAAATAGTCACAGTGTAAAGGAAGGGAATTAGTTGTAGTAAACTGGAGCATCATTACATGAGCCATGTTCTTTGATGTGATCCTTGGCTTCCTTAGTGCTGACTGTGTTCACTATTTAGCTGCAAATAAATTAGTCAGCATGAAGTCTGTGTTTAATATTAGTATTTTAATAATAAATACATTTAAATTTTTTTGTTTTTTTTCTTTAAGGCAAGAAGGTGTGAAATGCACTCTATTTGGTCTACAAAAGTTTGTTTAGCACTCTGTGCAGATGAGTAAGGATATGAGCTGTTAAAGAGTCGCTTCCTGTAGTACATGTTTTGACTCCCTCAGCCTTCGTTTCTCATTTGTGGTTCTGTCAAATTAATTCACCAGACGATTCTCCTGGGCTGCTCTTGAAAATGGTCACTTCTCCAGTGGCCTGTCTGAAGCTGTTAGCAAATGTATTATACATCTATCTTTTGAATTCCTGCACCCTTCCAATAAAGCAATAACCGATGACGTGGTGTGGTATATTGAAGATTTACCCATGGTTGGTGTGGTTTAATAACAAAGGCAACCATGGGTAAATCTTCAGTATACCACAACCACGTCATCGGTTATTGCTATTATACAATGACATTATTTAAGAAAAAAAATACTTTTCTTAAATAATGTCTTTGTATAATGGCGGATTACTGTTCTTCCACTGGTTGTGGTATACTGCTTGTTCATTTTGCTGTACTGCGCATGTGTATGGGACTTGTGTTCCCACACATACCTAGTACATCAATGCTTTGAAACGGAAGCAACGGAGAAAAGAAATTCTCCGTTGCTTCGTTTTCAATTTTTTTTTTTTTTTTTTTTTATTGTAAAAAAAAAAAAAAAAAAAAAAAGTTTTGGGACACTTTATAACAATGGAAAAAAGTCTGGGCAACCAGTGGGATTTACAACGGGCGCGCTGGTTGGGCTGGGCCAATCAGCGTGCACATTTTCCGATAGTAATACGGAGTCATAGTATAAGAGATGTTAAATAGTACTTGACTAAATGTTATTTGAGTATGAATAGCAACACATCTCCAGTAGCTTAATAATCTGCCAGATGCATTTTTACTAAATTTGAGTTTCAAGAAAACAGAAATTTACTGTTTCGCATGTTAAGCCTGTTTTCAATGTGAGCGTGTTTTGTTTAGAAACTTGTTGTCAGTGTTTTTTTTCTGTAAAATTTAAAAAATAATAGTTTTAAATGAAATCCAAATATCTGTGATAATTGTAAAAATAAAGAAGAAAACAGAATGTACACTGACAGATTTGAACAGTGTTTATAGTAACTGGGAACAGACAAGTAATGGGACATTGATATGGGTGGTGGAGGCCTAATTAATTACCCCTGCACAGGGCCCCATTTCTCCATGATCTGGCTGTGTTGATTCTGAAAGTGAATGATGTAACAATACAGCATTATTAGCCATTCAAGTAAGTCAGACTTGCAGTGAGTGATGTCAGAAGGAATGAGTATTCTTGATGACAGAGAAGAAATAGGGAGGTCAAAACTGATATGTAGGTGTCCTACAAACATGTAAGATCTCCTCCCCACATAAACATTATATATGCAGTAATATTTCTAATTTGTGTATGACTTTTGGGTTCTTTTGGGTTTTTGAACAAAAGTTGCTGCAACATTTATATTGCCTGAAATTGTTTTTATTTATTGCACTACAGAATGAATTAATTCATTACTAGGCCTGTACTGTGTAATATAGTCTAGCCATGTTTCCTTTTAGTCATATATTTTTGTAGTACCTTCTTTACAGCAACTGTACAGGGCTACCATTTATCAGGTCATACAGTCTGTATTATTTGAAGTGTCTGATCTTCAACATCCATTATGTAGTCATTGCATATTATTGTGATACAGTCTTCTCTATAAGATCAGATTGTAATGGATTTCTGTATTTAGTTAAAAAATGTTACTCTGGCAGTTAGTGCAGAAGACAAAAGTTTAAACCTGTTAACAAGCTGCTTCCTATAACAAAGGTGCAAGGATTGAACCTTTCCACCTTCATTTATCTATCGTATAACACTGAGCAAGTCATTTAACCAGACAGTGATCTGGAGCAAGTGGGAAATGGAGCTAGGCTCCTTAATGGTCTTCTGGACCACATACCTAGTAACTATGAACTTATCGTCATTGTTTGCCAGCCATCCCCTACTGCATGGCTGATCTAGTTCAAAAAATGTTACAGCAATATCTATAAACTTAGAAAACTGAATGTAAACCCCTTTGTTTTAAGATGGGTTGCCAACTGGCTCACAAACCAGACAAACACTATCAAAATGAGTGACTCCACATCAACCAGCAGACCTGTTACCAGTGGGGTGCTACAGCAGTCAGTGCTGAGCCCCCTACTGTTTGCTCTCTACTTCTCAGAAGTTAAGGTCAAAACTAAAGGGTTGTGGCTGACCAGGTTTGCACACGACTGCAAACTTGGTGCAATAATTGAATCCACAAATGATGTCAGTATACTCCAGGATGGTCTCGCACACACCAATGACTGGTGTATTAGTCACGGTCTCAAACTGAATGCTAAGAAATGCATCATCATTCATTTCAGCACAAACAATGTCCCTTTACACTATCAAATCAATGACAATACCCTAAGTACCAATGAAGTGGTAAGGGACCTGAGATCACAGGTTGACCACGACCTTATCTTCAACCACCATGTATCTACTGTTGTAAGGAAAGCTTTCCGAGTAGCTCACTTGATTAGTAAAGGCATCACCTCGAGAGCAAAAGAAGCTATAACCCCCCCCCCCTATACTCAGCACTTATCCGGCCCATAATTAAGTATGTACCATACTAAGCATCTACAGCGATTAGAGAGACTACAGAGGTTTCTAACAAAGAAGATCAAGACCCTTCATCATCTGCCTTACATGGACCAAATAAAATTCCTGTCACTACACCCTGTATCATATAGACTTCTTAGGGAAAGCTTATGCCTGGCCTGCAGAGCAACCCAAGACCCAAACCTAATGAAATCACTGCATAATCCATAAATCAAATGGGTCAAGGGCTACCCATTCCAGGAAATTAAATACGGCCTGTGACATAAATAGGACATGCTGGATGGATAGCTTTATCTCCCAGCAACTGCCACATCTTTGGAACAAGCTACCAATTCATGTGAAACAGAGTACCTCTATGACACTGTTCAAGATGAACCTGGATGAGTGGATGGGGCTCCGTAAATTCTTACCAGGAATAGCACCTACGACCCTCCTGGACATGCGCAGTCATCACTAGAAAGCAATCTTGGGTACTGAGACTAGTACCTGTACAGTATTATATTGGGTTGAAATGGCTAGGCTTAAAATGACCTCTGGGTCGATATACTAGTAATCTCCTATGATCACCAGTTCACCATTTTTCTAATGCAACACATATTTTTTTCAAGGGCAACAGGCACTGCACTTGGAGGTAAAGAACTAAAATGCAAAGTTGCTTGCCAACAACAACTTCCATATTAGTAATCATTCTTTTTAATGTAGAATTATTCAGATTACTTTTAGTTCTGCAGACACGGTGCATACTAACCTAGCATGTGTTAGCAGGTGGTTAATATCTCTTACGTTCTTATAAATACTCTTCTATTTAAACTGTGCTACACCTGTCTGGATTTTGTGGTACGATTACTATTTTAATGTAGTTCATCCAAAGCTGCAAATAAAGTACATGCAATGTATTTCTCTATAACAATAAGGAGAGTACACCATCAACAAAGTGGGTATAACTGCTGGTGGCGGTGGACTCTCTGTGGATGAAAATACCTTATGCTCTTATCTGGTCATTTTTAAAAGGTCTTTAATCTGCCAGTGAGTGAGTGAGTGAGTGAGTGAGTATGTGTGTGTGTGTGTGTGTGTGTGTGTGAGTGTGAATTAAGTAGGAATACTTTGGCTACTGTGTGTTTGTTTGAAACAAATTTAACATATGTGACTGATCATTATTATTAATTTTTTTGACACAGCCATCCGATAAGGATGAGGGATGTCTGTAGATAAAAATGACTGACACTGCTGATCTGATAATGTTAAAAAGGCATTAGTCTGTCTTTGCAGGACTAGCGTGCATTTGTGTAAAGCAAATTGGAATACTTTACTGTGGCCATTTTTTTTTTCATCACAATCAGATATGTGATGGGTACTCAGTAGATTTAATGGCTGTAATTGTTGAGTGCAGATACTTATGGGTTATAATGACAGCAGTTTGTCTGGCCTTTTATGGTTGAAATAAATAAATACATGTTCTGAAATCGTACTTTTGTCATTAATGGTTCATACATTTTGTTTCTCTGCTTATTGGAAAAATTAAAATGAAAGTTATATATTCATCATAACGATACAGTTGTGTTGTCTTGTTTTAGTCCAGTTCAACCTTTGGGTTATTGGACATGACTGAATCCATCCTCTGTGCCTTTAGAAACTGTGGATCCTGAGCTCTGACTCCTCTCCTACCCATAATGCCTCTCTTCCTCCAAATACCGACAGATCGAGTTTACCTAATTATTAGACAACAAAGTTTCTTAGCTTACAAATTATAAGTCTCTTATTATCTCATAAATTATAACACCTATATTTTAAACTAGACTATTACCTGGCTAAAGCAACCAACTGAGGTTGTGTAATGACAAGGTTCCTGATTAGGTGCACTCAGTCAAAGAGAAGCACCAGGTGAGAAAATCTGATAAGAGGGAGGGATGTTGAATCGGATGAAAAGAAGACAACACGGATTATTATAGTGAGTACATACCTTTCATATCTGATGTCTTTTTTTCATCCGATTTAACCTTTAGGACAGAATCCCTAGCTGCTACAAACCTGAGAGGAATCAAGGAAGGCTATTCCTGAGAAAGGAGGGGCTGAAAGATGTACACAATCTTGACTGTGCATCCAGCTCATAATGATAAATGAATGTGTTAACTGTAGATCAAATTGCTGCAGCACAGATTTCATCTACAGGAACTTGAGCATAAAATCAGTAGCAGTAGTAAAAACCTTGTTGAATGAGTGCTTGGTTTGTTGTTTAAACACAATCTCATTTTTTCATAGAGAAATGCTATGCAGTCCAACAGCCACCTTGACAGTGTCACTTTAGATACACTCTGGCCTAGCTTGGCTTTAGAAAAGGCTAGGAAGAGCTGATCAGATTTTATGATATCTTTAGTTTTATGGAGATAAAAAAATCTAAGCTGTCTATGGACATCCAATAGATGCAGAGTATTATCTCCTTTGTTAAAAAATCTTGGGAAGACTAGGTTCATAGTCATATACTAGGCAAATGACCACCAGGGACTTTATAGGCCCAGCTATGCAATCTAACCCAGTTGTGTCTCTGTGTAACATGGGTGTTTATTAGGAGGGGTATGTTAGTTACTAAGTTTCTAGAGGTTATGTTGGAGGGGTATGTTAGTTTGGGCATTAATGTCTGCCTCTGTGTATTAGAGACATGGGGGCCAGATAAGGGTGAAGTTCTTATTTTCCATCTACTGGTCAAGACTATACTTAAAAAGGATAAGGGATGGACTCTCCTTCACATGGATGGACAGACTGTTCCAGAGCATGAGGATTCTCTGAGAGACATACCTGTCTCACCAATATGCCTTATTTATGTCACAAGCAAAATTTAAATCCTTGGAATTAGTGGTTCTGATGCTGTTCATTTTGTGGAAGTGCAAAACGTCCATCAGAGCTGGATCATAGGATGTCTTGTATGCCAGACATAGATCACTTCTTAGTAATCTGTAGGAGACAAGAGTATAGAGATAGGGCTTTAAAGCGGTCCATACAGGACAATGTATTTATACCCTGGATTTTCCTGGCAAGGAACCTTGTGGACTTTCCAAATGTTACATATGTTTGATCAGATGTATGCTATGGGGGGCATTATACTCAATGATGGGTTAGATAAGAGCCGAATAAAGCAGTACTATGACTTCCTTGGACCTGGATGCCATGCCCTTATTTATAAGTTAAATGATTTCCTTACTACCTTGGCAGAGTTCTGTTTACATATGTTCCCAGATCCATGACTACAAAGATAATGTTTAGGAGTGTCTTATCAATGGAGTAATTAGCATGAGTGTCAGTTTTCTCAAAAGGTACTACAATGATTTCTTGGCACTGAGTTTTAGTCTGTAACTTCGGCACCAGTGAATTGTGTGTGTTAGATTCTCTTGTAAGACGTTTGTGTCATGGGGAGAATCTATGACAGCTCCCAATTTACAGTCGTCTCTGAACTTGGTCAGAGCCAAAGGCCCTTGACATTAGCCTTTACTTCTGAGAAGCAGACGTCAAATAGTACCAGCCCCAGCATGCAGCTCTGTGATACCTCACTAGTGACTGGTCTCTTAGTGGAGGTGGTATCACCAATCCTGACTTCCTCGGTCCTGTCTGTGAGCCAGCTAGCAATCCAGTGAATTATAAAGGGGTTTATGCACAGTTCGGTGTGTTTGTCAACTATACCTGAGTGGGGTATTATCTCGAACACCTTAATAAGGTCCAGGTAGTCAATATGCACCATTCTACTCTCATCCATTGCCTTGGTGACCTTCTCACAGAAGTCCACTAGATGTAGTAGGCGTGATCTTCCCTTGACAAATCCAAACTGGATTGAGTCCACTGTCTGAAGGTTGTCTATGTTTTTGTTAATCATTTCCATGATAACTAATTCCATGGTTTTGCAAATTAAACTAGCCAGACTAATAGGTCTGTAGTGTCTGGGTTCAGTTGATGGTCCACCCTTGTGTAGTGAGATAACAGTTGAAGTCCTCTACTGTCATGGTGCAAAGCCTGTTTTGAGGCTATAGTTGAAGAATCATTCAAGTTGTCTTGACAGGTCATGTTTCCAGCTACTTAGGATGCATCCCAGGATACTATCGGGGCCCGCTGAGTCTATATTTTTGCCCTTAGCAAGCACTGGTCAGGACCTGTTCCTAGATAATAGTTGGGCAGGTATGCTACTATGAATTTCATAGAGGCAGCAGTCTGGGGGGGGGGGGTGAAGTTTGAGCTGAATTTGTCAGCCAGGAAATTTGCTATGTTGCTCTGCTCAGTGAAGTTGATACCACTGACCACCAGTTCAGCACACTGATGTGTGCTGCCTTTGAGATTTTGGGCATAGCTGTAGAAGGCCTTGTGTTTGTCTTTAGCCTGTGAGGCTATCTTGACATCGTAACTGGGTTTGTTGGACTTAATTAGTCCTCTTAGTTTGCTGTTTATTTTCATTACAGAGCTCCTATCATTATGGGAGTTGCTCTTCCTGATTTTAGCCATGACTTTTTTTTTCTTATATAGCCTATTAAGGTTAGGATTCCACAAGTGTGATTTACTTTTAGAGTTTGTTTTGTGCTTACCTTTAGTAAATACAGCAGTCTCTATATAGCCATTTACATGACTGCACAGAGTATGCAATTCTGCAGAGGTTATTGTGAACTCGAAGTTGGAAGGGCCACTGAATTTTGAAAAACTATCACTTAATATGGTGTAGTTTGATTTGGAATGGTTCCTAACTGTTACAGGATTTGCTAGAGTTACCAAGTTGAATTTTATTTCTAAGAAGACAGGTCTGTGGACCTCACCAGTGAGGACGTGACATGGGGGGAGTGCAGTGCTCAGGTCCAGTATGTTTGAACCTCTGGTGAGTATGCACACTATCTGCTCAAAGGTATTTGTGTTAATAAAGTTCAGAAATCATTCTGCCTGTGGGTATGAGGCAGTGTATGTTTCCCAATTTAAAGAAGAATACATAAAGTCTCCCATGAATACGATACTTGGTTTAATGGCGAGTGCCTATAGTTAGGTCTAGGTCTAGATACGATCTACGGGATCATAGGGACATGGAGGGTGACCAAGAGCTTGCTAGGATATGGTATGGGGCTTTGTCTATGGTAATTTGCACATGAATAAACTCCAGGACATTGTCCTGTTTAACCAATGCAGAGTTATGATTGTTGCTACTAGAGATTGAGACTCTTCCACATTTTGTTCCTGTCTGTGCAGCTGATGGTCTAATTTTGTAGGAGGCATTGATGCCTTGCACTAGCAGAATACTTTCTGTGGATTTAAACCATGTCTCAGTAATGGTGCAGATGTCTATATTCTCCAGAGTAAGAACACCTTTAGGTTTCTTTGCGTTTCATTTGCTATGTTGGTAGGTTTGTCAATGTGACATTACCTAAAATAACTAGACCCAGCAAAAATAAAGACTATGGCTCTATACTCGACTGGATTCTTGTCACTGATCCTCACAAAATCTCTTTAGCAGGCACCCTACCCTGTAATTTTAGTGACCACTTACCTGCCTATATAATACACAGGATGTCTCTTATACCCACTCAACACCAATACAAACTTGCTAGAAACCTAACTAAATTCAACCCCACTAACTTTTGTGAAACTCGAGAAAGCAGTTGAGCTCATTAACTCAACATTCCCCTCCATTCCCCCTATGGCAAAACAGAGTAAAACCAAATCATGACATTTGACTCTCTAAAAACACAAAGCAGCTCATGAATTCCAGGGATAAAATATGGCAAAAATAGTAAAAAACAAAAAACAATCACACCTGTTATGATATAGGCAACTTCGTAACCAAACAAAATGCCTAATTATTAATGACAAGAAAAAATACTTCTTTGGTCTCCAAAACAATTACAAACAAAACCCCCAAAAATTCTAGTACTCAATTTCTTAGCTTATCAGCCCTAGCACCAAGAATAACCCCTGTCCCAATCCAGAAAAAACACCAGTTGAGATAGCAACCCTCTTCAATACATATTTCATTGAAACTACAGCCAACCTTACAAAAACATTTCCCCAAACTGCCAACAGTACCAGCCCACCCCCTTCTGAACAATCCATACAAAACTTTTACCCTCTCCCCTACATCCACCTCTACTATAACAAGATATCTCCTCAGGCTCAAGCCAGCGACTAATGCTCCTGATAACCTTCCTCCTGAATATCTTCAGATTGCAGCCACAGCTGTTTCTTACTCAATCAGCATACTTCGTAACTGGTCTGTTCAATGGTCCTTTGCATCTACCCTTTGGAAAAAAACATACATTCTCCCACTAAGTAAATGGGGCAACAATACTGACGTTTCCAATTTCTGCCCAATAGCCATACTCTCCCCAATATCTAAAATCCTTGAAAAATGTCTACTCTCCCAACTTTTAAACTAACTACTCCAAAACCAACTTCTCTCACCTACCCAACATGGTTTCCAGCCTGGCCATAGCACTACAACAGCCCTTATATCCTTCATGGAAACAGTAAATCAAGCTCAAAACTCTGGTAAACTTGTATCCACACTCTTTCTTGACCTCTTCAAGGCATTCAATACAGTTTCCTATTCTCTACTTCTCACTAAACTGACTAACCTTGGTGTACCCCCCCCCCCCATTATACTGGTTCACTAGCTACCTAACAAACAGTCAACAATCCACCAAATGGTCCAACACCTGCTCACCTTTTCTAAATACAACTACAGGCATAGCCCAAGGTTACATACTAGAGCCCCTTCTTTTCAGCATATTCATTAATACCTTTCACTCTTCTCTTACCAGTGGGTCAGTAATACAATATGCAGATGACTCAACAATTATTTGCACTGCCAACTCTACAGCTGAACTTAAATCACTTACCCAAGATGCCTTGTCATCCATTTAAACCTGGATGGCTAACAACCATCTTGCCTTTAACCCCAACAAAACTAAGCTTTTACTGTTCACCTCCCAAAAAACAATCCTCTTATACAAGTCTGAATTCACCATTTACTCTCAAAATAATACTATTATAGAAGCAGTCTCCAACTCAAAACATTTAGAGATAACCATAGATGAAAACCTAACTTTTGACTTGCACATCCACAATAATGTTAAAAAGACCCTACAAAAACTGGGCACCCTCTACAAGCATAAACATTTCCTAAACCATTCTTCTAAGCAAACCCTTGCTTCAACATTTCCAATACCATCCCTCCTGTATGGCACTCCCCTCCTTGCTGACATTCAGTCCTCTCTGAAAACAAAAATTGAGACTTGTTACAATAACATTTCCAAGTCTGCAACCAACATAAAATACTCCTCCCATCACTGCTGCTCTCTTCACTCATTGAACTGGAGTTAAACATCCACATTACCTCACATACTTGCAACTAACTACAGGACACACAACCATCTATAAGCCTGCAAGCTGCCCAGCCCTCTCCACAGTGCTAACTCTGTACCAACCAAACAGACCTCTCAGATCCAAAAACTAATTTCTCTTACAGGTAGAAAAAACAAAACTTCCAGCTGGTCAAATGCATCCTCCTACACTATAGCCAAACTCTGGAACTCATCTCCATCACCTATCAGAACAATTACCAATGCTTCCTCCTTCAAAAGGTCTCTACACCATCATCTTTCCGGGTCATTATTACAACATTGAAAGCTTAAAACAGTGAATGATGTTTAATCAACCTTATTTCAGTGAAAGCTGAAAATGTTGGCACCTCAGAACAGCAATTTCTTTCCAAGGGAAAGAAATCGCTGTTCCAACCAAAAAAAAAAAAAAAACAGTAAACAGTTCCAAACACATACCTTAACCCTAATTCTACACCCCCCCCAAAAAAAAGTAAATAGCTGAAAACACATATGCACTTAACTCAACCGTACATCTAATACAAAAAAAAGTACACAGTTTAAAACATATATGCACTTACCTTAATCTGCACCCTAACCCTAAGGTCAGTAACTGTTGCACATTTATGTTTGGGAGCTATACCGGATAAGGGAATCTCTGAGACCACACTACAGTGCAGAACACGGCAAAGCAATGAAGCGGCCAAGCGACTTCTTTCCCAGGGAAAGAATTTGCTGAACAGCCGCTTCGCTGTTTTGCCTGTTCGCTGTTTAGGGTTCGATGGACACGTATTCAACAAAATGCGTTTTCGTCGTTATACTAGGAACCCCATCTCTCCACCTTGTGTCAATGCTCCTGCATCTCCTCTCAACCCTCTATAACCTGAACTCCTCTATAAAGCTATTAACCTACACTTAACCTACATGTACACTATAAAAGATGCAAAATTTACATCCACCTAAATAGCTATACCTCCCTAGCTTTTCCACTCTACTGTACTTACAGTAATACTCCCTCTTAATCCTCTATCGCACTCACTGCTGCACATTAATATACTATCCTATAAATGCCTATTATTACCCTATCTTTCACTAATATGCTAAACTAACTATAGGAATCTTATTTCATGAATGCAAATATTACTATTTTCTCACCCATATCCCAACATAATTCAACAACCATTTGTCATCCAATAAAATATTATATTAACCACAACTGCAAATGTTTTCTTTTCCTTGTGCCTGACTGTACATATAGTGTATTCTTGATTGCATGTATATGTATTGTAATTTTCTGTAATTTCTAAATTTTTGTATTACTTTTTTGAAGTTCTCTGTAGTTTCTAAAAAACTTTTTTGCAATAGTTTTGTTGTATGTATGTTGTATGTTGGAGCTTTTCTCCCCAGGCCTCCACTGAAAATTGATTCACTTCGGCCCAGTGGACTTTCATGGTAAACAAATGCAAATAAATAAATAAACAAATCTCTAAGGGAGTAGATACAGTTTTAACCAGTATTTGGAAGCTTACAGGAGGCAGGTGCAGACCATCCTTTGCAAAGCAACGTGGTCTGTTAACCATGTCCTCCCATGCTAACAAATATTGAATCCCACTAGAAAGACACCAGAAACTAAGCCAGTTATTGAAGTCAGTCATTGTTTGTTCAAACTGTGACATTATCCCTGGTTAAGGTAAAATGCTGCTCAGTGCAAAGCACATACCTGCCTGTGACACACATTCTGAGAGATCAACAATGCCTCTCTTCATATTCCAGGAAGTAAGTCTCAGGTCATTTATGCCCACATGGACTATGACAGAATCATATTGGTACCTGTGGTGCAGTGACCTGCGTGCATGCATAACTTGGCAAATCCTGGCTACAGATAACTAACAGTTATTTTCTCCTTGTTCAGTCTGGTGAGTGGGACATCTGTGTACTGTACAGTGGAGTCCCCTATGTCAACAGTCCTGGGTAATGTGTTGGCTTGCCTTATAGACTTTGCTCGTGAGGTTCCACTGGCTGTAGAAATATATATGGAGGTTGGTGTTGCTTTCGGCGAGTGCTTTAGAGATTGCTAAGGACAGGTTTTTACCATTTATAGGTTTAGGAGGACTTTGAGGTTTGGAAGATTGTTTTTTAGTGACTCAGCATAGGTTGGTGTATGTAGTAGACACTAAGGATCGTAGATGTGGTTCATAGGTGTTTACTAGGCTAACAACCACAAGGGCCTTTTTAAGCCTAGCCATGCATTCTAAATCTCTGACAAGTTCTGATACCCTTAATAAGTGTAAGCAGGGGCTTGGGAGATGAACCATTTACAGGTTGCCTGTGTCAATTAGAGACATAGGTGCCAAACCAGGGATGAATTTCCTATTCCCCATACAATTGTCCAGGTTGCACTTGAATTGGGTTAGGGTGGAACTCTGCTTCACATGGATGAGGAGCCTATTCCAGAGATGGGGTAATCCCTGGGATACATACCTGTCTCTCCAGCAGGTCCTATTTATATCACAGGCAAGGTTTAAGTCTTTAGAACGGGCAGTTCTGGTGCTGTTTGGTTTGGGGATGTGCAGGAGGTCCATCAGAGTGGGGCCAGGAAATGCCCTGTATGTCAGGCACAGATCTCCCCTCAAAATCCTGCAGGAGACAGAATACAGGGAAAGAGCCCTGAGGCAGTCTGAAGAGGACATCTATCATCTAATCATTCAATTGATTTTGCAACTTTACCTTTAATATATTGAAAGTTAGATGTGAATGTTGGGAAAGGTTTAATGAGTAATGTTTCATTGCTTAACATATTTGTAATTGAATGATAATTTGTTAATTCAGCCTCATTAATGTGTATTTAAAGTTGTTGCATTTTGGTGTAAAAATTATTCTTTTGGAAGGCTGTTGAGCCAAGGTACCAGGAAGCACTTGTAAAAGATTTTAGTCATCATTTTGTGTACTTTTTCGTTCTTTCCAGCCTGGGACTCAGTCATTTTCATGTTTATGTGGATTTTGGTACTTTGAAGTGCTTTGAATTACATTTTACTTAAGCCCTGTATTCTTTTAGTGAGGAACCTCTGTGTATGTTCCAATTCTTGGATATGCGTAGTTAGGTACATACCAAAGGGGGGCACTGTACTCAATAACAGGTCTTTATGAATGCTGAATACAGCAGAACAATGATTTCCCTGGACTTAGATGCCATACCCTTGTTTATAAGTTGTACAATATAGAATGATTTCCTCACCACTGTAGACACATGATGGTCAAAGGCTAGATTACTATTTATGTGTGTCCATAAGTCCCTGACTACTAAGTCAACTCTAAGGGGTGTGTTGTCAATATGATAGTTAGCCATGGTGGATGAGTTCCAGAAAGATAGTATTATGCATTTCTTGGCACTTAGTTTTAGTCCATGGCTCTCACACCAGTTGTTTGTCTGTGTCAGCCCTTCCTGGAGAGCATTTGTGTCAATGTGGGATTCAATGACAACTCCTAATTTGCAATCATCTGCAAATTTAGTGAGCCAGAGACCACTGACATTGCCCTTGACTTCAGAGAAGTAAATGCCAAAAATAAGCAGTTCAAGGACTGATCTCTGGGGGACCCCACTTGTGACTGGCCTCTTCGTAGAGGTGGACTCCCCAGTTCAAACTTCCTGGGGGTCATGTCTGTGAGCCAGTTGGCTATCTGCTGGGTAACATACGGGTTTGTACCTAACCTCTTGAGTTTGTCAAGCCAACCTGGTGGAATCATAAAATCAAAAGGCTGCATAACAGAAGGAAGAAAATCATGGCAAAAATTAGGAGGTGCAGCACCCAGCAGGATAAATGCACTCTCATCAAACTAATCAAGCATCTCAGAGGACAAATAAAGTCTACCAAAGGCAAATTTGAGGTGAATTTGGCCTCCCAGGCCAAGAACAACCATATAGCATTTTTTAGCTATGTCCACAAGCTTAAAGGCAATACAAAATTGTGTGCAGAGCTTATTGTAAATGGAGCCACCTATACTGAACTAGAAGATACAGCAAACCTACTGGCCAATAAATTCAGCTCCAACTTTACCCCTCTCTCTACCTCAACCTTCCCTCAGGAAATACCATCAAATATAACTCCCCCTGCTATCACTAGGGAACAGATCCTTAATGCGCTCTTTAAGGCCACGAACACTGCATCAATGGGCCCAGACAATATCCCAGGATGCTTTTTAAACAGCATGAAACATAACCTATCAGGGCCTCTGGAATTGTTATTTAACTTAGAGCCTCCAAACAGGCTTCTTGCTTGATGAATGGAGAACAGCAACAGTCATCCATCTGCTCAAATGTGGGCCATCTACAGACTCAGAAGTCTCACTAGTCTTACATGAAAAGCCATGAAGAGAATTATCATGGAAATGATCAACAGTGATATAGTAAACCTCAAGACACTAGTCCCAGCCCAGTTTGGTTTCGTCAAGGGCAGATCATGCCTACTCAACCTGCTGGACTTCTTTGAGGAGGTCACTAAAGCAATGGATGAGGGCAAAATGGTTCACACTGCCTACCTTCACCTAGCCAAGGCATTTGACACAATATTCCACTCAGGCATTGTTGACAACCTTGA
Organism: Protopterus annectens; assembly: GCF_019279795.1. Taxonomy (NCBI): domain Eukaryota; kingdom Metazoa; phylum Chordata; order Ceratodontiformes; family Protopteridae; genus Protopterus; species Protopterus annectens. The sequence continues at coordinate 656,481,318 of NC_056746.1, forward strand.
CTGTATGCGAGATTTTTGTCTCCAGTGAAATTGTGTATGTGCATCTCTCACATACTGTGTTTGTTTTTTTTTTTTTAAGGACTAAATGGTTGTCTGTAAACATGAGACAATTGCTACATTGTCTCAGAATGCCCCTATCAACCAAGCTGGCTATGGAGACATTTGGAAATTGTGTATCCTGTTGTCGGGAACTTGTGTGGGTGGGCTACTTTTTGTCATGGACTGTGTTATACAGAGGTCTCCTTGGGTGGTCTCTGAGGTTTGGCACAACACTTGGTAAGATTTGATAGTATTGTTGTTTAATGTGCAAACTAGCTACTCTAAGCCTGTCTTTCCACAATGGCTTGGCATTAGCCACACTAAGTTAGAGGTTTCAGTTCTAAGGGAAGTTTTATAAATAAGATTTACTTTATGGGTGCTTGTGCCTGTACAGGGCGCTGCTAACTTCTTGATGTAATAATACCAACAAAGACTGCTTGCAAGTGTAATGCTAAAACTTAAGCTACCTTGACAAGGCAATTGCACCTTTAGAATGATTTAAAGGCAAAATGAACAAATAAAGCAAAATAAAGCGGTAGCACTCTAAAGAGTTAACTGAAGTGCAAAACCATAAAATAAATTTTTTACCTGCCAAGGATGGAGCAGTATTAATTAAGAACACTCTAAGTGTAGCTATGGTGCCAATCAGATGGGTGCTCTGGGAAAATGAGCATGAGACAATGTGTAGTAAGGGAGGTTTACCTGAGTGCAATACTGGTTTGCTGGTCTGGCACTTAGTATTATGGATATATGAAAAACAATGGGTGGGAAAGTATTTAAATAGGTTGGACAACAAAGAACAGCAATGAAAGAGGGGAGGGAGGAACACTTGAAGTCAGATTGCCATACGGGGCGGAAGCCAGAGACATAGCTTTTTAAAATCACAACAAAAGACTGGTGGTAGGGTTGGGGAAAACATTCAGACTAAACAGCAATCTTTCTAAACATCAAAGTCCTTTGGTTAGAATTTCAGAAACGTTTAGCTTAATGTCTCAGTGGGGGCTGAGGCAGACTCAAAGAAGAGGGAAAACCAGTAGCAAGGTAAACAGAAAGGCACTGTAATGCGGCTTTAAGAAGGTATATACAGGTATAAAAAGTGCTGAACCACAAATCCTGGAGTAGAATTCACAATACTGCTACTACTGCAATCCTAGCACAGATTAAGGCACCATATTAATGGAATGCAACTTTCCAAGTACAGACAGCTAAAAATACTGAAGCACAAATCCTGGAAAATAATTAATTCATAATGCTGCCACTATTGCAATCCTAGCACAGACTAAAGCCCCAGACCATGCAGAAATTTACCAGTGATGCTGTAATGAATCACTAAATGAGGCTCAAATCTGGCAGCAGATCACAATACTTACACAGCTGTGAAAGAAACAAGTTCAAAATAGAAAAAAAACAAGATGTTACATGTAACTCTACTTATGCAGATAGAAGTGCAGTGTAATGTTTAAATAATGCTAAAATATTGCAGTTATACACAATCTTCACACATCTACAAATTAAGTTACAAGACTAAGGTCCTAAATCAAACAAACAAAAAAAAGCAAGCAGACAAAGTGGACAAAAAGCAACAGAGCAATGAGGACTATTTTGGCCTTGCAGCTTCTTACTTTCTGAATGAACTCTATCTCTAGCCACTGTTAAAATTGGAAGAACCATCTGGTTAGCTTTGGTGTCTCTGATTCCAAGTGAGACTGCTTAGATGGATGAGTCAGAAGGTCTATCTGGTTGTTCAGCATCCAGTGAGGATGTACAAGATGAGGCCAGAGGAAGGAGAACCACACTTGCCAGGACCAGAACAGAGTAACGATGATTACTTTGGCTTTGCATCTTCTTGCTTTCTGAATGAACTCTGTTACCACAGGAAAGGAGGAAAAGACATATAGAAGGCCAATTATGGACTAGATAGTCTCACAGTGACTGTCCCGGTGGAGGGTTTAGGGTGAAGCAACTGCTGCACTTGTAGTCCAGGTACAAAGCAAAAAGGTTGCAGCATGGTTGACCCCAGTGGCTAAAGACTTGATTCACCACTGCTTAACTGAGGAAAAGCTCATGAAGCAGGAGGTTTGATCTGCTCAATTTGTCTGCTAACACACTGGAAGTCCCGTGAATATGCATTGCTGTGAGAAAGCAATGTGAAGATGTCACTCATTGCCACACATTCATGGCCTCTCAACACAGAGGAAATAAACAGATTCTGCCCTGCTTGCTGATGTAGCAGACTACTGACATGTTCATCTGGATGGAGATCTCACCCTAAGGAGAGAGTCATGGAAAGCCTGCAACACCAGGAGAACTGCCCTAATCTCCAGGACACTGATGTGGAGAGTGGTGTCTGGGTTTGACCATGAACCTTGAACTGTCTTGTCTTCTAAATGCCCCCCACCCAAGCAGGGAAGCACCCATGGTTATTATGGCCATGGGGATGTGGAGGAAAGGGCTGACCTTCTACAAGAGATGTGGAGGTCAACCACCATGTGATGTGAAACTTGCAAATGTGCATTAGAAGAATCGGTGCATGAAGAGGAAGAAAGAACTTGGACCACTGTACAGAAAGGATCCATTAATGAACTCTCATGTAGTATCTGGCTAGAGGAACTAATGTTACTGTCAAAGAAATTAGTCCTGGCAATCGAAGGTTAAGTCTTGCAGGAAGTGAAGGGTGTTGAAGAACTTGCAAGGCTGTCTGATGTAGAAATACAATCCTGGACTCTGTGAGAGTAGCTATCTGGCTGCACGTGTTCAAATGGTATCCAATGAAATCTGTTTGTTGTGTGGATGTCAATTTGCTATCGGAGTGGCTGACAGTGATCTCCAAATAATGAAGAAGTCCCACTGCTGGAGGAGGAAATTTCTGGGTGGTGTGGTGAGGAGTCAATCACCTAAATACAGGAATACCTGGAACCCCAGTAGTCTGAGATATTCTACAATTACTCCCATACATTTAGTGAACACTCAAGGGGCTGTGGTGAGACCAAACAGCAGTGTCCTGAACTGAAAGTGACTGGCTCCCAGCTGGAAATAGAGAAATCTCCTTGATTGCCTTGAAACCATGAGATGGTAGTAGGCATCCTGGAGATCTACGGAGTACATACATATGTTGTTCCTCAAAAGAGGAAAGATGGAATGAACTGTGAACATCTTGAACTTTGTCTATTTCACAAACTGACTGAGATAACTGAGGTCTAAAATTGGCCTGAGACCCCTTGTCTTTTTTGAAACTAAAAAGAACCTGGAATAGACTCTGGATATTAACTGATTTGTAGTGATCTGTTTGGTGACTCTTTTTTTCCAACAGCTTTAAGACTTCTGCTGTTGCAGATTCTATCTAATTGGGTGGTACCATGGAAATCCTTCTTTTCTTTAAGGGAAGGGAAGCAAAGGGAATTATATAGTCTCTGGTAAATATCTGCAGTACCCAAGTGTCTGATGTGATGGCCTGCCAGGCTTGTCAGTTCAGGTTTCAAAGTGCAGTAGCTGGATAATCCTACAGGAGCACTGGAAGAATTTCTCAGAGAAACTACCATGAAATCCTGAAGTCTGTTGACTGCTTCTGCCCTAGAATGATGCCCATCAAAACTATTCTCACCTTCTGCCTCAGGAGGACCTTTCTTGGTTGAACCCTTGAGACTTCCTGAAAAACAGCATCTTGCCAACTCTCTGATTTCTGGAAAAGGCTCTCTGAGGTTGGAGATGAGGATTCCAATGGCAGAAAGGGTCTTAACATCATGCTTGCTTCTGGTGGCAGTTTCCTTAGCCTTTGGCCCAAAAAATCTGGAACCGTCAAAAGAGAAGTTAAAGAAAGATGTCTTGAAGCCTTCTGCAAAGTCAAATAATCACATCTACACATGCAGGCCGATGGATATGATGGTACCTACTGCTCTAGTCTTACCATCAGCCATTTTAGATGAGCAGATGCATGGATATGTTAGATATTGATTGTGATGTAGACAACTGGGACTCCACTGATTTTTGGAAGTCCAATGGTAGCTAACTTGAAATGGACTTGGTGAGTTCCTAAGTCAAATCTCTCTGGAAATGAGTCATGTAGGTTTAAGTAGTTCAGTGTTCTAAGTGTGAAAGTTGCTGAAGCATGTGTCCCATTCCCAAATCTGTTCTAAGCTCCTGCTTCTCTGTTAGGAGGATAAGACAATTTACTCTCTTCAGACAGTTCCTTTTTAGTGGCTGCTGTCACAGCCAAGGCATTTACTGATGGACCCTTGGTCCAGTGTGCTCCATCCTTAGATGCATCCAAAGTCTTTCTGGCTTTTTTGGGACTGGTGTTGCCATGTCAGGATCCTTCCAAGCTCACTGAGCTATCAGGTCTATAAGTGTGTCAGTTAGTAGTATCACTGAGGAGGTAGAAAAGCTAGTTTTAAAAGCCTCAAGGAAAACAGACTCCTCAGGGGAGGGTGTATCAGTTTACCAAATCCTTCATTTCATCAATTTCAAAATGTCACTAAAGGCGAAATCCTCTGGAGGGGATCTTGGGGACCTATCCCCATTATTCAAGTATGTGTCTTCAGTGACTGATTTCCAGTAGGAATCGAAATGTCTTACATGTCTATTTCTTAGCACCCTACCTCAATAGAACTTCTGCAAATGGGTCAGAGTCAGACAGGGAGCTCACATGGTGAGCAGTCTCAAGACTAAAGGAAGCCAACTGTCCATGGTGATGTAGATGTGCTGAGTCTGATGGAATGTCCAAAAGGGGTTGGAATGTAGCTGAGCATATGAAAAGCAACTCTTCTCTTAGCCTAGCAAGAAGCCTTATGAATGCCTTGAAAGCTGAGGTGGAGATCTGTGCTGAAAAGACTTCTACACTATTCTGGCAAGATGAAGGAAGAGCCTCCCCCACCCTTTCCTGCAGCTAAAGTCAACATTAGAGTTGCTATCTAGTGCAGAGGCATTGAGTGAAACAGACTGTTCTGAAAGCTTCAATATAGAGTCCATGTCTCGAGCAGCACCACTGATGCTTTGGCTAAAAGGCTCATCCCAACCTGACGTCACTGGAGTCAAGAAAGCAATATCTTCCAAGATGTTTGCACATTGAGTAACAGCTTAATTCTAGCTCTCTAGGTGTGAAAAAAGAAACTCAGCAGAGCAGGCTAGTACACTTATGTTTATGGGTAAATTTCAGTAACTGGTTAGTAAGTGTACTGCCTGGATGCCAGGAAAAAAAGAAATAAAGAGGACCTGGAAAATTATCAGCTACAAAAAGTGAGAAAGAAAAACTGACTGGGGAAACTTCTGCAGCTGTTCAGCAAAAAGCAATGTAACCTGCAGACATGAATTCCAGTAATGTACAGGAAGATAATGATACAGCTGCACACACACACACCTGGTTAAAATAAATGAAACACTAATGGAATATATCAACACAAACAAAAGGCTGGAAAAAAATGGAAGAAGCTGTAAACAAATATTCAAATGAGGTAAGCTGAAAAAATCAGAGGTCGAAAAGAAGAAAAGGCTGGCTGAATATGAGACTGCTCAGGAAGAGATGTTTAAAAAAATAATAGAATAAGAGGGCAAACCACACAGAAAAACCTGAGATTTTCAGCTACACCAGGGTAGCTGGAAGGAACAGACTGCATTAATTTTATGAAAGCACAGATATGCAACTACACTGGTATTCTACAGCAGGAGTTGTTAGTTGAAAGGGCACATTGTGTGTATGCTCTAAACCTAGCTATGAGAAAGCAACCAAGACCTTTAATAGTAAAGATGCAATCCTAACAGCAGAAGGAGTTGATTTTGACAAAAAATGTGGCAAAAGGACAAAGTACTAAAAGTGGGAGACAGCAGACTGTTTGTGGAGAATGATTACTCATTGTACACCAGGCAGAAGCGAAGTAAATTTATTCCACTATTCAGGGAATGTCAAAACTCTGGTGTGAGATTCAAATAGCTGTACTCAGCTGTCTTCAAAGTATTCCTCCTTCGAGGAACAAAATCATTTTTTGATGAAGTACACGGTAAGGAGGAAATACAAACATTTGTTTTCATTTATATATATATATATATATATATATATATATATAACTGATTGCTTATGTCACAAGTGATGGTTTAATAAAGATGTTTCTTGTTTAAAAAAAAAGGGCAGGAATAAAATACTTTATGTAATGTTGCTTAGGTTATATAATATATAGCAATATATTTGAAGTATAATGTTTGTTAATGTTAATTTGTTAATACAGTTTGATTACTTTTGCCTAAATGTAAAATTGCCTACGTCACAAGTGTTAATTCAATAAAGGTGTTTAAAAAAAAAAGGACAGAGTAAGGGACATGGTCAGAGTCAAAGCTGACAAGAATGCCTGCGCCAACTTGGATGGATCTCGGATCTGAAAGATGGACCAGAAATGGAGAAACTAGTGAAAGGGTTATAGGGGCCATTCTGTGTTAATGGAGCTGGCAGAACCCCTAGATGAATGTGCATCTGAAGGAATCTCTACATCATTCTGTCAACATCTGCTCTGGTAAGGCTCCTTGATGATCGAACAGACCTGGAGGATGAAGCCACTGATTGTGGTTTTGATGAGCTACTCTCCTGCAGAAAAGAAGAATAGAGACTAGGACTCATCAGTTTTGTCAAAAAATAAGGAGGAGGTATCAGTCACCAGATCTGAGGGAGCAAAGGATCCATAGGTCAAGAAATCTTCGGTGCCAGACACAAGGGTTCTGATGGGACCAGAGACTGCTCCCTAGACTTAAGTGATCACTTCACAGAAGATTTATCTTTCTCCATTTTCATGGAGTTGTCTTTATCCTTTTGCATAGATTTTTTCACGGTCTTAGCTGGAGATACAGAAGGAGTAGCAGAAGTTGAGGCCTGGGTGGACTGTCCCAACTGCTGAGTGATCAAACTTTTCAAGACAAGTTTACCTCTATGGTGCTAGAACTGAAAGAGGAACAAGCCTTACATTCTGTGCCAAGATGAGCTGTCCCCCCAGGAGTATACAAAAAGAGAGTAGGGGTCCTGCGCCAGGAACTTATGGTTGCAGGCCATACATTTTTTTTAAAACCTTGGACCTTGTCTGCAATGGAAATGGTATTGACCACAAAGAACAGTCTGAAAACAATCAAGGGTCAAGAAGCACTAACATCAGCAAACTAACAAAACCAAGTTTAGTGATAACAGACTACATATTATAAAACAAACAAACTTTAAAGTCAATGAGCGTAAGACTAACAGGAAAAAATATCTACATGTAATAGGAAAAAGTATCTACATCTATATATAGCTATATTAATTTATCTATGTCTATCTATACACGTGTGTGTGTGTACAGTGTGTGTGTGTGTGTGTGTGTGTGTGTGTGTGTGTGTGTGTATATATATATATATATATATATATATATATATATATAAATTTTTTTTTTTTACCTTAGACAGCAGATCAGATCTGATTTATTTGGAGGTAGAGAGTGATTATGGGTAGGGGAGGAATCAGATCCCTGGATACACAGCTTCTAAAGGCACTGAAGTTGCATCTGGTCTGATCAGATAATCCAAAGGTTGAATAGGAAGAAAACAGAAGACATCAGATCAAGAAATAAATTAAAAACAATCAGGAAGGTGAGTCAAAGACTGCATGCATTTATGCATGATCCTAAAAATATGCATGCAGGGGGTCCATGGATTGCAAACAGCCCTGGGACCAAGGTAAACTTAATATGCCAGTGGTCAGGTGAATTTTTAATGAATGTGACTTTCAAGGGAAGAGAAGTTTACTGCTGTTCATGCTAAGTCGTTTTCAAGAGAAGTTTACTATTGCTTATGCAAAGCCTGTTTTCAATATGTAACTGTTTAATTTTGTTTAGCAAATAGTCATCAATGTTTGTGCTATAAAATCTGACAAAGTTTTAAATTAAAATCCATATTTTTGTAATTATTTTAAAAGTAAAGAAAAATGGTATGTACACGGACAGTTTTGAACAATGTTTAAGGTAATGGGTGGAAGGGCAAGGCAAGTATTGGGGCAATGGTACAACTGTGGTTTGGGACGGCTTGTCCATTACCCAGCCTAGAGCCCCAATTGACCATGATCCATCTTGTGCTTTTGTATTTTATTTTTATTTATTTATTTTACATTTGTTGACTGGGATAGTCCAACTGGATCAATGTCCATTTTCAGCGGAGGCCCAGGGAGATAAGCTCCAACATATGCAAATAAATTCAATAACTAATAAGACATAATTACATGTATGGTATTTCCAAAATATACATAGGTAAACATGAAATAGACAAGATTACAGATTAGAAGTTACCCCTGGTTGTAGTCAGGGGAAAATTAACAATAGCTAGTTAAATAGATAATTCACCTTCATGTTGAGAGTTTAGCCAGGCTTGTTGCAGTGGCATAGCCAGTTTAATGCCATATGTTGTTTGATTTTAACTTTAAATTGGCCTAGGGAGAAGAGCAAAGTAATATCAGCTGGAAGTACATTACAGGCTCTACGTGCCGAGTTTGTAAAGAGGGCATTGCCAGCTGCATTGTTAATTTTAATTGTCTGAATTTGTAGCTTATTTGAGGATCGGAGCAGTCTTGGATTGTTATGGGGGAGGATAATATTTCTGAGGGCTGGTGTATTATCTGGGTTATAGAGGATTTTGTTAGCCATAATCAGCAGATTATATTTGAGCTGTTTGAGGTTGATGCAGTGATGGGTTCTAAATGGCAGGCCTGTGGCAAACCTGGCAATGTGATTGTAACAGGTTGACAGTCTATTAAGTTCAGATTTGTTTAGATTGTAGAGAAGGGGGGAGGCATATAAAAGTGTTGAAAGAAGGTGGGAGTGAGCAATGGCCATCTTAGCTGGAGGGTTAAGGAAGGCTTTAATTTTATAGAGTGACCCAAGTTTTTTACTGATGTTCTTGATTGTCTGATTTACATGTAGGTCAAATTTTAAGTTATTGTCAATAATGACGCCCAGTAATTTTGTATGGGGGTCGGGGGATATAACTGTCCCGTCTTTAGCATTTATAGTGAAGGAGAAGGGAGCAAACTTTTGAGTTGGTGAGAATAAGAGCATTTTAGTTTTTTTGGGATTAAGTAACAGCCGACGCTTGGAGAGCCAATTTTCTATGGTATAAAAGGTAAACTGGGTAGCAGTCCTCAAGTGTGTGGGAGATGTAGATGAGCAGATCAGGGTGGAGTCATCAGCATACTGGATACAGCTGACATTTGGTATGATAGTAGGCAAGTCATTAATAAAGATGGAAAACAGTAGGGGTCTTAATATGGACCCTTGTGGTACTCCAAGGGTGTACAGTAATGGATTAGAGAGCTTGTTCTGCCAGAGGACAGCCTGTTGTCTCCCATTAAGGTAGGATGTAAACCAAAGGAGGGCTTTAGAATCTAGACAGAAAGTTTGCAGGGTACGAATCAGAAGTTGGTGATCGACCATATCAAATGCCTTGGATAGATTCAAGAAGAGGGCAGAGGATGGGTGATTATTGTTACTGTTATTGTTTATGGTATTGGTAAAAGTCATTAGGGCTGAGGTTGTGCTATGGTGTGGACGAAAACCATGCTGGGTATCAGCCATGAGGTGAGTTTGGATTAGGTGGTGCATGAATATATTGTATAATGGCTCTCTCATATCATTCAAAGTATCAATCAGTCTCGTATAACAAAATATATATATTCTTCATCAGAAGATATTTCAATGAAAGGAATTATTTTCTTTTTTGTTTTTGAACCTTAGTAGATTTCTTTGAAGACTCGTGTCTCAGTGTTCTATCTTAGACTTATATTTGTCTAGCAGAGGTATTGACTTAGGTGTTACTGCCTAAATACAGTTTTCAACAATTTTAAAATACTCTCTGGGAAAGGGCAGTGGAATTTAATTCAAAGACCACATGAGATAAAGCAATGAACAGTCTGGGTTGATAAAGAATCAACAAAATACTAACCTCATCTAACATGAAATCTCTAGATCCATCATGTTCTTAGATGACACTAATGCAGGTATCAACAAAACAGCTGCTAAGGTATAGTCTTTTAGTTACAATGGGGTCAGTAAGGAGGACTTCGATATGTTCTACCTGCATAAAATGTTTGAGCCTCAAAGTTACTGAAGCCTGCCTCAGAGGAACTCCTTATGTCAGCTCCATAAATTTTCTTTATTTATACATCTTTTTTTTAGTTTTATGAAAGGACAACTCCTTGTGCTCCTTTTCTTTAAGACTTCTTTAAGACTTCCCTTTCACTAAAAGTATAAACTTAGAAATATATGTCTTACTAAAAATAAGGCAGTCAGCAAAAGAAGAAACAGGATTAAAGACATTAGCTTAAATTCTATAAAAGTCTGCAAAGTTTTGGCTTTTTTGGGATTACATTGTTTAATTCAGTTTAGGCATGGTGTTGTCCCCCATCAAAATAATTAATCTCATACAAAAATGCTGTACATGAAAGTCTTCTGGAAAAATGAGATGGCCACTAGAACACTTGCTGGCAATTTCCTATATATATTATTAATAAAAGCACAAAACAATAAAATGTTATTATCTTAAGAAAAACAAAAGAGAAATCAGAAAAGCATGTCCTGAACACAGCCATGATAATAAGATCATTAGAAATACAAGGCAGAGTCAAGACCATTTACATATTGCAAAAACCATCCTCACACTGTAACCCTTTCTCAAGAAGGGCAAAGGAGATCAGTCTCAGAGTAAATTTATGGGTACCCATACAATCAACCAAGTTAATCTGAAGGATGCCAGGGTTTCACATTTGTACCAAAGGTGGGTTAGATATCAGATGATAAATTTCTCTCTCCAGCACATTTTATTCCTGGTATTAGTGGTGCTATTTGACTTGCGAAGATAAAGGACATCAAGGAGGAGGATGGAGTCCTTAATGGTGTAGAATGTAAGGCAAAGCTCACCCTGCAAGAGTCTACTGGAAACCAAGTAAATGGATAACATCGAGCGTTGAGTCTTTTGTGGTAGATAAGAGAACATCAGACCAACAATCTTCTTAGTTAGGAACTGCTGGGGCCTTTATAGTTGCTTATATAATGCGCAAAATGTACATCAATACCCTACTGGGGAATGAACATTCTCCAACAGGGTACTAATGCACATATATCAGCTGGTATAAAACAAGCTCGATGCTTTACAGGCATATTAAGCTACTGTGAAGCATGGGCAGAAAAAATGCAAATGTTCGCCAACTCTTTTATGCTTGCTAAATGCAGTTTTGCTGTTTAGCAAATGCAAGATAAAATAAATAAACTCAAATAAAAAAGTAACTGCAATAGCAGTTACAAGGACTTGTGCAGCATAAAAAGTCATTTATCAAACTTATGAGAGTGTCTGAGTGTGAAAGAGAGACTGAGCAGGAAAGAGTGTGTTACACCTCTCAGCATTCTTTGCTCTAGAAATCTGGACGAAGTCAACGATAATGGTAGTACACAGACCTAAAATAAGGGACAACTTTTAAATATGACCGTAATTCAGTTAATGAAGAAATGGCAAGAGGTTTTCTATCAACATTCATTGTCTAAACAATAAGAAATGCAAAACTATCATTTTTGGCTTTACTGACTGGCGAAGTTCAAATGACAAATTCACCACTGTAACAGGTAAAAGCAAGCAAAATCTGAGGGTTATGCTACTCATTGCTAGAAGTCTAAACCTCAAAATGCATTCACTCGAGGCACTCCTTAAAATGGAGAACACTGACATCTGTGCAGTGACAGAGACCTGGTTCAAGGCTCCAGAGAGCACCCCTGCATTACCAGGCTATAATTCATACCACACCTTTTGGCCACCTAACCTGGACTGAAACACTAAAGGCAGAGGCGTGTCCATATTCATGAAGGATATCCACACCTCCAGGCGAGTTGCTCAGCATAATGCATCCGAGATTATCCAAGTGCAACTAACTCTGGGCAAGACCGCACTCCAAATTGAAACTTGCTACAGATCCCCCACCATGCCCCAGGATTCCCACTCCTCATTTCTTGATACACTGGAAAATATTAGGGTACAACCCAATACCCCAATAATGGGAGATTTCAACTACCCCACCATTAACTGGGAAAACTACTCATGTACCAACTCTTTTGCTCAATGTTTTCTGGAATTCATAAATTCCAACGCCTTGGATCAACTTGTCCACATCCCCGCCAGGGGCAGCAATATCCTGGACCTGGTCATTACCAACATGGGTGACTGGTGTTCCACACCAGAGGTCAATTCCTTGTTGGTCAGATCCAACCACAAGCTAATCAGCCTAGACATCCACATCCTGCCCCCACCCCCCATTAGGGAAACCACCGTAAAAAATTTCTCCAAAGCCAACTTCACGCATCTTAAGACAGAAGTGGCAAACTTCATGACACCCATGCTGACGGACAATAGAGGTACAACTGCTGAATCCTACACAAATGCACTTTATAAGCACTTACATGAGTGCATGGTTCATGCTATCCCTAACAGAACCAAGATGCTATCCTCCAAAAAAAAGGAAGCCAGTCTGGTGGTCCCCTGCCATAAACAAACTCTACATCAGAAGAAAGAAACTATTGCAAAAAAAAGTAAAATCCCATGATTGGAGGAATTCCCTTACTGATCAGCCTCAGTAAGAAGCTGAGATCCCTCATAACATCCTCCAAGGCTAGTTACGAAAACAAAATCGCCACTGATTTTAAAGACAACCACAAAGCATTCTATAGCTATGTCAAGAATCTCAATGGCAACACTCCGATCTGCTCTGAGTTACAGCACAATGGCATTAAATATACAGAACCAACTGATATTGCCAACATCCTGGCAGATGGGTTCAGTGCTAATGTTACCCCCCTCACCCCCTAAAGGGCCCATCTCTATACTGGAAGAATGCAAAGCTCCTGTAATCATGGCTGCACAGGTAAAAAACACACTCTCCAAAGCCAAGAACAAGGCATCCATGGGACCTGACAACATCCCAGGCTGCATTCTACATGAACTACAGAATGAACTGGCACCCCACCTAAGCACCATGTTCAATCATAGCCTCACCTCAGGCTTTGCCCCCACTGAATGGCACACAGCGACGGTTATCCCATTCCACAAAGGGACAGCCACCATGGACCCCGGGAGCTACCTCCCCATTAGCCTAACGAGCCTGGTCTGCAAGGCCATGGAACGTATCATCATGTAACTTATAAACAAAGACATTGGTAATCTCCAAACTCTGGTTCCCACCCAGTTCGGGTTTGTAAAAGGCATATCACGTCTCCTAAACCTGATAGACTTCTTTGAAGCAGTCACCAAAGCCATAGACAAGGGTAAGGTGGTTCACAAGGGTCTATATTATATTGTCGACAGCTCACAATGTTGACTCTGAATTGTTTGACACCAAAATGTCGAACTACAAAAATAGCGAACGGCCATATAACTGATTTTTTTCCAACGGAAAGAAACTGGTTGGCCAAACACCAACAGCACACATAAAAAATATATTTAAGTGTGGGGGGGCTTTGCCCCCACCCCCCCCCAATGTGGGGGGCTGTGCCCCCACCCCCCTAACTAAATATTCTAACTCCAAGACCGCACTACACTAGGGAAAGGCTAGGTGTTGGAGAATGGCCAACCGATTTCTTTCCGTTGGAAAGAAATTGGTTATTTGGTCATTTGCTATTTTTGCACTTTGACATTTTGGTGTCGAACAATTCATAGGTTCATAGATTAGTACTAGGCTAATTGCCCTTGTGAGCCATTTTACGCCTAGCTAATTATCCCTTGTGAGACTCAAACACCGCACCTTGTGTTTGTAAGGCAAACACCTTAACCATGTCGACAATATGAAATAGACCCATTCACACATCCTTTCTAGATCTCGCCAAGGCTTTTGACACCATTCCCCCACTCTGGAATTATAGTTAAACTCACTAAACTAGGTATAAATCCCTATATCACAAGATGGGTTGCCACCTGGCTCACTGAGAGAACCCACACTGTGAAAGTAGCAGCCTCCAAATCTGACTTCAGACCAGTAACAAGTGGAGTACCACAGGGTTCAGTCCTGCATCCTCTCCTGTTTGGCATCTACTTTTCTGAAGTACAGGCTAACACAAAATGTCTTTGGCTAATGAAGTTCGCAGATGACTGCAAACTAGGAGCCATAATTGAAACTTCTAATGATATGGACATCCTACAAAAGAGTCTCACTGAGACAAATGTCTGGTGTCAAAGCCATGGCCTCAAGCTCAATGCCAAAAAGTGCACTGTCATCCCCTTTGGTAAAAACTCTGTACCCATGAACTACCACATAGGTGGAAGTCTACTTAACACCAAAAGTGTGATAAGAGACCTTGGGACATAGGTGGACAGTAGTCTCTCCTTTGATAATCACATTGCCACAGTAGTCAGGAAATCCTTCTACATGGCACACCTCATCACAAAAGGTTTCTCATCCAGGAAAAAAAGAGGTCATTGTTCCCCTCTACTCATCACTCATTAGGCCCATTATAGAGTACAGTGCCCCATTTGGTATGTATCTCACAAGACATCTACAACAACTGGAAAGGCCGCAGAAATACCTCACAAAAAGGATTACCGGCCTCAAACAGATGCCCTACGCAGACCGTTTCAAAAAACTCTAGCTTTACTCCGTCACATATTGCCTACTCAGAGGCGATCTCTGCCTAACATACAAAGCTATGTCAAACCCAGAGCTGTTAGACATGCTCCACTTAAAGAAATCCCAATCCCTCTGAGCTACACACTCTAGGGACCTAAACCTTGTCACCACAATAAACAGAACATAGGGATAGATTCCTGTCCCAGAGACTTCCCATACTCTAGAACAAACTACCTATCTATATCAAACAAAGCTCCTCATTAGCACTCTTCAAGAAAAATCTTGATGACTGGATGGGAAATAGGAAATTCACCCCGGGAATCACCTCTGTGGCTCTGTTCAACAGAGGCACAGGAAAATAATTTTCTCGGGTGGCGAAAGCCAGGGTACCTTTTTGGCTAGACTTGTATAGACCCTAGGGCCGATAGCCTAGTACCTACCTATGAACCTATGACTGCAATTCTCAGTCACTTGCCAAAAATCAAACATTTCTGAGGGACAGAGCAAAAACATTAGGCAAAATCAGGAATTTTCTGCAAAATCAGAGAAGTTGACAGACATGGTGTATTACAATGTCTTTACTGTATGAATTTCTTTCATTCATTTTATAAAAATGAAACAGCTTTGATATACTTAGTCATAAAAAATGGTTGCTTGCTACATTTGTGTGTGGTGTGCATGTGTGTGTACGTAATGTTGAGTGTTTCTATACGTGTTTTGAGAGAATTATCTCTGCCTCTGCATTTGTCTAATTTGTGTGTCTGTCTGTTTAGACATTAATAAGTACTTACATAACTTATATTTTGGATACAAAATACTTCCTCCAACAACGATTACATGTCCTACAGCAACTTTACACATTAGGTAGAGGAACTATTTTACATGAAAAACATAAACAAAAAAAATGTACATTAAAAAAAAAAAAACAAATGCAAAATACTTTAACATACAGTCTATTAACCAAGTACAGTAATGCCCTCCAGAATGGATGTTCTAGGGGAAATAATGGTCCTTCCTGGGGTAAGAGAGGCTCTCTGCATGTGGCATCGGGATTCATAACACTTCTGAGCAGGCCATTATTTCTCTAACAATGTCCACCCTGTCAAACATTACTACTTGCTTAAAATGTCTTGAAAGTTACTCTGCAAGGGGAGTTGTACTCAATATGCAGTCAAACAGAGTTGCATAAAGAGGTATGATAACATCTTTTGACCTGCATGACACGCCTTTAAATATTAGTTGAACTAAATAAAAGGACTTTCTGACTACTGCTGCTACGTAGTGATTCAAAGAGAGTGACTTATCAACCCAAGTACAAGACCCAGGTTACAAAATCCCTGACTACTTTACAATTCTGCAGTGGGGTACTGGCTGTACTGTACATTGAGGTTGAGAAACTTTGACCAAATGTGAAAATACTATACTTTTTTTAATTTAATGTACCCTTTTTCTGCATATTCCTTGGTTATGAGGGTTAGTTCATGCTGTAATGAATGGGGTTCAGAGGGAGATCTGACAATAATGCCCATATTGCAATGCAAACTTAGTTAACCAAAGCTCCTGATTTTCCTAATTTCCAGATGGAGAAATATAGCTCAACAAGGAGGGGTCCCAGTGCTGAATTACCTTCACAGTTTCTGAGAAGGCACCTGCCACTTTAACTATGTGGGTTGTACCTTTCAGGCATCTGGTTATCCACCTCACCATGTATGGCTCTATTTTTAAGGTATTTGGCTTATTTGCAATGCCAGCATGGAATATAGTGTTGAATGCTTTAGCCAGACCCAAATAAGGTGCTTGAAAAGAATGACTTGCTGTTTACAACCTGTGTAACTTTCTCAAAGAAGTTAACTAAATAAGTAGGCAAGATCTCCCTTTGACAAAGCAAAACTGATGTGGATCTAGCCTGATAAGGCTTTTGATGTCATTTTATGAGTTCAGATATGACACATTCAAAAGCATTGCAAATCAGACTAATTAGGCTTAAGGGTTTATAGTTTTCTGGGTCTGTGGCAGGCATTACCACTACAGTTCACCATACTGTGGGAACAAATCCTGAAGCTAAACTCAGGTTAAACAGTTTAAAGAGGGACTCCACAATGGCATATTTGGTACTATTTATTAGGCATCCAGGTACATTACCAGCCCCTACGGAAGTAATATATTTGGTTTTAGAAAGCCCCTTCAGTACATGTCCCTTTGTGATACTAGCAGGTGAATAGTATTCAATAATGTGTGGGAAAATTAGTTTCAAGAGTAAAGTTTGCAGTAAATTTGTCTGCTTGTACACTTGCTATGTTTACTGGGTCTGAGTGGATGGTACCATTTTGGATAAATTCAGAACACTGGTCGGTATATTTCTTAGTTTTTTTTAATATAGCTAAAGAAGACAGGTCTACTTGACTTTACTGAAGTTTCACTTACCCAAAATTCAGAAGATCAAGACAACAACACCGAAATTCTGCAACACTGAATGTTTACATTACCGAAAGTCATATCAACAAAACACCACCTGCAGCAAAACAAAACAAAAATCTACCCTTTTTTACATTTTTGCACGAGGGCAAACCACCCCCACACCCCCTGCAAAATTATATATACAAACTCCAAGACAGCACTATAGTGAGGGAAAGGGTAAATTTCCTGATCGTCACTGTACCGCAATCTCCTTTCAGAAGGTCCGAGTGCTGCGTGATATGCACACCAGGTGTTTCACTGATCTGAATTCCAGTAATGTAAATATTCAGTGTTGTGGAATTTCGGTGTTGTCGTCTCGAGCTTCTAAACTTTGGGTAAGTGAAATAAAGAAAGGTAGACCCAAAGAAGACATATAATCATCTTGGCTACAGAAGCTAATTTAATTCCTTGAGTTGCTTTACTAGCCCTGATAAGACTTTTAGTTCCTTAATGATATTCTACATGCAGTCTTTAACATTAGGAATTTTAGATCTACTAAATCATTTAAATTTACTTTTCTTGTTGTAGAGTTCATTTAAGCTGGTGGTCCACTGGGGGTGGTTTGTTCTTAAATCCTATTATATTTGCCTCTAGTAGTGATTGACCACATCTAGGCACTTTTCTACGTGGGAACATAATTCCTTTGCATAAATAGCAGATGTGTCAGTGTCGTCTCTAGCGAAGTTGCAAGTTAATTTTGATGAAGTGTAATAGGGTTTGAGGAGGTTTATCCATTTGAAATCCTTGACGTCAGAATTATTGACTGCAAGTGATTTTAGAGATTTTGAAAGAGTATGTTGCAAGTGAACAGTCAGACTTAAGGGATGGAAACACTAGTGGGTGATACATTTAGTGGCCATATTAGGAAGGACAAGTTCAATAATATTATGTCCTGTAGTTGGTTTGTTAGCTATCTGTTCCAAGGAATTTATATTCCATAAGTCTAAGAATCTCTAGGTGTTTTTGGTAACAGCTACTTCCTCAAGTACATTCAGGAATCTTACATGGTCATTAGGGGACATCGAGGGCATGCCTTTCAACTGTCCAGATTTTTGCAGAATGTCCAGATTTTTTGCCTCAAATTTTTGGTCTATTCCTCAAAAGAATTTGTGGTTTTCGGCCAGATCACTGTAATGATCTCAGGATTGAAGTCACTAAATAATTGCATGCATTTGAGTTTCAGCCTTCAAATCCTTAGGAAAATGCATGTTAACACAAACACTGTTATTTTAGCAAATATCTGAGTTTATAAGAGTAATATTTAAAATCTGTACCTATTGTCGGGCGGTTGTCTTTATGTTACGCTATGTCCAGATTTCTTTCACTAAGAGGTTGAGAGCTATGATGGAGGTTGTCCAGTAGCAGCATATAAGTTGACAGTTTGTTTTGTTCGAGGTAACTTGGATTTTAATAAGCTTAGTTTGTGGGTCTCTGGAAATCTGTCTAAGTTGATGTGGTCCTTCACAAATATGGAAACTCCACTGTAGTTTTCATCAGGCCTGAATGTATGGTAGTTGTAAAAGCCAGAAATGGATTGCGTCCTAAATGCTTTTGACAAAGCACAACAGATCAACCTTTCATTTCAAACTATAAAAAAGACTCGATCAGGATGAACATAACACACTCTATTACTGCTAGTTTGCAGATTAAGTTATTTACAATACTGCAAATAAGAATGAAACAATGGAATTCTGTTAAATTTATGTTTCCTTGGGACATTTTTGACTGTTAAAAAAAAGGATCAGGCTAGGGGAATGACTTGAAACTCTAGCTAATAACAGAACAGATACTTAAGATGAATATTTGCAAACAAATACTGACACTTTCAAACAGAAGACTGCTGTATGATATCCTCTCTCCTAAGCACCTTCACAAGTACAGACACATTTTTAGCCAGGGGGCTTTCATTGGTTTGTTTTAAAATATCCTCCTAAGAAAAAAGTTCAGCAAATAAAACAAATATAGTACAACATTTTCAATATAAATCATCTCTAAAACGTAGGCTATAAAGAAAGAGAACATTCTTGTTTAAGAATTGATTCTAAAAGAACTAGAATGACAAGATTGCTTTCTTAAGTTCATAAAGTATAAAAAGTAACATCTGCAGCAGAAAATTAAACACACAATCCCAGACAAAGTAAAAAATAAAGTACACATTCTTTGCCTCACTGACTCTCATGGTAAAAAATTAAACATATACATATTCCCAGTCCTTAACTACGGAATAAGATATACATTTTCAGCCTGGCAGTTACAGCTACCTCAAAGTGCAATGGAAGTACTTATTAAGGAACTGTAAGATATATATATATAACCAAACAAGAAAAGGTGGTGTGCTTTAAAATACACAGAAAGAAACTAACAAAAGAACAGGACCCAGACAGGTTTCATAGTTATTTTGCTATTAAAACCACATAACTAAAAATAAGTTATGTACTTAACATAATGATAGATTCATTTTGTCTGCTTCCATCCTCCTCAACATATGGGTTTTTGGATGTGACTTTTATCTGTCTTCAGTCACTCTCAGACTTTAAATCCAAGATTCAGGTTCCTCCCTATATACACAAATCATCTCCTAGCACTGTATTACCTCAGACAGAGTTTGTCCACTTCATACAAGTAGTAGTAGTAGTAGTAGTAGTAGTAGTAGTACAGGGAAAAAAAGCACACTTCCACTACAAGAAATATTCCCCGAAATTGCATAGAATTGCTTCTAAGATATAGTGCATGGGAAAAATATGACCAGGCTCTCAGCAGATCAGTGTGGTCACTTGAAAAACATGAAAAAAAGATTGGGAAGGCAGATGGAGGGAGGGAAGTTGAGGAGGATGGAAGCAGAAAACATGGATATATCATTATGGTACGTACATAACTTTTGGGGTCTGTATTATGTTATTGAAAAATGTGTTCATCGAACACATTCGCCGACCAATGTTGTTGTTTGTCTTTTCAGCTTTTCCTGGTTAGGGGTCGCCACAGTGGAACTCCGGTCCGCTAATGATTGGCAGTAGATTTTTTTTATGGTGCCGAGTTGCCAGCCCGACTCCCAACCTTCAGCAATAGTCCACTCGACCATGGGGATGACATGCAGACTCCACAAAGAAGGAACTCCAGCCGAGAATCGAACACGTTCACCAACCAATAAACAGCAAAAACACAAATCTCCGAACAGCCACTTCAGCAACTATTTTCCCAGGGGAAAAAAATACCTGGCTTAACAAAAACAAAGCATACTTTCAAACCCTACACCCCCCCCCCCAACTAAAAATACCATCTCCAAGATCTCACTACAGTGGGGAAAAGGGCAAATTTCCAATGACAGCCAAGCATTTCTTCCCCTGGGAAAAAATTTGTTTAAGTGGCCATTCAGAGATTTGTGTTTTCGCTGTTTATTGGTAGGCGTAGACATGTTCGAAGAACACGTTTTTCGATAACGTAATATAGACCCAACTTTTGTATCCCATGTTGTCTCTTCTGTCTGTCCATCAACATATGGTACAGAGTCCCCAGCAACCACAAATCTTGGGAGGTTTCATGAAAGGATATTCCAGAGGATGACTGAACCAAAGGATGCTCTAGACCTAGACTGCGAGTCCAGTTTGCAGTGAAATATGAAGGTATGGACATTAGACCAAATAGCTGCTGCACAAGTATCATTAACTGGTACTTTTGAGAAGAAAACAGCTGAAGTAGCAATTGATCTAGCAGAATGAGCCTATGGATTGCTAGGTGGAGACAGTCCCTTTTCCTTATGTACACAAGAAATGCACTCAGATAGCCATCGTGAGACAGTTACTTTAGAAACTCCTTTACCCAATCTAGCAGGAGAAAAATATACAAACAATTGGTCAGTCATTCTAATATTCTTAGCATGGTGCAAATAAAATCTGAGTTGTTGAGATGCACATCCATAAAATGTAGCATGTACTCTCCCTTGTAAGAAAAATGAGGAAAGAAAAAGTACAGTTTTGTACCTACCATAAATGTAGATGTTCGATAGATATGCAACTGCAGTCCTGACATATGGGTTGTCCTGCCTCAGGCAGCCCTTCGGTCGGCCGGATTCCAAAGTCTGGGTCCGGCGTCAGCTGATGTCGCCTCCTCCCCGACGTCAGAGCGGCTGGAGTATAAACGCATCCGCCGACGCCATCTTCTTCAGTGTTTCTTGCCCCAGATGCCAGGTGCCCTCCAAGGAAGGCTAAATTTTGTGAATGGATAAGCAAAAAATTCCAGACATGCACAACAGTAATAAACAGATACACCATAACAGATATCCCCAGCTAAAAAGGAGAGGGGGAATGGACCCAAGGAAAAAAGCAGAGGGGTAGGAGGGAGGGAAAACCTGACTGCAGTTGCATATCTATCGGTCTTCTACATTTATGGTAGGTACAAAACTGTACTATGTCCTTCAAGAATGCAACTGCAGTCCTGACATATGGGTTGAATACCATAGCCAAGCTGGGGGTGGTAGGATCTAAGCAAGGGATGGTGTAGCTAAAAGACCCTGCAGGACTGCAGAAGCAAAGCCTGCTCGGGATCTGGAGTATAAAGGCAGGTTGTAGTGTTTGGTAAATGTATGCAAGGAGCTCCATGTAGCAGCCTCTAGAATGTCCTTTGTAGCCACTCCTCTTAGAAAGGCTGTGGATGTGGCTATAGCTTTGGTTGAGTGTGGCCTAATATTGGCTGGCACACCCTTTCCATGGAAGGAGTAACAGAATCTGATGCAGTGTCCAATCCATTTTGAAATTGTTTGTTTGGAGACTGCCTTTCCTTGCACTCCGGCAGCATAGGCTACAAATAGTTGGTCAGACTTCCTGGTGGTCTTTGTTCTGTCCAAGTAGTAGCATAATTGTCTGTGTATGTCTAAAGTATGCAGCAGCTTTTCCCCTTTATTTTGAGGATTGGGAAAGAAAGTAGGCAGGTGAACTGCTTGATTTAGAGACACCCTGGATATCACTTTTGGCATGAATGAAGGATTGGTCCTTAGAGAAACTCTGTCCTGATGAAAAATGACAAAGGGAGGTACTGCCATGAGGGCCTGTATCTCCGAGACTCTTCTTGCTGAGGTAACTGCCAACAGGAAGACCGTTTTCCAGGAGAGAAATTGCATTTCTGAAGATGCTGCTGGTTCAAAAGGAGGAAGAGTTAATTTTTCCAAGACGTAGCTGAGGTCCCATGCAGGAACTGGTGGTTTTCTGGGAGGTTTGATATTCTTTATCCCTCTTAGAAACTGTCTTAGTAAGGGATGAGAAAACACAGGTGGGTCACAGTTGTAATTTGCTGAGATTACTGAAGCGTGAATTTTAATGGAAGAATATGAGAGGCCACTATGAAACATTTCTGCCAAGTATTCTAGTATCTGAGGTATTCTCATCACTGATGCATCCTGGCCCTTTTTGGCATTCCAGATGATGAATCTCTTCCACTTGGCCGAACAGGTTTTTCTGGTGGAAGGTCTGCGTGCTTCCAGCAAGATTTCCTGAACCTTTTTGGAGAGGGGGACATGGGTCAAAGTCATGGAACCCTCCAAGCTGTCAGTTGTAATGTTTGCAGGTTTTGATGAACAGTCCTGTAATTGTGTTGAGTTAGGAGCAGAGGCCATTGGGGCAAGGGCCACGGTTTGGTGTGAGTTATGCTCAGTAGCAAGGGATACCAATGCTGCCTCGGCCAGTCTGGAGCTATCAATATTCCTTTTGGTTGCTCTGCTTTGATCTTCAGTAACACCTTGGTCAGTAATGGTAGAGGAGGGAATGCATAGATTTTTAGGGTATTCCAGCTGAAGGAGAGAGCATCCGTTCTCCAGGCTAGAGGATGGTGTGTCCTTGAGTAGAACCTGTCCAGGTGGTGATTGAGATGAGAAGCAAAGAGATCTATGTCCAGTTTTCCCCATGCAGTTGTTATTTGTGAGAAAATGTGTGGATGCAGCATCCATTCGTGTGGATCCACGAAATTTCTGATCAACCTGTCCGCCAGAACATTGTCCTTGCCCGGAACAAACTGGGATTGCAAATGGATGTTCAGTTTCAGGGACTTTTCCCAAAGAGCCATTGTTAGTCTGCAGAGGGGATACGAGTGAGTGCCTCCTTGTTTGTTTATATACCACATGACAGTGGTGTTGTCTGTCCTTATTAGCAGATGGCCTTGTTGAAGAGATTTTCCAAAGGCTTCTATTGCATGTATCACTGCCAACATCTCTTTTTGATTTATGTGCAGAGGCATTTCCGTGGAAGTCCATTGACCTTGAATGTATCTGTCCTCCATGTGTGCCCCCCATCCATGATCTGAGGCGTCTGTTGTAATGGTTTGACTTGCTTGAACTTTGTTGAAAGGCATGCCTTGGTTTAAATGGCTTGCTTGAGCCCACCACAAAAATTCCCTTTGCAGGCATGAAATGAGTGGTATTACGTCTTCTAGGTTGTGGCTGTGTTGAGACCATAAGCTTTTTAGGTATCATTGTAGCTTTCTCATGTGTAGTCTTGCCAGAGGGATCAGAAGAATGCAAGATGCCATGAAACCCAGGGCCTGCAGGAACGTCCTTGCGGTCAGCTGGGTAAGTTTTGCTAGGCTTTTGAAGTAATCTGGTAAATGCTGTTGTTTCTCCTCTGTGAGGAAAGCCATTTGTGATTGTGTGTCCAGTTTTGCTCCTAGAAAAATAATCTTTTGGGATGGCAATAGTCTTGATTTTTGAATGTTGACTGTGTATCCCAAAGCCTGTAGCAACTGAATGACATAGTCCAAGTTTTTTGTCAAAGTTTGTCTGCTGTCTGCTTGTATGAGGCAGTCGTCCAGGTAAGGGTATATTTGAATCCCCTGTAGTCTGCAATGTGCAACTACTGATGCCAGGCATTTTGTGAATACTCTGGGCGCAGTAGATAAGCCAAACGGCAATGCTGAGAATTGATAATGCTCTGTTCCTGCAAGAAATCTGAGGTATCTTCTGCAGCTGTGTCTGACTGGGACATGCAGGTATGCCTCCTTGAGGTCCAGAGTAACCAGCCAAGACCCCTTGCCCAGCATGGGAAGGAGTTGCTGTAACGTCAGCATTTTGAATTTTGGCACAATGAGAAAGGGTGTTTAGAACGGACAAGTCCAGTATAGGCCTCCATTGCTTTTCTTTTCTTGGAACAAGGAACAGTCTTGAATAGAATCCCTGGCCTTGTTCCTGAGGAGGAACCTTTTCTATAGCTTTTATTTGCAACAGCTTTGAAACTTGTAAGAGAGCCTCTGCCCTTTGATTTTGTGGCAGGTTTGGCATGCCTTGTCTCGTTGGTAAGGTGTGGAAGTGGAACCTGTAACCTCTGACTATTATGTCCAGAATCCATTTGTCCTTGGTTAAAATGTGCCAGTTCTTTGAGAATAAGGATAATTTTCCGCCTAGAGGTGCTTCTCTTTGAGCCTTGGTAGGCAGAGTGAAAGTCAAGTCATTGTGATTGTCTCTGTGGTGCAGATGAACTCCCTGCGCCACTTCTCTGATTTGGTGGTTGCCATTGGCGGCCCCTGTAGGAGCCTCGGTATTGCCCTCTACCTCGAGCACGCCTATTTTTTCCCCTTTGAAACTTGTCTGAGTCTGGAAAGGACCAATTCTTTGAAGGCCAATTCCTGCTGAATCTGGGAGGCTGAACCTGGAGGAAATCCTTGACAGTCTGTACTGATTTTGCCTTTTCCTCAATAGACTTCAACACATCCTGTGCATTAGCACCGAAAAGCTTCTGTTTTTCCAGAGGTGCATCCAGGAGCTTAACTTTAACATGGTCTGGCAGTGGCTGTTCTTTCAACCAAGCATGTCTACGTATAACGGCCCCTGTCATGGCTGCCCTACATGAAGCTTCCAATGCATCATAACCACACTGAAGAAAATGATTGCTAACCTGCTGAGTGTTATGAACCAAATCCTGCAATGCCTTTCTATCTATAGGCTCAGGAGAGGCTAACTTTTTCTGCAAATCATCCATTAAGTAATCCTGGTACTGAAACATATGAAAAAGGCAGTTGAGTGACCTCATGGCAAGGGTGGAAGAGGTATAAACTTTTTTGCCCCATCTCTCCAGGGACCTAGCTTCCCTGTCAGTGGGCAGAGGGTTTTTGGCAGAGGAAGTAGCCACTCCCTTGGGGCCCTGTGAAATAGTTTCTAGATCCACAGAGTGGGCCTTAAAGAGATGCTTATGGATTTCAGGGACCCTGTAATATCTGTCAGGCTTGACAGGAGCAGGAGGGAGAGAATCAGGCGAAGCACTGGAGTCTGAGTATACATCATCAAGGACATCCAACACTGGAGGAATAGCTAAAGGTCTGTGTTGGGGTAGCTTAAGGAAGGTACGTAGCCTTTTCCTGGAGTCAGAAAATTCCTGATCCTGCCACTGAAAATGTTCTCTCATGGAGTGGAGAACTTCACCAAAAGAAATATCCTCTGGAGGGGAGGCCGAGGGAATTGAATCCTCAGCATCTGAGTCCTCATAGGCCTGGAAGGATTCTTCCTGGGTATCTGAGTGCTCTGAATCCCCAGAGGCTTCATCTGAAGAGAGGGTGTCTGTCTGCTCAGTTCTAGGCCTTTTATCTGCAGGCGGCTGAGAACCTCTGTCTGGGTGCGGCTGAGAACCCCTGATAAGAGAGATTAGATCTGCAGCAAGAGTCATGATCTGTCTATCAGAAGAGGGGCCCTGAACAGTAGATTTAGGATGGGCCTTGGCCTGGCTGGCAGCCTTAGCACGTGCAAAGGCCTTGATGGACATGGATACCGGAGGCCTAGCTGCCCCACGTGCAGGGGTAACCTTGTCCACAGGAATGGTGTCGGGTAAATCCAGAGCTTCGGTTTCTGGAGGAAAATCAACAACCGGCACCGTTGAAATCTCCGGGACCAAAGAACGCGTTAAAGCAGTGTCGTCAGCCTGGGGCGGTTAAATTACCGCTTCCGAAGGGACCGATGTACTCGCGAAGGGCTTAGGCGTGGTATCGGTGGACGACGCGGGCCGAGGATTTCGGTCCCGGTCCTTGCGTTTTTTGGTAGGTTGTGCTGTCGGGTGTTCCGACGGCATGATATAAGCAAAAGATTTGCCAAAAAAGTCTTTGGCAAATTCTGCCCGGTGCCTGAGTGTGCGCTTATTAAAGCAAGCACAGGCAGCACAGGCCAAGACGTCGTGGTCTGGGCCCAGGCAAGGGAGGCAGTAAGAATGGAAGTCCTTATGAGGTATTTGTTTACCACAAGACAAACAATTATTAACTTTTTCAATTTTTTCTGACATCGGCTGAGGCAAGAAAAAATGTTCCCCAACAGGGTACTTAGCTTTTAGATGACTTCGGTAACTGAAAACACAGGAGCTGACCGACCGGCACTTGCGAACTGCTTCTGCTTCGGGCACCGCGTGGCAAGAAAGACTGAAAAAGATGGCGTCGGCGGATGCCTTTATACTCCAGCCGCTCTGACGTCAGGGAGGAGGCGACATCAGCCGACGCCGGACCCAGACTTTGGAATCCAGCCGACCGAAGGGCTGCCTGAGGCAGGACAACCCATATGTCAGGACTGCAGTTGCATTCTTGAAGGACATCAAGAAGACTGATGGCTTGGTTCAGTGAAGATTCTGAGGCTACCTTGGGAGGAAAAGAAGGATTGGTTCTCAACAACACCCTGACCTTGGGGAAAACAAAACATGGAGGCTTACAAGAAAGAGTGTAGAAGTTTTGAAATCTTTTGGGCAGAAGTAACTGCCACTAACAACATTTTCCAACACAGATATTTAAATTTGACCATGACTGCAAGTTCATATGGAGGTTTGTCAAAGCTTTAAAAAGAAAGTACAGCTGTGTAAGTAATTACGATAACAGTAGATGTTTAGATAATCACTGCTACAGTAACCTTAGCTATATCCCACCAAAGATATAACAACTGGCAGGCTTCCAAAGCATCAGAGCACCTTCTAACTGCCCAAACTGTCAGGCAGCTGAAGATGAGCTGACTAAAAGACTAGTTTGGATGCCAAACCCTTCAGTGTTTTCCTGCAAAGAGAGAGGGAGGGTGAGCCCTGAAAGGAAAATGCTAGGAAAACACATGAAGTAAATATCCACACCTTGGCATAAAAAGCACAGCAAAGACAAAGGTGATTGATTCAGGGAATGGCTACTGCAGCAGTAATCATTCCGACATCTATTGTTACGGTAAGTTTACTTACATAACTGTACTATAGTCATCACTTTGATCACTGCTGCAGTAGCCTTAGCTATATGGGTATATTACCCTAGCTTACTAAATTTAAGCGGTAGAAGGAGACGTGTCCAGGAGCCCCCTGGAGAATGGTCCTAGCAAAGCCTGACCTGGACCTAGAGAAGGAATCAAGCTTACATTGCTTTGCAAAGGTATGTACCAGGACCAAGTAACAGCTTCCAGAATGCTTCCAGAATCCAACACTTTCCAAAAAGCCACAAATTAAGCCAAAGCCCTGGAAGAGTGGGCTTTTACCCTGCCTGGAACAGGTTAGTTATGGTGAGTATAACAAAAGATAATAGCCTTAGACAACTGTTTGGAAAGTCTGTTTTGACACAGGCTGTCCCTTCTTTTTACCTTCACAAGAAATCAACAATTGATCTGAAGATGTGAAAGATTTCAGGAAAGAAAGCAGGGAGATGGATAGTTTGGCTTAAACTAAACTCAAATACCACTTTAGGCATAAACGAAGGATTAATTCTTAAAGAAATCCTCTCCCTATGGAAAATGATACTCTTCTTGTAGAGGTGACAACAATCAGTAAAGCTGTTTTCCATGTTAAGAACCTCAAGTCAGCCAGGTTAGCTGATTCAAAATGGAGCAAGTGTTAGCTTCTCTAACACAAAATTAAGATCCAAAAGAAGGGCAACTGGTTTACATCAAGATCTCTTCTGCAAAACCCCTTTCAAAAACATTTTGACATGAAAATGCATTGAAAAATGAGGACCCATGGGCAGACATGCTGAAATGGCCAATAAATGAACCTTGACAGAGGAATAAGAAAGGCCACAGGATAGTAACTCACACAAACACTGTAAAACCAGAGGACAACTAGCCCTGAATGTGTGCTGGTTATGTTTTGGCACCAACTAGAAAACCTTTTCCATTTGCTAATATATGATTTCCTAGTAGTAGGCTTCCTTGCCTCCATTAGTATCTGCTGCAAACCCTCAGTAAACAGCTGACCAAAAGAAATTAAGACTCAATCATCCAGGCAGTCATCTGAAGTTGATTGATGTTGGGCTGCATCAAACAGCCTTGTTCCTGGATGAGTAGATCCTATCTGTAAGGAAGCTTGTGGTAATTACTCCTGGCCATTTCCAAAAGAATGGAGAACCATTGTTGCCTGGGCCAGAATCTAGTCACTACATTGATCTTGGGGGGGGGCTCCTACTGAATCTTCAGAAGTACCCTGGATATTGGTGGAAACGTTGCAAAGGCATACAGGAACATTCCTGAACAAGGAAAGGAGAAGGCATCTCTCTTCCAGGTCTTCTTACATGGAGTCCTTAACAGCTGACTGTTTAGAGAGGAGGCAAAAAGGTCTACTTGAGGAACTCTCCACAGATGGATCAAATTTTGGAAGACTCCCCGATCTAGTTTCCATTTGTGAGGGTCTGCCCTTGTCCTGCTCATCTTGTCTGGCACACAATTTTGCTCTGACAGAGTGTAAGACACTTGTAAAATGAGAGAAGGGAGACCTAGATTTAAAGATATCTGTCTCCACCAAATGATTTCTCTTCTGAAACTCCTGCACAGGGATTTTGAAAAAAAAAAACAAAGGGTGTTATTGCTGGGAACAAAGAGACTTCAGATATTGTATCATTTTCATGTTGACTCTTGCCGGGGGTATTATGAGAATCACAGAAACCATGAGATCAAAAATCCAGAGATATACAGTGACCGAAGTTTGGGTGGCAAACCTTAAAAAAAAAAATCTAGATATAACTCTATTTTCCTGTGTGAGAAAAGCTGTTTGAACTGAGATGTGTAGAAGACATGCCAGGAACACAGTCCTGTGTGATGGGGTCAAGAAAGACTTTTGACTGTTCTCTTGGAATTCCAGCTTGTGTAAGTGATCTCGCAGGTAAGAAGGAGATTCCTGACAATTTGTTAAACACTTTGCAAAGACAAGTAACATGTCTGAATATAGAAAAAAATGTGGATACCCTGTAGCCTGCAAGGAGCTATAACTAGACCTAGACACTTAGTAAACACTCTTGGTGTAGTGGGTAGTCCAAAAGGTAAGGCAGAAAAAGTACAGTTTTGTACCTACCATAAATGTAGATGTTCGAGTGTACACACTGCTGCAGTCATTACACTTGGGTTATCTGCCGTCAGGCGGTCCCGCAGTCGGCCAGAGTTCCAAAGTCTTGGTCCAGCATCAGTTGCTGTCGCTTCTTCCCTGACGTCAGGGTGCCAGGGGTATAAAAGATGCAGCCGATGCCATTTTCTTCAGTTTTTCTTGCCCCAGATGTCAGGTGCCCCCAAATAGGTAGGCAATACATATTGCTAATAACACATACAGGTAAAATAAGAAACAATACCTATAGCTACAAGCAACTACACCACTTAGGTTGTAAGGATAGAGCGGTATACATAAGTCCCAGCTAAGAAAGTGGGGTTGCAGGGAGGGTAACCTGGACTGCAGCAGTGTGTACACTTGAACATCTACATTTATGGTAGGTACAAAACTGTACTATGTTCATCGTGTTATACTGCTGCAGTCATTACACTTGGGTTGAATCCCAAAGCTGAGGATGGGTGGCTGGGTCTATATAGGATTAGGAGAGGCTATGAGGCCCTGCAGAACTGCAATGGCAAAGCCAGCTCTGGATTTGGAGTATAGAGGTAAGTGGTAATGTTTGGTAAAGGTGTGCACCGAACTCCAAGTTGCAGCTTCCAAAATATCCTTGGTTGGTACTCCTCTAAGAAAGGCTGCTGAGGTGGCTGTAGCCCTGGTAGAATGTGGCCTAATGTTGCTAGGCACAGTTTTTCCATGTTGTGTGTAACAGAAATGGATACAGTGTCCTATCCATTTTGAAATGGTCTGTTTTGAAATAGCCTTTCCCTGTGATCCTGCAGTATAGAATACAAACAGTTGCTCAGATTTTCTGAAAGCTTTTGTTTTGTCCAAGTAGAAACGTAACTGCCTGTGTATGTCCAGTGAATGAAGAAGCCTCTCCCCTTTATTCTGGGGATTTGGATAAAAAGTGGGCAAATTAATGGTTTGGTTAAGAGCCACACTGGATATCATCTTTGGCATAAAGGTAGGGTTTGTTCTTAAGGAAACCCTGTCTTGATGAAAAATGATGAAAGGTTCCACTGCCATTAGTGCCTGTAACTTTGAGACTCTCCATGCTGAAGTTATTGCCAGCAGTAGAGCAGTTTTCCATGACAAAAATTTTAATTCTGCTGAAATGGCTGGCTCAAAAGGTGGTAGAGTAAGTTTTTCCAAAACAAAGTTGAGGTCCCAAGTTGGTGTTGGTGCTCTTCGGGACGGTCTTATGTTTTTAGCCCCTCTGAGGTATTGCCTTAGTAATGGATGTGAAAAAATAGGAGGATCCATGTTGTAATGAGCTGAAATAGCAGAGGCGTGGATCTTAATAGATGAAAAGGAAAGGCCTTTGTCTAGCATCTCAGTTAAGTATTGTAATATCTGAGGAATATTTGGGACAAGAGGGTTTAGTCCTTGAGCCTGGTTCCAGGTGCAGAATCTTTTCCATTTTTCTGAATATGATTTCCTTGTGCTGGGCCTCCTGGCCTCCAAAATGACATCCATAATAGCTTTAGAGAGGAGTGTTGACTGTTTGGTTAAGTAATCTGCCATGCAGCCAGATTTTAGGTTTTGAGCTGGCTGTGTAGGATCTGATCGTTTTTCTGAGTCAGAAGATGAGGTATTTGAGGTAAAATCCAAGCTGGGCCTTGAGTCATGTTCCTCAACATTGGATACCAGTGCTGTCGTGGCCAGTCCGAAGCAATGAGGATCATTTGTGGCTTTTCTAGTCTGGCTTTCAGGAGTACCTTTGCTAGTAGAGGCAGTGGTGGGAAGACATAAACTTTTAGTGTTTTCCAACTGAATGATAGGGCGTCCACTTTCCACACTTGTGTGTGGCTTGCCCTTGTGCAAAATTTCTGAAGTTGGTAGTTCAGGGGGGAGGCAAAAAGATCTATGTCTGGGCACCCCCATTTCTGAGTTATCATTGTGAATACTTGTGGATTCAGTTTCCACTCGTGAGGATCCATGATATTTTTGCTTAGGTCATCTGCCAGTGTATTTTTCTTTCCTGGCAGGAATTGTGCTTGCAGTTGAACTTGATAGGTCAGTGCTGTATTCCATAAAGTCATTGCTTGTCTGCATAGGGGGTAGGAATGTGTGCCCCCTTGCTTGTTTATCTACCACTTTACTGTGGTGTTGTCCATTTTTAGTAGCAATTGTCCTGGATGCAGAAGGTCCTTGAAAGCTGTCAGGGCATTTTGTACAGCTAGCATCTCTTTTTGATTGATGTGGAGATGCATTTTGTCTGTGGTCCACTTGCCCTGGATACATTGTCCTGCCATGTGTGCTCCCCAGGCATAATCCGATGCATCCATTGTTAATGTCTGCCTAGCTGTGGGTAAAGTAAAAGGCTGTCCCTTGTTGTGGTAACATGCCTGTGCCCACCATTGAAACTCCTGTTGAAGGCAGGGGATGAGCGGTATTATTGCTTCCAAACTGTGGCAGTGCTGAGCCCATACACTTTAAAAGATACCATTGTAACTTCCTCATATGCAGTCTGGCATATGGAATTAGTAGTAAGCAAGATGCCATGAACCCCAAGGCCTGCAGAATTTTTCTTGCAGGGAGTTGGGTTTTTGTTGCCATCAATTGAAAGTATTGAGTCAGTTGTCCTTGTTTGTCTGGCGTGAGATAAGACATCTGGGCCGTTGTATTTAAGCTGGCACCCAGGAATTTTATCTCTTGTGAGGGCACTAGTTTTGACTTCTTTTCATTTACTGTGTACCCTAGGCAACTTAGTAAGTTTTTTACAAATGCCAGATGCTTTAGAAGAATGTCCTTGCTTTCTGCTTGAATAAGGCAGTGTCCAAGTAAGGGTATATCTGTATTCCCCTTTGTCTGCAAAATGCAATTACTGGTGCCAGGCATTTTGTGAAGACCCTGGGTGCAGTAGATAAGCCAAAGGGCAGTGCAGAGAATTGGTAATGCATTGAACCTGCTAAGAATCTGAGGTATCTTCTGCAATTTTGTCTGATAGGGACATGCAGGTATGCCTCCTTGAGGTCCAACGTTACTAGCCAAGCCTTCTTGCCCAGCATGGGAAGAAGCTGCTGTAGTGTCAACATTTTGGACTTGGGAACTTCCAGGTAAGTATTTAGAACAGAAAGATCCAGAATGGGCCTCCAGGCTTTCTCCTTTCGGGGGACCAGAAAGAGTCTTGAGTAAAATCCTTGTCCTTGTTCCTGTGTTGGTACCTCTTGAACAGCCCTCATGTCTATGAGTGCTGCAATTTGTTTTTGAGCCTCTGCCCATTGATTTGGTGGCAGGTTTGGCATTCCTTTTAGCCTTGGCAAAGTGTGAAAGTGGAACCTGCAACCTTGAGATATAATATTTAGAACCCATTTGTCTTTGGTGATCAAATGCCAATTGGGTGCAAAAAGTGCTAGTTTTCCTCCCAAGGGAGCTGCTAAGAGAGAGGTGCTTGGCAGCTGGAGGGGGAAGTCATTGGGATTGTTTCCTATAAGTTTGTGGCCTGTCTTCCTCTCCTTTCTGGGTTGAAGTACCCCATTGGCGTGGCTTGTAAGAGCCTTGTGGCTGACCTCTGCCTCTTGGGCATCTGTATCTGCCCCTCTGAGGTCTGCCTGTAGTTGGAAAGGACCAATTTTAAGTTAGCCAACTTCTGCTAAAATGAGGGGGCTGAACCTGTAAGAAATCCTTCACCGTTTGCATAGATTTTGCCTTATCCTCCATTTTCTTTAATACTTCTTCTGCTTTAACTCCAAATAAAACATCCTGCTGTAAAGGTGCATCCAATAACTTTGCTTTAACATGATCTGGTAAACTTTGTTCCTTTAACCAAGCATGCCTACGGATGACAGACTCCGTAACTGCTGCTCTACAAGAGGCTTCTAATGAATCAAATCCACATTGCAAAGTATGTTTGCCCACCTGTTCTGCTGCATGCAATAAATCCTGCATTTCCTTATAGCCAGGAAGCTCAGAATTTTGAGGCATTTTTTGTTTTAACTGAGACATCAAGTATTGCTGGTATTTCAGCATGTGAAACTGGCAATTTAAGGCCCTCATTGCTAGAGTTGCAGAAGTGTATAGTTTCTTTCCCCATCTGTCTAATGCTCTAGAATCCCTTTCAGAGGGAACTGGATTTTTAGCTGTAGAGGCCTTAACCCCTTTGGAACCCTGGGAAATGGTTTCTGGGTCAGCAACACGGCTTTTGTAAAGAAATTTGTGAGAGTCAGGGACTCTATAGTATCTGTCTGGTTTGACTGGGGCTGGAGGTAAAGAATCAGGATTTAAACTAGATTCAGAGTAGACATCATCCACAATGTCTAATACTGGCAGAATAGCAAGGGGTCTGTGCTGAGACAATAAAAGGAACTCTCGGAGCCTTTTCTTGGATTCTGAGTAATCCTGTCCCTCCTAGTGAAAATGCTCCCTCATAGTATGTAAGGTTTCCCCAAAAGAAAAGTCCTCTGGAGGAGAGGCAGAAGGGATTGATTCTTCAGCATCAGAATCCTCACATGGGGGTAAGAAATATTCCTGATCTGCTGAGGAATCCGAGGAAATGGAAACCTGGTCAGATGAGTAATAGTCTTTATCTTGTCTGGGGCTTTTATCAGGAGGGGGATGGGAACCCCTGATCAGAGTAATTAAGTATTCGGTCATTTTGAGCATCTGTTTCTTAGGCACTGGGGCCTGTCCTGGTGAATGCTGTACTGGCCATTTTTTTTTTAAAGGAGTTTTAGACTTAGTATAAGATTTGATAGTTAGTGTAGTCGGTCTGAATACACCTTCTGCAGCTGAGGGCTGTTCAACTGCTCCGGATTCCTCTGAAGGAATAGTCTCGGTAAGGTCTAAAGGTAGAGTGTCCGGAGGCCCAGCCATCTCCGTGTGGTAGTCGGAGGCAGCCTGTGGTTCTGAAGCAGCGGTCATCAGGGGCTGCGAAGGCGCTTCGCTGAAAACCGGAGAACCGGTGACTGGCCTAGCCGAGGCCTCATCATCAGGTCTGGGTCTCGTATGCCTGTCCTTGTCTTTGCACTTTTTGTGTATTCCGGTAGTCGGTTGTTCTGATGGCATGGTGTAATTGAATTTTCTGCCAAAATAATATTGGGCAAAATCAAACTGACGTTTAATATTGCGCTTGTTAAACCTAGCACAAAACCGACAACCAGTGACGTCGTGGTCTGGGCCTAGGCATGGAATACAGTAAGAATGAAAATCCTTATGAGGTATTTGCTTCCCACAAGAAATACAATTATTAACTTTTACTGACATCGGTCTGAGGCAAGAAAAGTTTCAACGGGTACTTAGCTTTATAAAAGACTTCGGTTCTGAAATTCGAATTGAAAATCTCAGGAGTCGGCCGACCGGCACTTGCGAACTGCTTCTGCTTCGGGCACCACGCGACAAGAAAGATGAAAGAAAATGGCGTTGCCTGCATCTTTTATACCCCTGGTGCCCTGACGTCAGGGAAGAAGCGACAGCAACCGATGCCGGACCAAGACTTTGGAACTCTGGCTGACTGCGGGACCGCCTGACGGCACATAACCCAAGTGTAATGACTGCAGCAGTGTAACATGATGAACATCTGATAATGTGATCCAGGCACACAAAAACCCTAAGAAATATCTGAAGTCTGAATAAATACGGACGAGACGATAAGTATATTTTATGTCTAGTGTTACCAAGAAATTCGAAAGAGGAAGAATAGGTGACAAGTTGTGAAGTGACATCATTTTGAATTTAGGCACTATCACAAACAGTTTTTGGAAAGAAAGATCCAGAATTGGTTTCCAAACATTTTCTTTCTTAGGCACTAAGAACATCCTTGAATAAAAACCCTTCTCTACCTGGGAAGGGGGAACTAGTTCTATCACTCCTAGGGACAGCATGTAATGAAGAACAGGAGGAAACAAAGAAGAAAATGGAGATTTAGACCTTCTGGAAGAAAAAAAGGTCACCTGAAGAGTCATTCAGACTTGTTTTCTTAAACAGTCAAACTTGTTGGACTGTCCTTGGTTTTGGGAGGTTTGAGGCTTCATTTTGGAACCCCTTGCCATTTCTTCTTAAATGTCTTTTTACCTGTATTCTGTGTTTCTGTCACAACTGGATGAGGAGTTAGAGAATACCTTAGAAAATCTGGAAAAGGAAAGCTAAAAAAATCATTCGGATTCCTTGGATCAGCTTATCCTTTTCATCACATGTTTTGATCACCTTTGCAACAGAGGGGTCAAAAACTAAATCTCTATCCAAAGGGGAATTTAAAATCTCATTTTTTTATCATCATCTGGCATGTTCTTAGAATGCAGCCATGCAAACCTCCTCAAAACATTACTAGTGGCCATAGCCCTGGACGTGGTATCAACACAGTCATACACACACACTGTAAGCAATGAGTGCACAATAGAAAACACTAAATTATTTAAGACAGATTTTTCCTCACAAGAAAAAATGCAGATAA
The DNA here is from genome assembly GCF_019279795.1 of Protopterus annectens. Classification (NCBI taxonomy): domain Eukaryota; kingdom Metazoa; phylum Chordata; order Ceratodontiformes; family Protopteridae; genus Protopterus; species Protopterus annectens. The sequence continues at coordinate 656,517,082 of NC_056746.1, forward strand.
AACATTCCTCATACTTTCACATTTAGAACAAACATTAACATATGAACCTGACAATTCAAAGTTTGGAAAATCAAAGTTGCAGAAGTATACACTTCTTTCAATACTTATCAATAATTTTCCCATCCTTATCAAAAAAGAGTAGGATTGGAATTAACTAAGTTTTTAACAGCAGTGGGATCAACTAAAGCTAGAGCTTCTGGGTCAGATTTGGGAATAGTGTATAAAAACTTGAAAGACTCAGGAACTTAAACATCCAATTTGCCTTTTTAGGGGCAGCTGGTTATCAGTAAAATTGCAGGCAGTAACATACACAACCTCTAAAGCAGACAGAACAAGCAGAATGGGTGCAGGTTCTGGAAAATCCTTCTGTAAAAACTCACTGTATTAGCTAAAGGACTGAGAAACCTGAGTGTTCTCTCACTGAAAACACTGGCACATTCCAGCAACAGACTCAAAGAAAGAGAACCCTACACTAAATGAATCTGAAACTGAGCTCTCATCTGTATATGGATAAGAAATCTGAAAACTCTGTATTCTACCCTTTCATCTTTCTGCTCAGACTCAGAATCTCTTAAGGAAAAGAGGCATCCTTCTTACTTTTACCAGAAGTTATTTTACAAGAAGGATCAATAGCCTGAATTAAACCCTTAGCCAGACCCAGAAAACTACTCACGTCTATGGAAATATGAGGAGTAGATACATGCTTAGTTTTCTTTTTCTTTTTGACAGGAAAAATGGGGACAGCTGTGTTAGTAATGGCAGCAGCAGCTTCCCTAGAGATGGGCACAGCATTCTGACAAAACAGGGAAACCTTCCGTGTTCCCTCTCCCAGGACTGACAAGAGTGGTTCTCTTTTGTTCATTGAGGGGACCCCAACAGTCACAGAGGATGTGGCTAACTCCTAGTCCATAGTGGCTGTAGGTACTACATAAGAGGAATATAGGACAAAAGATGAGTGGTCTTAGGTACAACAAATAGCCAAAGAAGAGTCTTTATTTTTATGGCTGGAAGAAAACAGACCATGGGACTGATAGTTTGTTACTTGGTCAAGCCAAAAATGGTCCCTCTTTCCCAGGAAACATAATCAGCAAATACTGGTAAAAACTGCAAGTCTTTAAAGGTCACCTTTTTACAGAAAAATATAGTAAAAAGTACTTTAAAACACATTGCAAGCCCCAAAAAGCAAATAAACACTTTTTTCTGCATGAAAAATGATTTTCAGTTAGTTTACACAACTTTTAAGAGACAAGAGTGTTCCCATTTAAAAGTATGATACCGTTTTGTGACAATTCATTAAAACACAAATCTCCTAGCTTTAATATAACTTTCCTGAAGAGGAAAGTGCTAAAATACAAGCAATATTTAGAAAATGGCAAGTTTTTCCCCAAAGGAATTACTGACCAAACTGCAGAAGTGTGCAAACCAGATACTCCACAATAAAACCACTGGTATATTGATGCTGTAGAAAATGCTGGTAGTCCACAAAGTAAAACAAAAAGGTTTATTGTAAGACAATAGAAGGCTGGTTTTCCCCAAAGGAAACTTATCTGCCCCAGCAAAGGAACAGCTGACCGTTGATCCTTGAAAGCCTTCGAGAAGCATAGTCTTTGGCAGCAGTAAAACTTTGGGAGCTGGCTGGCTGTTACATTCTTGGCAGGATATAACCCAGGCCGTACAGCTAACTCTACTGCAGCAGTGATCAGTATGATGAACAGTAGTAATGTCCCAGGGGTGGGACAGGGTTCCTAAGTGAAAGATGTAGGATGAAAGCGCCCCTTAAGAAGGCCTTAGACAACTTCAACAAAGCAATTGGCATTTGATTTGCTCTTATATGATAGCTGGAAATGGCCACCCACTCAACTTTAATTGTAAGATAGATAGCTCCATCATGAAAAAAGCCAGCCAGAAAATCCAAGATAGCAAGGAGAAGAGCTGAATAGTGATATATAATCCTGCTGGACACCCAAACAGAAAATCTCTTCCACTTGCTCTTTTATTCTTTTCTGGTAGAAGATCTCTGTGAGGAGGTCAAAATATGTACAAACAGTGAAAAAAGCCTGGACTGTCTAACCATTGTAGGAACTGGAAAAATCATGCAGTTAACTTGAGGGCTTTAATGTCAGGGTGAGTTGTCCCAGACGGGTAAGACAAAACGTCTGAAGATGGGTCCAGGTTCCCCTTTCTTTGCTGATGTACCGACCCACAGACATATTTTCTATTTGGAAGGCAATCACACCCCTAGAGAGGGAATCCTGAAAGGCCTGCAAGACTAGCTGGACTGCTCTTATCTTCAAGAAATTGATGTGAAGGCTGACTTCTGTGGGAGACCACTTGCCTTGGACCGTCTTATCCAATAAATGCCCTTTCATCCAACCTGTGCTCACTGTGGCCTGGGGGGAAAGAAGAACAAAAGAGTGACCCTGAGAAACTCTTGGAGAGTTCAGCCACCACTAAATAGGATTTCTGCAAATCTGGGTGAGGCACAGAGGAAAGTTCACTGGTTGAAATTTCACAGATCACTGGACTGCAAGAGTCTGTTGCAACACTCTCATGTAAAATCTGGCTAAATGGACTAAAGTGATGGAGGCTGTGATCAAGCCTGGAAAACGCAGATTGTACCTTGCTGGGGGCTGGTGTTTGATGGGAGAGTACTGCCAATGCCTGATGTCGAAGGATGTCAATCCTCAATTCTGGTAATACGGCTGTCAGCAATTTGGTATTTAGACAGACTCCAATGAACTGTATGGTTTGGACTGGTTGCAGTTTTTAACTTTGTGAGGCTGACAGTCATCCACAATTAGGAACAAAGTTACAGCAAGGAGTCTCTGGCTTCAATAAGAAGATTCTTGGTGAGAGTGGTTACAAGTCAGTTATCCAGATAAGGGAACACTCAGAATCCCTGCAGTCTGACATAAGCTGCAACAACTGCTATGTATTTGGTGCTGTGGTGAGACTAAAGGGCGTATCTCTGAACTGGATGTGACTGGCTCCCAACCAAAAGCACAGAAACCTCCTGGAGCATCTGCCTATTTTTATATGACATATGTACCCTGGAGGTCAACTGAACACGTCCAACTGTCCTTCCTTAATAACAGAAGGATGGACTGAATTGTGACTACCTGGAATTTTGTCTGTTTGACATACTGATTCAAGTGACTGAGGTCCAGAATGGGCCTGAGAGCCCTGTTTTTCTTTGGTACCAAAATGAACCTTGTGTAGAGTCCAGACCCATGCTGTTCTAGGTGGACCTCCTAGATGACTTGTTTAGATGCATTTTTATTTTTTTCTGCTGTTGCCTTGTGTTGTGTGGGTGGGACATCAGGAAGTTTTCTTGAATAAGGGGAATGACAAAGAAAAGGAATCATATAGCCTGTGGTTATGACTCTCTGAACCCATACATCTTGGTTAATGGTTGTTCAGGCCTCTGTGTGGAGACAGAAGCACCACCTCCCAACTACTTCTAGAGTGTGGCAGTCAGCAATCATGCAGGAGCCTTGAAAAAGCCTACAGAGAAGGGACTTTAAAAGCCTTGATTCTCAGGTCTGTCCATAATGATTATGTCCCTTTTGCCTCTTGGAGGTCTATCACTAGAAGCATCCAGGGCAAAGCCTATACTCCTGAGAAACCACAATTTCTTACCTCCTTTCTGATTTCTAGACAATGTCTTGAGGGGTAGAAAATGTATCCCAAAGACTGACAAGCGCTTGCCTTCCTATTTGCTTCTAGACAGCATCTCTAAGTTTGGGCCCAAACAATGTGGATCCATCATAATGAAGGATATTGTGAAATGTTCCGGCAAATTCACAAGGACACATCCACCTGTGCTGGCAAATAGCTATTCTGGTGCCAGACACTCCTGATGTGCCATCAGCTACATTAGAAATAAGGTACATGGACTCATTTGACAGGCACCGAAGGGTAGCCAACTGTGTAAGAACTGATTTCCTATCTTCCACAGACAAAGACTCAGAGCAGGACTTGGACAATTGTTTACTCAAGTCCCTCTGAAGGCATGAAACATTGGTCAATTAATTCAGAGCCCTGAGAGTGAAGATTATTGAAGCATAAACCCACTTCCCAAACCTGTCCAGTGATCTGGACTCTCTGTTATGGGGGGATGAGAGTAGAGCACTCTTTAGTGAGCACTTTCTTTGTGGTCAGAGTTACCACCATTGAATCTACAGTGCGTCCCTTTCACTAGAAGGGCCTATCTTTTCGAAAAAGTAGGATTTGTCAGTTTTTTGAGGGACTGGTTTAACTACATCCAGTTCCTTCCATGCCCACCTGGAAACCAGGTCATCAGGAGGGACCACCAAAGAAGTAGATGGGTCAGCCCCAAAAGCCTTGAGGAATACTGATTCCTCCTGGAAGAGGACATCGGTGGACCACCACCCTTTCTGTCTGAGTAGCTCAAGGATCTCAGCAAGGGAGACATCTTCAAGAAGAGAGATGGGGACCCCATCTCCTCTCACTGAAATGAGTATTTTCAGTGGGGGACTCCTGAGGGGAGTCTACATGCTTCCTTTTGCATGCATGCATGCTTTTGCTGGTATACCCCAGTGAAATGCACTACGGAAGACTCCAAAGCAGATGAGGAGTCCAATGTGAACTACTTCCAGACTCTGAGAGGTTTGCTGTCCCAAAGTGACCGGAAGAGAGAGAAGATATGAAAAACTCGGTGGAAACAGGGGAGAAAAATGAGTCTGGAAGGGAGCCTGATCATTTGATTGTGAGAGTAATCTCTTGAAGGTCTCGAATGCAAACACACAAGACTGGTTGCAAAGCAGTCCCGGTAGGATCCAAGGTACCTGACAAGAGCAAGCTCCAAGAACCCATCTGGCTTGGCTTCAAAACCAATGCTGGAACTGAGTTGTCAAGAGCTAAAGCACAGTGAGGGAAGGGATGGATCTCAAAGCTTCAGAGTCTGCAAGAAGCTGGTCCCAACCCCTCAGCTTCAAAATCCAACAAGGTTTGAGGCTCTTGAAGTAGATTAGGTCAAAGAAATAGTTGGAGTTGATGAAGTTCAGTCCTTTGGATCCAACACAGGAAATCCCCAGGGTCCACTCAGATCTAAGTGCCCTGAACCCAAAGGTCAGACTGGGGAAGGAGTGATGATGAAATGGGAGGAAGGGGCAAATCCCAACCCTCTGACAGTCAGCACTGGAAGAACTCCCAGTTGGATCTGGGTCATCAAAAACTTCCTCATAATTCTGTCAATGACAGCCTAGGAAAGTCTTCTGGAGGACCACCATGATTTCAGAGATGAAGCTGCGGAAGAGGGCCCTGACACCCTGAGGAAGGACCTTTACTGTGATCTAAGCTTGGGCCTAACAGGTTCCGGAGACATCCTGGGCCCCTGGGAATGGAGAAGCAGGAGACTTAATTCTGACAGGACCTGGAGAAGTGGATGGATCTGGCAGCTTGGAAATCTTCAGAGCTGAACCAGACAGTCTGGGAAACACTTCCTGGATGAGTCCTTATCTTTGCATTTCTCCTTCTCGCATTCTTTGTCCTTCACTCTTGCCTTATCTTTAGATTTCACCCCTTCATTTTTATCTGAGCCCTTTTTCAATAAAGAGGGAAAAAGATGATGATGATTCTGATTGAAGAGCTTCTTCTTCTGCTGTGGCAGGAAGAAGCTCCTTGAGCATAAGTTTGTTATGCCTCTCCATCACAGCTACTGCCCTAAAGACAGCACAGGCAAAGTAGTCCTCATCAGGGTGTAAAAGCCCCTAGATTATATGCACATTTAGAATGGTCATCCTGGTTAGGGATTATATGCCCAGAAGAAATACACTTTTTGAAGGTGGACAGCTTATCTGTTATCCTGGTGCTAAATGGAGTAACACAAATAATAATCCCTTGGATTTTCACCAGAATTTCATACAATTTTTAGAATTTCAAAAATAGCATTAAAATATTATACCAGAAATTAATATACTTCTGCACATGAAGTAAAGAGATTATGATTAGAAATCAGGAAAAAGATAAACTTGTAAAGTTCTTCCCTAGTGTTGGACCTAATTTTAACAGTACTTAGGGGTTCTCCAGTCATAATCTTCTAATATGTTTTCTCTTCAGAGATGCCAAGATTTGCTTGAGGTAAATTTCTTAGCATCCAAATTTCTAATACATACTAAGCTAGTTATGACTGGAGACCCGATCATAATTTTGTATGTATGGTTATTTATATGAGTTTTGTCTCCTTTCACAGGTCTCAGAGGAAACTTTTTGTGGGATGGGGCAAAAATAATTAAAAATACCCTAGCCAAACAAGAAAGAAAGAAATTAACTTTACCCAATAACTAAGTTAACAATACAGAGATGATAAATCTTCTTGTCTGGGTCATCATAAGCCAGCTGTTCTTCTTCTTTTTCAATCTTGCGCATCAGTTCTTCAGCCTGTGGAGAATGAACATGGAAAGTCAATAGTAACAAAGAAGAGAGTAGAAAGCACAGCTATTGAGGGATGAGCCTTAAACATGCATATAAATCCATTAATGTTTTCAGTATAACCTTGCTATTTATGTATAAAGCCTTATGAATTGGTCTTTGGCAAGTTTTTGTTAAGAGTAGATGGTGCATCCTGACTTGTGCAGAAGGCTACCATCTAAGACTCTGATATTTTTAAAGCTGAAGGCTCAGAAGAGACCCACACAATTCTATACCTTACAGAAATAAAGTACAGTTGTGTAAATAAACTTAACATTACATAAGATGTTTGACTATATCACTGCTGTGGTAGCCTCACCTGTTGGATTACATCTTGCCAATGATATAACAGCTGACCAGTCTCTCAAAGCCTTGGACTCCTTCGGCATGCACCCTGGATGCTGACTGCATGAGCTACTGGAGACTGGCCAGTTGTTATATTCTTGGCAGCATATAACCCATACAGCTAAGGCTTCTGTAGCAGTGATTATGATAAAATCATAAAATATAGCCAATCCCTTGTTCATTAAAAAGACAGGCCGGCTCTACTTTCAAGTGCTTATGATACTAACATAGGAACATAATAAGCCAAAACAATGTACCTTATTAAAAGTACTTGGGAACATAATAAATCAAAACAGTGTACCTTATTAAAAGTACTTTATAAGGAAAGCAAAGTTAAACAGAAGTGCATACTGCAGGAATTCTGTAAAGCACTTGTTATGCAACTTGAGCTCAAAACATGTTCTTTTTACTTTAAGAGGGTTATTTTGCAGTCTGGTGGGAGCAGAGATGAATTCAACCCATCCAAGTCGGAAACTGCTGGTTTAAAGTTTATTATGTTTTTATCCAATTGGACTGAGGGATTAACTATGTAAAAGTCTTTCATCCTACTGGTATAAAAAAATTAGATTTTCTTAATGAGATTGTGCTCCTTTATTCAGAGCTTCACTGAGCCTGTCTTGGGCACCTGTGACTACAAGACTTGAATTGCTTCTAAAACCATCTGAACTTACAAAGCTGATATAAGTAGTATTTTTTTTTTTTTTTTTTTTTTTTTTTTTTTTTTTTTTTGCAGTTACTCTGACTGTCTCAGTACTATTTAACACTTTTGTGTTGCATTTATTGATTTGGTTGAATTTATTACTGTTTTTCAACCTGCACTTGTTAAAGAAACACCATCTGTTTGTTACTGTACTGTTCTTAGGTTGTTTTAACAATATTATAATATTCCTGAACCTCTTCTGGTACTGTAAAAGCTGTTCTGAGTTTGCCATAGTTCTCCTGAGCCTGCTAAAATAATCTCTTACATTGTGCACTTTTTTTCTCTATTTTGTTGAACATTTCTCAGGGCTAGTGAACTTATTTCCAAAGATTCATGATTCTGCAGGAATTCTGTAAAGCATTTGTTACTACGCAAACAGAATTTCCTGTGCCTTCTACATAACCAAACCTCTCCATTTTAAAATCCTGTAGAGGAAATGCTTTCCATACTCTCCCAGTATTCACAGCTGCTCAAAGAGCTGCAGTTTGTGCAGAGGAAAATACCACCACAGGTCATCTAACCAAGCTGCAAAATGTTTGCCAATTTTTGCCAGAGATCTGGAGCTAGTTGACAGAAACCCAAAGCATCCACTGCTAAAACTGAAAAAAATAAGCATTTTTGAGTTTCCCTTGCACTTTGCTGATTGTATTTTATCATTTTGCTGTCTCATTTTGCTCATGTTTACTGTATTTTTCTGCACATTTTCAAAAAGCTGTTCTAGTACATAGTATAGACTATATTCAGATCTGCTGAATCTAGACTGTATTGCTATAATTGAGCACTATTTTAGCCATCTTACATTAGGAGGGCCCTGCCTACACCCTTGTGGCAGAAATGTGTATTCTGATTTGGAGATTACTGGAGGAAAGCTCATTGTACGGTTTCTCATTGGTAGTTTAGCTTAAGTGTTTAATTTCACCTCTATTTAAGCCTCTCATTAGTGAGTAGCTGTGCACCACTCAGCCAGGTGCAGTGGTGACCTGTATAGAAGCAAACACCTTGAAAGACAACTTTCTCCTAGACATCTGTTAGTGAACAATTGCAGGAAATTCAATTGTGCACTGAGAAGCATTGCCATAGTTGTCACCTCTAGCCTTCGATAGAATAAGCCCCTTTGTTATCCTAGAGCAAAATCTGATCAAACTAGCCTACTCCCCAATAGTAGTTACGGTAAAAAATTGCCATAATGGATGATCAGTTTCCAACCATTTCTCCAGCCAGTCTGATTGACATGGGCATCCGGACGCAATGTAGTAATTTCCTCATGTATTCTGACAACCACTTACTTCTAAAAAAAAAAAAACAAATACAGTATGTGAGAGATGTAATTACACTATGAGTTTGGAATCAATCTCTCACATAATAACAAACTGAACATCAAACAGGTTGTCATCATACAAACATCACCTCTCACACAAAAGGTCACAATACATAAACTCACATACACGGAGGTACTCAATAGAAGCCTGCCAAAAGAGACATCCCAAGTGCAGACCACTTGCACACACTGCAAAGCAAACAGAATCCACTAAACATAACGCACACACACACTTGGCACTCTCTTTAACCTTAGCCTAAGCACTGGCTTTGTTCCAGCAGAGTGGAGAACAGCAACAGTAATCCCCTAGCACAAAGGGGTCCATCAACCGACCCTGAGAACTATAGACCTAAAAGCCTAACCAGACTTCCCTGTAAGGCCATGGAAAAAATCATCATAGACCTTATCAACAAGGACACAGGTGACCTTCAAACTCTTGACCTGACCCAGTTTGGCTTTGTTAAGATTAGACAATGCTTAAAAAACTTGGTGGACTCCTATGAGAATGTCACCAAAGCCCTGGATGAAGCCAAAGCAGTACATACTGCCTATATTGACTTAGCCAAGGCTTTTGACACAATCCCCCACTCAGGTATCACTGAGAAACTTTTCCAGCTGGGAATTAACCTATACATCACTAGATGGGTAGCGAAGTGGCTCACTGACAGAATGCATACTGTCAAAGTTGGGGATTCCACCTCTACCATTAGACCTGTTACCAGTGGCATACTACAAGTATCCATGCTGGACCCTCTACTGTTTGGAATCTATTTATTGTAAGTCCGGTTGAAAGTGGATGGCTTGCGGCTTTACCATGTTCACTGATGATTGCAAACTGGGTGCAATCACTAAGTCCCCAAACAATGTTAACATACTACAAAAGGGGCTAACACAGACAAATGATTGCTGCCAAAGCCACAGACTAAAACTAAACACAAAAAAGTGCATTATCATCCCCTTTGGCAAAGGGGAAGTCCTCAGAAATTACAATATTGACAACACCCCAATAAGCTGAAACCTAGTGGTGCGGGATTTGGGAACACAGGTTGATAGCAATCTAACCTTTGATCACCATGTGTCCCCAGTGGCAAGGAAAGCTATCTACACTGCACATCTCATAAGAAAGGGCATTGCATCCAGGACTAAGGATCTTGCTCCCTTTTGCATGTACCTCACCAGACACCTGCAGCAGATGGAGAGACTACATAGGTTTCTTAAGAAAATTCAGGGCCTCCAAAACATGACCTACATGGAAAGACTGAAAGCTATATCACTGTACTCTGTATCCTACAGGCTGCTGAGAGGCAACTTGTGCCTGGCTTACAGAGCAGTCTCTGTGTCTGCCCTAATGGAAATGCTGCATATCCACAAATCAAATGGGGCAAGAGTCACTTACTACAGAGGATCTTGACCTAGACTGTGACATTAACAGAATATGCTGGACAAATAGATATACCTCTCACAGATTGCCGCCTCACTATAATAAACTCCCAATTCACGTGAAGCAGAGCTCCTCAATAACCCTTTTCAAGAGCAACCTAGGCAATTTAATGGGAGACCATAAATTCACCCCAGGGGTGGCACCTATGTCCCTCATGAGCAGCTTGAGGTTTGAGATGTCTGGGTGACTCACACCTATCGGGTGAGACAGAAGTTCTGGAATCAGATCCAGAATCCAAGGTGGGTAAATTAGATGAGGCCAAAGAAAGGGGAATCAAATTTGTCAAAGCTAATAAGGAGCAATGAGGATGAATTTGCTGTTCCACTGGGAAGCTTTCTGTAGGAATTTGGGAATTAGGAGAGCATGGGGGTAGGCATAAAAGAGACCTGGGGGCCAATAATGGAGTAGAGTATCCCTCGGTTATTTACCTGATGAGCGGATCAGGACAAAGAAGTTGCTGCACTTGTTGTTTAGGGGATATGCAAAAAGATCTTAGCAAAGCTGGCCCCACTGATGGAAAATGTCTGTCACTTTCTTGTTGAGATACCACTCGTGAAGTAGAAGAATGCACCTGCTCAATTTGGCTGCTATAACACTGGATTTCCCCAGATTGTGCATTGCTATCAGAAAGTGGTTAAATTGCCCATTGCCAGACTCTGAGTGCTTCTCGACATAAGGGTTAAGATCTGGTTCCACCTTGTTTGTTAATGTACCAAACTACTGAAATATTGTCTGTTTGAACTGCAATTGTCCCTAAAGAGAGATTGTCCTGGAAGGCTTGCAATACTAAGAGCACTGCTCTCATCACAAGGACATTGACATGTAAATTGGCCTCTTTGGGGGACCAAGTGCCTTGGACTGTTTTCCCCAAGAAGTGCCCCCACCTACCAAATCTGGGAAGTGTCCATGGTCACTATCGCTTTGAGTAGAAGGAGAATGAAAGGACGACCTTGTAGAACCTGATCTGACCAAATCCACCACCAAAGATATTTCTTGCATGCTTGAGTGATTATCTGTGCTGACGTGCTGGGAAAGAACTGACCACTGTACTGCTACCATCCATTCGAGAATTCTAATATGAAACTTTGCTAGAGGGACTAAGATAATGGTGGCTGACATAGACCCCAGATATTGAAGAATTAAGCAGGCTGAAATTTTGGTATTGCAAATTATTTTTCTGACCTGGAACCTGATGGTCTATACTCTTGAGAGAAGAAGTGAAGCTATCACTGAAGTCGTGCTGAAGACTGCTTCTATGAATTCCAAGGTTTGAGTTGTTTGTAGCTGAGATTTCTTGTAATTTATGGTTATCCCCAGATAAGAACAAATACAGATCACCTGATCTCCTGCTAGTAATAGTAGATGCCTAGTTGGGCAGTAATGAGCCAGTCATCTAAATACGGAACCACTCAGAATCACTGCAGTCTCAAGTGAGCCACTACTACTGCCATGCATTTGGTGAACACTCTGGGTCTGTGTTGAGGCCAAAGGGCAGTACTTTGAAATGACAGTGAATGGCTCCCAGCCAGAAGTGTAAATACTATATGTTCTGGATTGTATGTTCATTTTTATGTGATAGTACGCATCCTGAAGGTCTACTGAGCACATCCAGTCATCCTTGCTCAGAATGGGTTGAATGGATTGAACCCTTGGCAATCTGAAACTTTGTACGTCAAACTGATTTGTTCAGTTGATCTCCAGTCCCCTGTTTTCTTTGGCACTAAAAAGAACTTGAGTAACTTCTGGATTCTAACTGATCTGGTTGGACCTCTTGGATGACTCTTTTTTTTTTCTAGCAGCTTTTTTATTTCTATTGCTGCCTGTTTCTTCTGACTGGGTGGAGTATCGGGAATCTTACTTATAGTTAGAGTTGACAGAGAAAAGGGAATTATACAGCCTCTGGAAATAATTCTTTGCACCCAAGTGCCCCTTGTCAAATTTAGCCAAGCATTCTGGTGTAGAGAATTTGATCCTGATTGCCTCCACAGGGGGACAACCGGGCCTCCTTTCAGGAAAACTAATAGGGTCTGTCAAAGAAAGAATCACTGGATCCCTGGTTTTGCTGGCCTCTTCTGCTGTGTGGACAGTGTTTTCCATTAGAGTTCCACCCTCTGCCCCCTAGGGGAACTATCTCCGTATGTATATCCTGGAAAGGACCCTGGGGGTTTCTGAACCACATTTTCTTACCACCTCATTGATTCCTGGAAAAGGATCTTTGAGGGGTCAAAAATGTACACGCACTGCAGAGAGGGTCTTCTCCATCCTTCTCACCCCTGGAGAGTGTGTCCTTCACTTTTGGGCCAAGCAATGGACAGCTATCAAAGGGAGCACTGACAAATGAGGATTGAAAAATTCCACAAAATCAAGTGCAGCCAGGCATGCCTCCTAATGGATATGCCTAAACCTGCTGCCTTTGCGGCACCTTTGGCTGCATCCGAGATAAGCGTCATGGACGAATTTGAAACAGACTGGAGGGTAGCTAACTGAGAACCACAGAAGACTGAGCCTCAGCAGTAATGGTCCCTGAATGGGATTCTAAAAGTTCTTTGATCAAATCCCTCTGCAGTCTTGTAAAATGTGCCAAATAGTTCAGCAACCTAAGGGCAAAGGCTGCTGAAGCATAGACATGCTTCCCAAACCTGTCCATCACCCTAGACTCCCTGTTAGGGGGATGGACAGAGGAACTTTGCTCAGTGAGTTCATTCTTATGGCTGCTGCCACAACCATGGCATCCACAGGCAGCCCCTTACTCCAGAATTCCTTCTCGTCAGGTGGAGTCAGAATCCAATCTGGCCTCTTAGTGACTGGCTCAACTGAGTCAGATTCCTTCCATGCCCACCCAGAGGCCAAATTAATGAGCTCATCAACAGGCAGAGTAGCCCAGGAGATAGATGGGCCAGCTCCAAAGGCTTCCAGGAATACTGATTCCTCTGGTGAAGGGTTGGAGGAGGCCCAAACACCTCTCTGTTTAAGGATCTCAAGAATGTCTCCAAATGACATGTCTTTCAGAGGTGATCATGGGGACCCTTCTCTCTCATTAGGAGAAACTTTGGTTTTTTGGCTTTCTTTGGGTTAAAGTCTACTTTCCGGATACAAGGTTGCCTGTTTTTTCTGTTTTTTACAAGTTTGCTTGTTTTTTCTTCGGTTTGTTCTCTCATCAAAGTCATTATCCTCAGTGACTGGCTCTTGAAGAGAGTCCAAGTGCCTCCTTTTGCATTTTCTCTTCAGAGGAACTAACTTAGTGGGGTGATCCAGTGAAGTGTCACAAGAAATGGTAACACCCTGCTGGGTAGTCTGGAGGCCTTGAGCTGGCTGTCCCTGTGGTTTTGAATGATGTGGCTCCAAGCACAGAGACATCTGGGAACTGGGATGGAGATCCAAAGAGGCTGGATCCATCTGTCCGACTGGAACAGAAAACACAGTCATCACAATTTCAAAGGTAGACTGCCCAAGAGAGAAGGAAGACAGCAGCTCTGAGAAGACAGGCATTTGGATCACTGCCTCCTTCTGCCCCAACAGCAATCCACCTGAGGCAGAATCCAGACATGAGCTATGTAATGTTGAAGTTCTAAGGGGCAGAGATGGCTCCAAAAACCTCAGAGCCAACTCCAATGCCTCTGACCCGACCAGGTAGCTTCGGTTCTGAGAGTCATCTGGTTCTGACAAAGTTGGAGCTGGTATGCTCACATTAATCTTTGGTTCTGAGCCGGGTGGACCCAGAAGGTTTGGATCCAAGGAATCTGAAACAACTGGTGGGACCAGAGAAGGAGTAAACAATGGTGGTATAAGAGATGGACGGGCTCCCTGGCCAAAGGGGTAAGAGCCAAGAGAAAACTGATCTGAATCTGTGCCAAGAGAAAATTCATCATCATCCTGTCTGCATCTTCCTCAGTTAGACTTATGGAAGAACAAACTGAGGCAAGGGACAGTGGCCTCAAATGGCATCTCTCCAGGAAGGGAGAGGGGACTTTAAAAGGGACTGGATCAGGCTTTGGAGAATACCTAATCCTTAGTAGAATCTTCAATCCAAAGAACAGAACTTGGATCTGAGGCTTTCTCATCAGATCCGAAAGGAGAAAGGACCTGAGAAGACTTTGGATCAGTTGTAGATGTATTTCTTCGGTGGCTCTAATCAAGGTGAGGAAGTAGTAGAGGGTTTTGGAGACTTAGCCAAGGTGCCCTTAATTTTCATTTTGGGGGACTAAGCCCAAGAGATAGCCTCTCCAAATAAAGGATAGAAGCAAACCTTTCAATATTTATTTTTTTCTATGTGCTAAGGCCCTTGGATTGAAATTTTTGCAGATAGTATAATCCTCTTGCAAATATTTATGGCCTACACAATATACACATAAAGGGTGGGCATCGAATATGGGTAACTTATGCCCACACTTCTGACATTTTTTGAATCCGTCCAGCACCTTGTCAGACATGACAAATTTAAAAGAAAAAGATATAGAGGTGGAAAGCTTTTTAAATACACACACATATATACACACACACATATATATATATATATATATATATATATATATACATATATATATATATATATATATATATATATATATATATATATATATATATATATATATATATATACATATACACACACACACACACACACACACACACACACATTTACATTACTGAAAGTCCATAGTGCTGAAGATGAACTGGCCAAGATGAGAATAATGAAACTTAAAATGGCAAACCGTGTTGTTTTTCCCATGGCAAGTAAACACTTGCCTAATGTGGGGAATAATGCCCTTTTCTCCACTATAGTGCAATCCTGGAGTTGGTATACATAGTTAGGGGGGTGGGGGGCATTCAGATAGTGTGGTGTGTTTTAGTGTAGTTTTGTACAAGTGTTTACTTGCCTTGGGAAAAATGACTTGGTTAGGCATTTTAAGTTTTGTTATTCTCATCTTAGCCAATTCGTCTTTGGCATTATGGACTTTCAGTAATGTAAAGTAGACCCATATACATACATATATACATGGTTTACTGTCAAAATCTTGCGACTAGTGCAAGTGTTCATATATGTGACTCAAAATGTCGTAAACTGATTGTTCACATAACCGAAAGTGGGAACTAAGTAAAGTCAACAACTCAGGAATGTCAATTTTATCAAAAATACCTACACTTCTGGTTATGTGCTAAGAACATTTTGTAAGCCCACCATGACTCACGTTTCATGATATTTGGAAATTACTGTGACTGAGGTCATCAATGAAGTTTTAAGGCTACTAGTTTTTCTGCTTTTTATTTTTTCCTCAACACTCGTGTTGGTGAGGTTGGGACTAGACAGATTCCTGTGCTTGTTCATGTTTTTACTAAGGAAAGGATACTAGCAATAGTATCAAGAGGTACACAAAGTACAAGAAAGAGCAAAAATATTAGAATTAGAACAACACACCTAAATAAGTGTGTGATAGGTAAGGGGGACACAAACTAAATAATGAAAGAGAATTAAAGTAATAAAACAAGTTTTCACAAACTTATATCAATATCACTCAAGAGTTTTGGACACCATGTATTTCAATGAAAGTGGCAAACGAGATTTGAGATAATTGGGGTTGGTGCACTGTGGGTAAGGGAGAAGCTCGACAGTTCTTGGTTGCTACGAGCTTTAGCAATGGCTGAGTCAGATTCAAGGGATCGGATCTGAGCTCATCGGTTTAGGACAGAATGAAAATTGACAACATCAGGTGAGGCATGTTAAATTACATTCTGGGGTCTTAACATGATACAGTACTGGGCTACTGGTAGTATACTTCACATGCAATAGCACCCAGGAAAGACATGCTAGGTTATAAACAAAGTATAAAACTATATAGCTTTTTACATATACAAAAGTTAGTCTCTCTCTCTCTCTTTCAGCTTTTCCAGGTTAGCCGTCGCCACAGCGGATCACCTTGTCCGCTCATGATTGGCAGTGGAGTTTTACGGTGTCGAGTTGCCAGCCAACCTTCCACGGAAGGCACACACAAGCACGCACTCATGCCTTCAGCCAATTTTAGCATGTCCACATTGGAATGATATCAAATAATTAGAGTAACATTCACACTTTTAGAAGTTAAACCTGGATCACACATAACTGTCACTCTTTTAATGCAAGTTTATATCCTATGTCTCCTTTAAAAAAATGACAGTCTACTTTATATTAAACATTTCATACAAATAGTGCTTGCTGAATCATTAAATGCTATTTCTTTGAGTGCAAAGGGTTTTAGTGTTTGGGGTACTTTGGGATGTTTTTTGTTAATTTGGGGGGGGGGTTGAGGGATTGATGTGTGGTGTGGAGGTGGTTTGGATTCACTTGCAGGTCTTTTGTGTGAACTGTAACTGATGGACTGCTCCTTTTCAAGTTCATATCATGAATACCAGCTTGAAACAGCTTACATTCATGAGACCTTTTGTGATGCTGCAGGAGTTCTGAAAATTTTATGAACTGTCCAGGTTACTCCTTCCTGTCTAACAGTAAATAATCATAATATCTGCAATCACATGCTAAGATGTTCAAGAATACATGTTAGATAATAAGCAAAAGGCAGTTAATTGCATTCTAAACCACTGTCAGTTATTACATAGTTATGAGTGCTTGCTACTGATACTATATTTGACATGCAATAGCACCCAGGAAAGTTATGCTATGTTATAAGCAAAGTATAAAAATATAGTTTCTTACATACATAGTTGTTATTAAAATCTTATCAAATTATTTATTTATTATTATTTATTTGCAGTTTGTTTTCCAGGATAGTCCATTGGGCTACAAGGAGCCCATTTTCAATGGAGTCCTGGGGAGTAAAGCTCCAGAGAAATACAAATACGTAGTACAGAAAGAACACAAATCTATAATATACATTTCAATTAAATGTTAAATACATATTTTGTGTAGTACAAACCCATAATGCACAATTCAAATAGATGTTACATAATACAGAAATAAAAGATTTTCATTAGGAAAATTACATCAGGTTAATTCAGTAAGTAGCAGATTTTTTTTTTGTTTTTTTTTTTAGGGAATTACAATTGAGGTAAGGATGAAATAATTAGGGTAACATTCACACTCATACAAGTTAAACCTGTATCACACATAATGGTCATTCTTTTAATGCAAGTTTATATGCTATGTCTTTAAAAAATGACAGTCTGCTTTATATTAAACATTTCATAAAAATAGCGCTTACTGAATCATTAAATGTTATTTCTTTAAAAACAATAGTTTTTTAGTGGTTAACATACTTTGAAATGTTTTTGTTGGTTTGTTAGTGGTTTGGAAGGGTTTGAGGGACTGGTGTATAAAGAGATGGCTTGGATTCACTTGTAAATGTTTTTGTGTGATTTGTACTGATAAACTGTGCATTTGCAATTCTTTGTCATGAGGACCAGCTTGAAGCAGCTTAATTAGAGTTATGATCACTTTTGTAATGCTGAGGGAGTTTTGTAAATTCCAAGAACTGTCCAAGTTACTTCTTTCTGGCAAAAAGTAAATAATCATAACATTCTGAACCATGCGCCAAGATGTCAACGAGTACAAGTTAGATAATAAGCAAAAGACAGTGAACTGTATTCTAAACCACTGTCAGTTATTAAATAGTTCTGAATGCTTGCAGTATACCAAAGGCATAGTTTATAAACTAGCCCATAGAATGACACACATAAAATTTAGGATTGTGTTTCTCTGTTATTGTCTCTTTTTAATAATAAAAAACCTTACTATCTCAGAACAATTTATTATGGAAAGTTTGGATCTTAAAATGAAAGATTTTTCAGATGTTTGTTCAAATACTATGAGATAACATTTAAGGAAAAACATGACTGATTCTAACAGCTGTACTAGATTAAAGAATATCAACTATATAAGGGTAGATATAAATGTTCCATTATATGACGCACTATACTAGGACTGTAGCTAAAATACAAAACCTAGGAATACAGTAATAGTACACAACAATAATAATAATACAAACTGAAATAGAAAGAGATCAGAATAAGTAAATATGCATATAGTTAAAGAATGTAAATATGTCTCCAGGGGTGAGAGGCTAGCATAGTGATTAAGATGTTCACCTTACAGGTACAAGGTGCAGGGTTTGATTCTCACGAGGTAATTGGCTGGGCTTGGAATAGCCCACAAGAACAGTTACCTGGTATTAATTTATGAACTTATGATCCTATGAACAACTTTACACATAGTATAGAAAATAAAAAATATATAAAATCATCTGACCTATAAATTAATAAATATGAAAATAAAGTACAGTTTTGTACCTACCATAAATGTAGATGTTCGAAGATCCACATTGCTGCAGTCCTAACACTTGGGTAGTCCGCTGTCCTCGGTCGGCCCGAATATCAAAGAATAAGGCTGACGTCGGTCAAGGCGCATTTGACTGACATCAGGACGTCAGGGTACAAATGCGCATGACCGACGCCATATCCTCAGTCTTTTCTTGCCCCAGATGTCAGAAGACCCTAAAAATAAAGGTCAAAACCAAAAGACAGCAAACAACCAACCAACCACCCTTGCACTAATCATATGTACAATATATACAATATACACAATATGTACAACCCAACCCACACAACCACCTCAAAATACAGAGGGGAAGGAGGGAGGGTAAATTGGACTGCAGCAATGTGGATCTTCGAACATCTACATTTATGGTAGGTACAAAACTGTACTATGTTCTTCATCTCACATTGCTGCAGTCCTAACACTTGGGTAGAATCCCAAAGCAGAGGTAAGGGAGGATGGCTAAACTACAAGGAAGCAGGAGCTGCCAAAATGCCCTGCAAAACAGCAGTGGCAAAACCAGCCCTGGATTTAGAGTAAAGTGGCAGGTGATAATGCCTAGAGAAAGTATGCACTGAACTCCAAGTAGCTGCCTCCAAAATATCCTTGGTTGCCACTCCCCTTAAAAAAGCTGTTGAAGTGGCAGTAGCCCTAGTGGAATGAGGCCTAATCCCAGCTGGAATCTCCTTGCCATGATGGGAATAACAGAAAGCAATGCAAAACCCAATCCACTTAGAAATAGTTTGTTTTGACACAGGCTTGCCCTGAGAACTCAAAGCAAAAGAAACAAACAACTGCTGAGACTGCCTGAACCCTTTAGTTCTGTCCAAATAATAACGCAACTGCCTGTGTACATCTAAAGTGTGCAAAATCTTTTCCCCTTTATTTTGGGGATTTGCATAAAAAGTAGGCAAATGAATAGTTTGGTTTAAAGCCACACTAGAAACCACCTTAGGCATAAAGGAAGGATTAGTACGTAATGATACCCTATCCTTATGGAAAATCAAGAAAGGCTCAACCGCCATAAGGGCCTGCAATTCAGAAACCCTTCTTGCAGAGGTAATGGCCAACAAAAAAGCAGTCTTCCATGACAAATATTTCAACTCAGAAGTAGCTGCAGGCTCAAAAGGTTGTAGAGTGAGTGTCTCCAACACAAAATTGAGATCCCAAGCAGGAGTAGGAGTTCTTCGTGGGGGTCTTATATTCTTTGCCCCTCTAAGAAATTGCTTGAACAAAGGATGAGAAAACAATGGTGGGTCGCAATCATAGTGAGCCGAAATTGCTGCAGCATGAACTTTAATAGAAGAGAAAGACAAACCTTTGTCTAGTAACTCAGTAAGATATTGAAGAGCCACACACAAATTAGGCTCAGAAACATCAAAATCTTTTGCTGCACTCCAAAATAAAAATCTCTTCCATTTGTCTGCGTACACTTTCCTTGTACTAGGCCTTCTAGCTTCCAAAATAACATTCAAAACTTGCTGAGGAAGTGGAGGCCCATTATGGTTCAAAACAGAATATGCCAGGCTGTTAGGTGCAGAGAGTGAAGCTTGACATTGAGCAAATGGCTGTCCTCCTGCGACAACAGGTGTGGAATCAACGGCAAAGGCCATGGAGGCTTCCGTACCAGACTTCTCAGTAATGGGTACCAGTGCTGTTGAGGCCAATCTGGAGCTATTAAAATCATCCTTGGCTTGTCCTGTCTGACCTTTAGAAGTACCTTTGGGAGGAGAGGCAGAGGTGGAAAGGCATACACATGAAGATTGCTCCAATTGAAAGAAAGAGCATCCACTCTCCAAGCTGTGGGATGAAACCTTTTTGTGCAAAACTTTGGCAGCTGATGGTTTAGTGGAGAAGCGAACAGATCTATGTCTGGAGTTCCCCATGACACTGTCAATTTCTGAAATACATGAGGATCCAATTTCCACTCGTGGGGATCCATAATTCGTCTGCTCAACACATCTGCTAAGGAGTTCTGTGCTCCTGGCAGAAACCTTGCCTGAAGATTGAGCTGCAAACTGAGAGCAGTCTCCCACAAAATCATTGCTTGCCTGCATAGAGGATAAGAATCGTTCCCCTTGCTTGTTGATGTACCACATGACAGTTGTGTTGTCTGTTAGAATCAACACCTGCCCTGGAAGAAGTAATTCCTTGAAAGCTATTAATGCAAACTGGACTGCTAACATCTCCTTCATGTTGATATGTAGATGTTGTAGTCTGGCAGGCCACTTGTCTTGTATCCACTTTCCATTTAGATGAGCTCCCCAAGCTTTGTCTGAGGCATCTGTCGTTAAAATCTGACTCGCCTCTGGCCGGGTCACAGAGAGTCCCTTGTTTAGGTGACATTCCTGAGCCCACCACAAAAATTCCTTTTGAATGCAAGGTATTATTTGAATGACAGTGTCCAGATCCTGGCAGTGCTGTGTCCATACATTTTTGAGATACCATTGTAGCTTCCTCATATGCAGTTTGGCATTGGGAAGCACCAGAATACAAGATGCCATGAACCCTAAGGCTTGAAGGACTGTCCTTGCAGTCAGCCCGGACTGATGAGATAGTTGATGGAAGTAAAGGGATAGACTCTTTTGTTTGTCCGGGGTTAAAAGGCCATCTGGGATGCTGTATTCAGTCTCACACCCAGAAAGCACATGTCCTGAGAGGGTACTAGACTGGACTTTATTTCGTTCACAGAATACCCCAGGCATCTTAGCACTGCTATCACATATTCCAAATGATGAAGAAGCTCTTCCTTCCTTGAGCCAGAATCAGGCAGTCGTCCAAATAAGGATAGATCTGTATTCCTTTTAGCCTGAAGAAAGCTATCACTGGAGCCAGAACTTTCGTGAACACTCTGGGCAGTAGATAAGCCAAAGGGCAATGCAGAGAACTGATAGTGAGAAGTCCCAGCTCGAAAACGCAGATACTTCCTGCAACTTAGTCTGATAGGAACATGAAGGTAAGCCTCCTTGAGATCCAAAGTTACCATCCAATGATCTTTGCCCAGCAGAGGTAAAAGCTGCTGCAACGCCAACATTTTGAACTTGGGAATGTCCAGATAAGTGTTGAGGATAGATAAATCCAAAATTGGTCTCCACGTGTTCCCCTTCTTTGGTACTAGGAACAGGCGAGAATAAAATCCTAGGCCCACTTCTGGCATAGGGACCGGCTGTATGGCCCCTATTTGGAGCAACAGAGAAACTTGCTTGTGAGCCTCTATTCTTTGTTGAGGAGGAACGTCTGGCATGCCTTTGAAAGGAGGCAAGGTATGGAAATAAAACCTGTAGCCGTGGTGTATGATATCCAATACCCATCTGTCTTGGGTAATTAAACTCCAATTTTCTTTGAAAAGTGCCAACCTTCCTCCCAAAGGTGCTGCCAGACGAGAAGGCTCTGGCAGCTGAAAAGGTAGGTCATTGGGTCTGTTTACGAAAGGACTGACCCCTGCCCTCACCAAGACTGTGCAGGAGAACTCCTGTCCTAGGCCTGAAAGAGCCATGAGCACTGCCCCTACCAGGCCTAGATCTACCCCTAGACTGGGAATCATAAGAAGGATACGTCCACCCCTTAGTAGGCCAATTTCTACTAAACTTTGGAGGCTGGACCTGCAAAAAATCCTTAACAGTCTGCATAGACTTAGCCTTGTCTTCCATTTTCTTTAAAACTGCCTCAACAGGAGAACCAAACAACACATCAGATTGCAAAGGAGCATCTAAAATCCTTGTTTTAACATGGTCAGACAAATTCTGATCCTCAGCCAGGCGTGCCTGCGAAGAACTGACCCAGTGGCAGCCACCCTAGACGAGGCCTGTACAGCATCAAAACCACATTGCAAAGAATGCTTACCCACCTGTTCAGAAACATGTACTAAATCTTGCAACTCTTTACAATCAATACCTTCTGCCAGAGCATCAACCTTAGACTTCAATTGTGAAAGGAGATAGTTCTGGTATTTCAACATGTGAAACTGGCAATTCAAAGCCCTCATAGCAAGAGTGGAAGAAGTATAAACTTTCTTTCCCCATCTATCCAAGGCCCTGGCCTCTTTGTCTCCAGGAACCGGATTCTTTACAACAGAAGCCTTAACACCTTTAGGCCCCTGGCTAACAGTTTCTGGGTCTGCCCTAGGACTCTTAAAAAGAAACTTATGAGCTTCAGGCACCCTGTAATACCTATCCGGTTTAACAGGAGCAGGAGGCAAAGAATCAGGATTAAGAGAAGCCTCTGTAAAAACATCTTCCAGAACATGCGAAACAGGAGGTATAGCCAAAGGCCTATGCTGGGGTAAAACAAAAATTCCCTAAGCCTTTTCCTGGAATCAGAGAAGTCCTGACCTTCCCACTTAAAATGCTCCCTCATGGAATGAAGAGTTTCTGAAAAGAAAAATCCTCAGGAGGAGAAGCAGAAGGAGTAGAATCATCCACATCAGAATCAGAATAAGGAGAGTACTCCTGCAAGTCTTCAGTCAAGACTCTGAAACATCTGAAGCCTGCTCAAAACTCCCTAGCTCAGGCTCCACCCTAGGTCTCTTATCAGGAGGGGCATAGAACCCTAATCAAAGTAATCAAATCTTCTGCCATTTTAAGCATATGCTTCTTGGGCACAGTCCCTGAAGAACTAGGGGTAACACCAACTGAAGCTAAACCTGGCCTGCCCCTGGGAGAAGCCTTAGAAACAGAAGGAGAGGGCCTAACCACCCTAGGCAGGAGGGGAGTATAGTAACCTGAGAAGCCCCATCAGCCTGGCCTGCCTCCTGAGAGGCCACATCCTGCAACAACAAAGTCTCTCCCTGGGAACCCAAAGAAACCTCCGTGGAACCACCGCTCCACCGACACCTCTAAGGAACCGACGTCCGGTACTGATGGTTCCTCTAGCCTAGGTTTAACAGCTTTGTCCTTGCGCTTCTTCGAAGAAGCGGGCGTCGGAGCATCCGATGGCATTTTATAATTGCACCGCTTCCCGAAGACTAACCTGGCACAATCTAATCTCCTCTTAATAGTGCGCTTATTGAATCTAGCACAAGAGCGACACCCAACAACGTCGTGCTCAGGCCCTAAACAAGGAATACACAAAGTATGGTAGTCTCTATGCGGTATCTGTTTCCCACAAGAAATACAATTATTCAATTTTTCTGACATCCGGTAAACCACTGAGGCAAGAAAAAACTAAAATATTCCCCAACGGGGTACTTAGCCAACTTTGATTCGGTCTGAAACTCCGAAAATGAACAATTTCAGAACGCCAACCGGCACTTGCAACGCTGCTTCTGCATCGGACCATGCGGCAAAAAAGACTGAGGATATGGCGTCGGTCATGTGCATTTGTACCCTGACATCCTGATGTCAGTCAAATGCGCCTTGACCGACGTCAGCCTTATACTTTGATATTCGGGCCGACCGAGGACAGCGGACTACCCAAGTGTTAGGACTGCAGCAATGTGAGATGAAGAACATCAACTGAATTCCTCCCTATAGTAGACCGGGACTAGAGAATGAACTGGCACCTCACCTGTGCGCCATGTTCAATCACAGCCTTACCTCAGGCTTTGTCCCTACCGAATGGAGCACTGCTATAGTCATCCCTCTCCACAAAGGAGGAGCGACTACAGACTACAGACCCTGGGAACTATCACCCCATTAGCCTGACAAGTCTGATATGCAAAGCTATGGAACGCATCATCATGGACCTAATAAACAAGGATATAGGGAATCTCCAAACTCTGGATCCAATGCAGTTTGGTTTTGTGAAGGGTAGATCATGCCTGCTCATCTTGGTCGACTTCTTTGAGTCAGTCACCAGAGCTGTGGATGAAGGCAAGGTGGTTCATACAGCCTACCTTGATCTGGCCAAGGCCTTTGATACCATTCTCCACTCAGGAATCATAGAAAAACTCACTAAGCTAAGCATCAACCCCTATATCACTAGGTGGGTTGCAAACTAAATCACAGATAGAACCCACAGTGTGAAAGTAGCTGACTCCAAGTCAGACTGCCGACCAGTCATGAGTCGAGTCCTACAGGGATCGGTCCTGGGTCTGCTCCTGTTTGGTATCTACTTCTCAGAAGTCCAAGGCAACACAAAGTGACTCTGGCTGACAAAGTTCGCAGACGATTTCAAGTTATCAGCCATTATTAACTCCCCAAGTGATGTTGACATCCTACAGAAAGGCCTTACTGAGACCAATGACTGGTGTCAGAACCATGGCCAATGCCAAAAAATGTGTCGTCATCCTCTTTGGGAAAACACAGTTCCCATGAATTACCACATTGATGGCAAACCACTAAACATAGACAATGTTATAAGAGCTCTGGGAACACAGATTGACAGCAACCTCTCTTTTCACCACCACACTGTCACTGTGGTCAGAAAGCCTTCTATGTGGCACGTCTCGTTACTAAGGGTTTTGCATCCAGGAAGAAAGAGGTCATTGTTTCCCTTTACTCTTCCCTCATTAGGCCAGTCATCGAGTACAATGTCCCATTTGGCATGTACCTCACTAGACACCTGCAACAACTGGAGAGGCTGCAAAAGTACCTCACAAAGAGGATCCTAGGCCTTAAACACTTGTTCTATATGGACAAACTCAAAAAACTCCAACTATTCTCTGTCTCATATCGCCTACTTAGAGGCGATCTCTGCTAGACTTACAAAGCCATGTCTGACCAAGCTCTGTTAGAAATGCTACATCTAAAAAAATCCCACACCACACGCTCCAGGGACCTCAACCTCATTACCACAATCAACAGAACATGCTGGAAGGACAGGTCCATAACCCAAAGACTGCCCATGCTATGGATCAGACTTCCCATACATGTCAAACAGAGCACCTCAATGCCCCTCTTCAAGAGAAACCTTGATGAGTGGATGGGAAATAGAAAATTCACCCTGGGGAACACTCCAGTAGCTCTACTTGACAGAGGCACTGGGAACTAAGGTCAGGTGGCATGATGCCAGGGTAATCCTAGGGGCTAGGCTTGTAAAGCCTCCAGGGCCATTAGCCTAGTACACACCTATGAACCTATAAGATAATGTGAGGTACATGGAAAGATGACTGTAGAGATATTCAGTTTGATCAACTTAAAATAAAGATTCTGAACACCTGTTTAACTTTTCTTATTCATAATAACTCACTGACAGGCTTTTTAAGATGATGCATACTAAAAATATGAGACATTGATAGGAATCAGAAGTATGAGCTAAGCATTGTTCGTCTAATAGAAATATTGAAAGGTAGTTTGCTTATCTTTTTCAACAAACTAGGAATGTTATTCCATGGTAGAATGTTTTAGGGTTATATCATTAAATTTTTTATTTGTTTCAAAAGTTTTGTCTATAGCTGAAGATTTTATATTGTTATATATAAAGTATGCAATAAGTTCTGTACATAAATGTGATTTCACTATACCTCTGTTTGCTTCTCTCTTATATGAATATCTTATTTTAAACACATATCTATTAATATTAATGGATGGCATAATCCAGAAAAGAGGGGGAGTCTGTTCAAATACTTGCAATTACATAAAGCTCAAATAGTATTTCTACAGGAAACACATTTACTAATAAAGATGCAAATAAAATTTCATTAAAGAATTATTTGGTTTTAGCAGGCTCTGGCTTTCAAGCTAAAAGAAGAGGCACCCCCATTCTATGGAAGAACTCACTAATAATGCCTAAACTAAAAGATACCTATGCTGATAAAAATAGCACGTTAAGCATTGTTATAACCGAGTGGAACAGAAAACTGTATACATTGGTGAACTCTTATTATTTTCCAGAGGTTGGAGCTAAAGATGCAAAAAATTACTTGGACACTATAGCCTATGATATGAAAGGTGACGCCATAATGGCTGGTGACTTTAATTGTATTTTATCAGACAAAGATTCCATTGGAGACAGAAAGCTGATAATCAAATCTTCAGCCAAACACTTAACAAATTTTGTAAATCTAATGAATTTAAAGGATATATATGAGCTAAGGAAAACAAACTCACTTCAACTTACCCATTATTCATATAGATATGAAACGCAAATACTGAATTTTTTTTGTCTCAAACAATCTGTTATCATATATCAGAGAAGTTTCAACACTTTCATGTCCATTATTGGACCATAATGCCATAATCTTTAATATTATTTTAAAAACTGACAATTTAATACATCACAGGAGATTACCAGTGTACATTATTAAAATAAAAGGATTCAAGGAATGGTATATTAAAGAGGTCAAATATTTCCTAGAAATAAACATGAATGGTGAAGTATCTGACATTGTCCTGTGGGATTCACTAAAGGCTTACTTAAATGGAAGAGATGCAAGTTGGTATATTAGTAAAACATGAGAAGAGAACAAAGAATTGAATATACTACAGGTCAAAATACATACACCAAAGTTAAATCTAAAACCAAATGGCATTATCAGTCTGAACCTAAAAACTTAAATACAAAATATGCTGAAATTCTAAATCATAAAGTTTCAATAAACCTGGAAAAACTAATTTCAGGCATATTCAGCAGACCTTTTAAGCTTGCATAAACTTGCTCTTAGATCAATAAATGAACAGACTAAATCATATCAAAGAAATTATAACATATACAAATAGTAAAAAAAGAAAGAAGACAAGATATTAAAGGTATTCTTGAGGGCTTTAAAATATTTTATGAAGATATAAATAATAATACAAATAACCTAGATAATGATGATACAGTAAAATATTCTAATAGAAAATATAAATAATAAAATAACAAGTGAACAAATAAAAAAATGAGAGACCATTCACTTTAACAAAAATAAAAGATCAAATAAAAAGTTAAAAAAATAATAAGACACCGGGCTTAAATTGTTTTATACCAGAACTATATAAAATACTACAGGAAGATGCAGTTAAAATATTAGATAAGGTGAACAGAGAAATAGAAACAATTGCTGCAGTCCCCCCATCACGGAAATATTCCCTTATATCATCTAAGGATCCTACAAACTGTTCATCATACAGACCCATTTCACTTTTAAACAGGAACTACAAGATGTTCAAGTTCATTTCAGCTAACAGAATTAATCTACTTATACCTAAAGTAATTAACAATGATTAAACTGGGTATATTTTAAATAGACAAGTACAGAATAATATAATAAGAATACATACATTAACAGACTATGCAAATAAAAATAAAAAAGAACTTTCTTTCATTAGTCTCGATTTAGGTAAGCTTTTGACTCATTTAATTGGTTGTACCTGTTTAAGACACTTAAATTGAATAATTTCTCACCTGGGCAAACTGCATTCATTTCTAAGTTCTACAATAACTCTTATGCTACAATAGATTTTCTTTCTAATTCCTTTAAATTACAAAAAGACACAAAACAAGACTGTCCGTTATCACCTTTACTTTTTGCATTAGCTATAGAACCCTTTGCTAATAGTATTAGACCCAATAAAAACATTAATGGCATCAAAATAAAGATCTCGAACTAAAGATTCATCTCTTTGCTGATGACAGTTTACTAACAATAGAAAATATAGCAAATTCTTTAGAACATATAATTAGTTCTATAAGTCAGTTTGAAGAAATCTCGAACTTAAGATTTAATCATAATAAAACAAATACATTATTAATAAATAAAAAAATTAAAACATTCATACATAAATATTCTATCTTCAATTGGAATAGCATCAAATGAAATACCTTAGTATAACTATTATGTCTAATAGTAAAGAAATGATACAAGCAAACTTTGTTGTTGATAACATTTTAAGTTTAGTCACCAATTGAAACAATTTTACCTTGGAATAATGATTAATGCTTATTAAAATGGTAACTTCCCTAAAATATTGTTTGTCTTACAATCTTTAGTACTATCCACACCCCAAAAAATGATGAAGATAAATAATAATTCTTCTTCTTTTGGCTTTTCCCAGTTAGGGGTCGCCACAGCGGATCACCTGTCCCCTCATAATTGGCAGTAGAGTTTTACGGTGTCGAGTTGTCAGACACCATCAATGGAAGGCACACACACGCACGCACTCACGCCTAGGGCCAATTTTGAGTGTCCAATCCATCTGCAGAATATCTTTGGGATGTGGGAGGTAACCGGAGGAAACCAACGCAACCACAGGGAGGACATGCAGACTCCACACAGAAGGCACCCCAGCCGAGGATCGACCGGAGAACCTCTTGCTGTGAGGTGACAACTCTAACCGCTACACCACCGTGGCCACCCGAAGATAAATAATATTCTACTTAATTTTTTTGGCAGCCTAATATTGGCACAGAAAAGGTTGGGATAACGGTGGCATAGGATTCCCAGATGTTCAATTAGATGCTACTTCAACAATTGTAAAAGTTATAGCATTGTGGATAAATTCATCTTATGACTGAAAATGCAAGCAAATACATCAAGTATTATTATTAGTAAATAATAAACATATCACAACCAGTCATAAAAAAGAAGTTAAGTATTTACCATAACATTCCATCTGTATTGTCGATTTTCCATTTTTCCTCACATATGGGTTCGGATCCGAACCACCGGATCCGACTCAGCTATTAATAAGCTCATGGCAACCATAAAGCTCTTGGACACCTCCCCTAACCCACAACGCACCTCTCTCTTTACCTCAGACCTTGTTTGCTATGATTATTACCAGAAAGAAAGATATAAAAATAAAATTATATGAAAGGATTATAAGGAGACCATTTCTGGAGTATGGAGAAGATAAAAAGAGTTGTAAATCATGCTTCTTCTTCTACCAGAAAACAAAAAGTTGCGGGCTTGGACAGAGGGGTTGTGAGAAGAAATGTAAAATCAACAATACAGATGGAAAATTATGGTAAGTACATAACTTCTTTATCTGATACTGTCAATTTTTCATTTTGTCCTTACATATGGGACAGAGTCCCTTGCTACCTTCATCCTGGGTGGACTCATGGAAGAATATGCCCCAGAACCAACTAATGAAAGGAGGCTCTTCCCCTGGAGCCAAATCCAACTTGTAATGAGTGATAAAGGTATGGTGATTTGCCCAAGTGGCCACTGCACAAATTTTATCCCTGGCTGCATTACCATGAAAAACTGCTGAAGTAGCCATGGCCCTGATTAAATGACCTCGGACAGGTCGGGAAGAGCTATACCTTGTTTGGTGTAGATGAAAGTAATGCAATCAGATCACCGTTTTGCTAGGGTAATCTTGGACACTGGTAGGTCCTTTCTAAGGTCCGAGAAGGAAATGAACAATTTATCTGCCTTCCTAAATTCTTTTGTCCTGTGCAGATAAAAATGCAATTGTCTACAGACATCCAACAGATGCAGTACGTATTCATCTTTATTAGTGAAGTTAGGGAAGAAAATGGGCACGTTAATTGTTTGATTGATATTAGTCTCAGAAACAATTTTAGATGAAAAGGAAGGGTTGGTGCAAGGAAACCCTGTCTTTATGGAAAATCAGGTATGAAGGTTGGGAAGATAAGGACTGAATTTCCAATATTTTTCTAGCCAATGTAATGGCTACTAGGAAAATGGTCATCCAAGACAAAAACTTTATATCACATGTTGCTGCAGGTTCAAACGGATATAATTATTTTTACATTTTATTTACATTTTTATTTTACATTTGTTGACCGGGCTAGTCTAGCTGGATACATGTCCATTTTCAGTATAGAATGTAGCACCAAATTAAAGTCCCAAGGAGGAGAGCGATCCTTGGGGGGGGGGGGGGGGGGCTTAGTAACAAAGTCCCTTTCAAGAAGGTCTTGCAAAGCTTGTTAGAAATCAGTGATGTTATCTTTCCCAAAGTGAAAAACAGAGATAGCGCCTAATTGCACTTTAATAGTAGAGGCCGCTGCCTCACTGTCAAAGAGGTAAGCCAAAAATACTATAACAGAGTGAATAAGAGCTGTGAAGGGATCTACACCCTGTTGCTGTGCCCAGGTCACAAACCTCCTCCATTTGTTCCTATACAGCTTCTGAGTGGAATGCTTATGGGATAATATCAAAATACAATGAACTGGGGAGAAGAGCATAGGTTGCTTGGTTATAAATGGAATTGGAGGAACCAAGCCATCAGTTTGGTGTTGGACAGAGTGGGATGAATCATTCCAGTTGGGTGAGACAGAAGGTCTGGAGTGGGCTCCAGCAACCAGGGTTTTTTCCCATAAATGAGGCCAAAGGAAAGGAAACCAGATTTGTCAATGCCAAAATGGGCAATGATGATTACTGTTCTCTTCAGCCTGTTTGCTCTCTGGAGAAATTTGAGGATCAAGAGGTTAGGGGGAAGGCATAAAGGAGCCTGGGAGGCCAATCTTGTGCTGTAAGACAGCACCCCTCAGGGACTCCCCAGTTAAGGGATTAGGGCAAAGTAGCTGCTGCCTTTGTTGCTCAGAGGGGATACAAAGATGTCGCAGCAGGGTTGGCCCCATATGCAGAAAATGTCTTCCACTACTTTCTGGTTAAGGGACCACTCATGAAGCATAAGAACGGATCTGCTCAACTTATCCGCAATCACTTTGGACTTTCCCAAAATGTGTGTTGCTACAAGAAAGCGGTTGGATGACATCCACCCATTGCCACATTCTGAGAGCTTCTCGACACAGGGTGTATGATCTGGTTCCTCCTTGCTTATGTACCAGACTACAGACATGTTTGTCTGACTGAATCTCCACTGTTCCCAGAGGAAGAGCAGCTTGAAAGGCCTGCAACACTAGCAGCACTGCATTCATCTCCAGGACGCTTATATGTAAACTGGCCTCATCGGGAGATGAGGTTCCTTGAACTGTCTTCCCTAGATAATGCCCCCCCCCCCTATCTGGGAAGCATCCATGGTCATCGTGGCCTGAGGTTGCGAGGGAACAAACATTTGGCAGTGTATTACCTGATCTGAATGAATCCACCATGTTAGGGCTGTTCTGCAGTTGTCTGTGTAATGACTATCTGGTAAGACATTGGTTGATAGGTAACTGACCATTGTAAGGCCAGAAGCCACTGCAGTATTCGCATGTGAAATCTCACCAGAGGGACTGCAGCTGCCATTGATCCTAGTGCTAAGAAATGATGGGCGGCTATATTCTTGTTCTGGAGCAGTTTGTGTGTTTGGTGCCTGATCATTAGCACTCTGGATTACGGAAGTCTTGCAATTATCTGATTCAAGACAGACCCTCGCCACTACCTTCACTAAAGTATGGTGCTCCCCTACTAACCAACCTATCTTCCTCTATCTCTTCTAAACTAGAATCCTGTTACAATAAAATCTCAAAGTTCGCCACCACTTCCAAATACTCCACTCACCACTGTAAACCTCTCCACCAGCTGCAATGGCTAGAACTCCCAAACTAACTTGACTACCTCCAACTCATCACCACTCACAAGCTTATTTTCAAACCAACTATATGCCCTGCACTAACAAACATCTTAATATTATACACCCCAAAAAGAACTCTAAGATCTACCCACCAAAACCTAATCTCTATTTATAAACCAAACCGTCCTGGTGGTCAGCTTCTCCTATCCTTTTCCATCACCAAAAAATGGAATTCTCTCCCTCCATCCCTAAGAATTTCTGAGAACTCTGAACACTTCAAAACCCAGCTGCATTCTTACCTCTCCCAAAAATGGAAATGCAATTGCACTCCACCTACCTAACCTGCTTAATACATAAATACTTTATTACACACAAAGTTTGCTCTTTCTTACACACTATTGATTAACCCTATGTACTGCCTTCATGCTAATGTTACCTCTATACCACTCTCAGAGGATTTAAACCTCTGTATTAATTTAACTTATGCTAATATTCATGCATAAAGAACTTATCCATGCTAATGTTACTTCTACATCATTCACAGATGATTTAAACCACTGTATTAATTTAACCTTGTACTACTCTTCTCAACCACTAAACATGTAAATATGCTTTACATCCTTCTCCAAGCTGCTGTTTAACTTTTGTTTAGTTTTTGCTATTTTGTATGTAAAATTTGCTGAGTTTGTTTCTGTTTCCACTATGTATTGTACATCATATTATGGAGCTTGTACTCCCCGGGCCTCCACTGAAAACAGGGTCTTTGAGCCCAGTGGACCTCCCCGGTCATCAAACTGGAAATAAATAAATAAATAATTTGTGTCCAAATTTGTTCCTATAAACTCCAGTGTTTGAGCAGGGTCCAAGTGTGACTTTCTGCAATTTATGCTTATACCTAGCTCTGTACAGATTTGGATAATAGAGTCTCTTGCCTGAATAAGTATATGCCTCGTTGGGGCAGAAATGAGCCAGTTATCCAAATAGGGAAACACATGGAATCCTTGTCACCTTAAGCGAGCCGCTACCACTGCCATGCATTTGGTGAACATCATGGGGGCTGTAGTGAGACCAAAGAACAGCGCTCTGAACTGGTAATGACTGGCTCCCAGCCAGAAGCACAAGTACCTTCTGGATTGCCTGTCCATTTTTATGTGGTAGCATGCATTTTGAAGGTCTATGGAGCACATCCAGTCGTCCTGTTCCAAGAAAGGAAGTATGGACTGTACCGTGACCATTCGGAACTTGTGGCATTGAACTGGCTTGTTTAGTCTGCTGAGATCCAGAATTGGTCTCCCGTTCCCTGTTTTTTTTGGAACTAAAAAGGATCTTGAGTAAGTTCTGAATCCTCTTTGGTCTGGAAGGACCTCTTGGATGACTCTTTTGTCTAGCAGTTTCTGAATTTGAGTAATTGCCTGATCCCTTTGACTGGGTGGGATGTCCAGGATTTTACTATTGTGGGAGGGTCTTGAGAAAAGGGGATCAGATAACCTCTGGATATTATCCTCTGCACCCATAAATCTTTGGTTATTTTTAGCTAGGCTCTGCAGTGCAGGGATAGTTGACCGCTGATTGCCCTCAGAGGTGGGCAATTGGGCCTCCTTTCAAGAGCACTGGAAAGATTTCCCAAAGAAGGGCTCTCTGGTCCATTGGTTCTGTAGGCATCATGTGGCACATGGGTGGCATCTTCTAGAATTTCTCCCACCCTGCCCCTGGGAGAATTCTCTCCACATGTGTCTTGGTAACCCCTGTGATTTCTTGAACCACATTTTGCCACCTCCTTTCTGACCCTTAGTTAAGGTCTTTGGGGGGGGTGGAAAAACATATGCCCATGGTAGAAAGGGTCTTTCCCTCCTTTTCACACCTGGATAATGCATCTTTGACCTTGTGAGCAAAAAGGGATGTTCTGTCTGATGCAGCATTGATGAAAGAAGACTTAATAGGCTCTGCAAATTCGCATAGGCGCATCTAGGCATACCTCCTCACTGATATGCCGGAACCCACCGCTCTACTTGTTCCTCTGGCTACATGAACAATGAGCCTCATGGAAGAGTTGGCTACAGAATTTGCCAGCTGGGAAGCAACCTTCTCCGGGACTCCCTCAGCTACGGCTCCCTCAAGGGTATCTGAAAGCTCCTTGATCACATCCCTTTACAACAAGGTAAAATGGGAAAGTTAATTCAGTGATTGTAAGGCAAAGGTTGCTGAAGAAAAGACTTGCTTCCTGCATCTAGCTATCATCTTGGAATCCTTATTTGGAGGATGAATAGTGGAACTCTCTTCTGATAGTTCCTTGTAAGTAGCTGCCGCCACCACCATCGCATCTACTGCAATCCCTTTTGTCCAAAACGTTTTGCTAGCTGGTGCAGTAATAATCTTGTCTGGTCTCCAGGGAAATGGTTCAATAGAATCTGGGCTCTCCCACACCCTCTGAGAAATCAAGTTTATGAGCTCATCAGCGAGCAGTGATTCAGGAGGTAGATGGTCAGGATCCAAAGACCACCAGGTACACTGATTACTCAGGTGAAGGATTAATGGACTGCCAGTTACCTCTCTGTTGCAAGATTTCCAAGATGTACCCAAAGGAAACATCCTCAGGAGGTGACCGAGGGGCTCTTTCTCCCTCAGTGGAGTGCAAATGCTTCCTGTTGCAGGTCCACTTCTGAGGGGGTATCAGAAGAGACAGGAGTACCTCAACGGGTATCCTAGGGTCTAAGGTCCCATTGTCTCTGTAGAATGTCCTGGTCAGAAAAGGTACACAGAGGGCATAGATGGGGCTGAGGATCCGAGGAGGGAGGTGACTTCCTAGTTGCAGAAGTTGCTATAGCCCTCTCCAAAGCCCCAAAAGCGGACTGCTCCTGAGTGCGAAGTCAGTCCTCCTCCAAAAAACCATACTTGCAGGAAGGAGTCCTCTCCAGCTCTGAAGACAACTCGCCCAGGGTTGAAGCCAGCACCGAGTTCACCTACTCGAAAGGCTTGAGATGCATAGACTACTCAGAATGTCATGGAGTTGACTGCACCCATGATAGACCAGGCTCGCTACAGCCCAGAGAGCTCAACAGCTCCCAGAAAGCTGAACAGTTTCAAGCAAAAGTCCAATTCAAGGAAACGAGGAAAGGTAAATCTTCAGATCTAAGCAGGAAGTCACCAGGCATATCAGATTTGAGAATGCCGAGGTTTGTCCTGAAGTCAGAGAAGGAACCAAAGGGAGAGTGGATGGTTTGGACAGAGCTTGAACCATTTGGGTCAAAGCCAAGGGGGATTTATTAATGCCCTGTTCCCACAAAAGTTTCTGGACCATTCTTTCCACGTCCACTTCCATAAGGCTAATGGTAGAATGGGAAGAAGACAACAAAGGAGATCTTGTTGTTCTTAGAAATAGAGATGGTACCCTCAAAGGCACAGAGTCTACAGAAGGGGAGTACTGAGTCCTTGGCAGGGAAGTTTTAATAATGCAATGAAAAATCATATTCTTCACAAATTTTAAAATTCTCAAGTTAGATTTCACATATTTAGACAATTCCTATTGGAACAATTCATCAAAAATTACTAATGAAGACTTCTCCGAAGAAACCAAAAAAAATATTAAAATCTACAGATTAAACCATATCTTCATTATATTGGAAAATTTTCACTTGGAAATTCTTACACAGAGCTTTTGTCACTCCTAACAAAATTACAATTATGTATAAATCAAACAGAATTAAATGCTGGAGATGTGACTCTGAAACAATAGCTGAATGGATGGATATGGTATATGAATGTAAAGTCATCTCCTCTTTTTGGAAGGAAATTAATGACTTCATTCAAGTTCTATGGTCAGATAGATGTAATATTTCTAAATAAAGAAGTTATGTACACACCATAACATTCTATCTGTGTTGCCAGTCTTCATTTATCCTTGACAGATGGGTTCGTTTTTTATATCAGAACCAACCTGGCCATTACTGCAGCTCGTGCCAGTGAAAAACCCTTGAGCTTCAGCTCTACCCAGAATCCCTCTCTCTCAATTACCTCAGATCAAGTTTGCAGAAAATCTGTAAACATCTGAAAATATATATATATATATATATATATATATATATATATATATATATACACATACAGTAAAGCAAGGCAGATAGAAGCTTTATCCAATGTATTTGGGTAGCATAACAGTTCAGGCTCATGTGATCCATTCCACCAAAAACCTTTGAGGACGTGGGATGGAGAGAAGTAGTCAAGGATAAATAAAGATCGACAACACAGATGTAACGTTATGGTGAGTACATAACTTCTTTATCTGATGTCGTCAATCAACATTTTATCCTTGACAGGTGGGACAGAGTCTTCATCTACCTAAAAACGTGGGTGGACTCAAGGAAGGCTATTCCTGAGCACCATCAAACCAAAAGATGATCTTCCCCCTAGAGACAAAGTCCAGTCTGTAATGAGTAATAAAGGTATGGGGAGAAGCCCAAGTAACTGCTGCACAGTTGTCATCCACTGAAGCAGTAGAGGGGAAGACCGGTGAAGTGGCTACAGACCTTGTAGAATGTGCTTTGATAGGTTTAGTCAAGGTTAATTTCTTTTTATCATAAATGAAAGAAATACAATCTTTCAGCCAGTTAAGAAGGTAGTATTGCTGACTGCCTTGCCCAACTTTGCAGCAGAAAAAGATGCAAACAGTTGACTTGATTGTCTTATCATTTTTGTTCTGTTAAGATAAAAATGTAATTGTCTATGGACATCTAGAAAATGTAGAGCGTATTACCCATTGTTAGAATGATTAAGGAAGAAGACCAGTAAATTAATAGTCTGGTTGATATTAGCCTCTGACACTATCTTGGGCAGGAAGGAGGGGGTTGTTCATAAAAATACCCTAACCTTGTGGAAGATTAAGTAAGGAGGTTCAGATGACAAAGCCTGGATTTCCAAAATTCTTCTGGCTGAAGTAATGGCTACCAAAAATATTGTCTTTCAAGATAGAAACTTCAGATTGCATTCTACAGAGGGTTCAAAAGGGAACTGTATTACCGTCTGTACTACTAAATTCAACGGCGAGGAGTCGGATCTTTATACGGAGTTTTAACAAAAAATGCCCCCTCAAGAATAATTTTTAAAGCCTGTGAGAGGCTAAAGAATGTTCTTCTAAACCATTGTGAAAATTAGAAATTGCAGCCAATTGTAGTTTGATGGTGGATGGAAAAGCCCCAGCACTGAACAGAGATGCTAAGAATTCTAAAACATGCTAAACTGAAGCAGAGAAAGGGTCAGTTTGTTTTTCATGGGCCCATATTGTAAATATCTTCCACTTACTTAAATATAGTTTTCTAGTAGAAGGTTTATGAGCTGGTAAGAGGATGTGACATACTGGAGAGGAAATATTAGGATGCCTGGCAAACAGTGGAATTGGAGGAACCACGCAGTCAGCTTGTCAGCTTCAGGTTCAAAATAGTTTGGTGAACAAGGCCATCTAGATGGGACAGGAGATCTGGCAGTGGGTTCAGAATCCAAGGATGATGAATCAAGTGAGGCCAAAGAAAGGGGAATCAAATCTGTGAAGGGCAATGAGGATTACTGTACTCTTCAACCTGAGCTCTTTCTCTAAGAATTTCAGGATTAGAGGTATCGGGGGAAAGGGATACAATAGACTGGGGGGCCAATCATGGAGGAGAGCCTCCCTGGGTGACCTTCCCGGAGGGGGAATGAGGGCAAAGTAACTGCTGCATTTGTTGTTTAGGGGAGATGCATAGAGATTACATCAAGGTATCACTGCTATCATAGTGTTTTCCCACTAGATGGCAACATTTGCCCACTAATCAGCTAGCTGTATTCTCAACTAACAGCAAAGTGCTTCTACCAACTACTTACCTGTTTCTCGCATACTCTACATATCCCAATATCACTGTACTGCCATCCTTTCTTTCTCCCCCTCCAGCAACTTATTGTCCCTTACCTTCAGACTACCTACCTGGAATCTCCATTCCACTTTCACTGATTGTCTTCCCAGTCTCTCTTGTCCTTGGTCTGCCGCGTTCAGTTCGCCCTGTGGGCTCACTCCGCTCCCCTACCCTATCCCCAATTCTCACCCACCCCCAGTACACCTAGACTTATACTTCCAAACCACACCCCTTTCCCTCTCAAAACCAATCATATCCTCCACCTACTTTAATCACCTGACCAAAGCCAATTACTTTTCTCTAACTGGATCTATCCTAACTCCTCCCCTTACTAACTACACCTCTAGCTCAAATCACTCAAGATGCAAACACCAGCTTCCCCACCACATATTAAACTACTACTTATTATCACTCCTTTACCTTTTTAACTGCATCTTACCTACTAACATTCTATGAACACTCTAATTACTTACAATTCTACTACCCTAACAAGCAAACAAGTATTATAACACCACCAACATCCCAAACACACATAAATATTACATCTCTACCTACATACTTCCAAAGTATCACAGATTAACCCATATTAAATATGTCCATCTAAGACCTAGAAAACCATTCAAATAACTTAATGTACTCCATTACCCTTGTCCAAAACCTCAACTACTTACCGGTGGTGACATCCATCCCAACCCTGGCCCCAAACACTCTGATAATATTGAACTCCAAAGCCATAATCACTCAAATCTTATCCCACCTAGACTTCCTAATTCACTTTCTATAGCTCACCTTAATATATGTAGCCGAAATAACAAAGCTGCCTACCTCCATGCTCTCCTGGATGTCCACTCTTTTGACACACTATGTTTGTCAGAAACATGGTTAAAACCTTTAACTACTGATAATAAAATCTTACAATCTGGTTACAATATCCTAAGAGCAGACCGTAAAATCAAAAATGGAGGGGGAGTTGCTGTACTCTTTAAAAAAGGGTTACAAATCTCCACACTAGACTTCCATCTAACTCTTCATAATAATTTAGAAATCCTTGCCACCAAACTTCAACTCAATGCTAGTAAATCAATAATCATCATCTGTATCTACCTACCTCCTGGTAATAATACCTGTATCCTTGAAGACACCCTCGCTGGATTATCTTCATCTTTCCCTCAAGAGACTATAATTCTAGGAGACTTTAATATTTATTAGAAAACCTGATACATAATCATAATCATAATCATAATCAGCCAACTTCACATATTAACCTACTTGGAGTTTCACAAATGATCAACTTCCTAACCAGATTTAACAAATCCAATAATAAAGACAGTATATTAGATTGGATACTCATAAACAATCACCAACAAGTGTATAAGGCTGGATCCCTTCCTGCAGATGTAAGTGACCACTCACTCATTTTTATCATTAGGCACTGCCCAATGCTACTTGCACATAGCCTCTCAGCAGAGGATGTAACATCATGTTTCCTCTTGGTGATTATTGATACACTACACTACCAAAGTGTTGTTCGTGTACATAGAGATCACATCTTGGGGAAGATAGTCCTATAGAGCCTGAAACACTAGGAGGACCACATCTTTAGGACACAGAATTGAAGACATGCCTCTTGTTGAAATTATGTTCCTTGGACAGTAATCCTTTTGAAATGCACCAAACACAACACAGAATGCATTCATTGTGACTGTGGCCATAAGCAGAGAGAGAATAACAGGTCTTCCTACTGTCACAGAAGAAGAATGGATCCATTAATCTAGATAACATTTGTAGACTGGTGAAATATAGACAGGTTTGTTGATAGGGTACAGAAAACTGATACCACTGTATGCTGAAGGTCCACTGCAACACTCTCATGTAAAGTCTGGCATGAGGGACAAGAGTAATTGTGGAAGCCATTATAACTAAGACATGAAGAACCAATGATGTACAAGGAAAAGTCATTTGTTGCAGCTGAGAAAGGAGAGAACTAACAGTGAGGAAAGTCAATGGTGTCTGGAAGTTTTGCAATTCTTAACCTTGTGTCCAGATTGCATCCTATAAACTCAAGAGTATAAGAGGGCTCCAGTTTGAATTTTGTGAGATTAATGGAAATGTCCAGACACTGACAAAAATGAAGCAAAAAGCCTCATACTGACATAGGGATCTCACTTGTTGTTGTGACAAGAAGCCAAGTGTCTAGGTACAGGAAAATACAGATCCCTTTTTGTCTGAGATGGGCTGTTACTACACACATGTACTTGGTTAAAACCCAGGGGACTGTGGTGAGACCGAAAGGCATGGTTCCGAACGGGTAAGGATTGACTCTAAGTTGGAAGGGGAGCTAACACCTGGATGACCTTGCAATCTTGATGTGGAGAGGTAAGCATCCTGAGGTGGTTTGGGCTGCTCAAATCTAAAATGGATTTGAAGTCCCTTGACTTACTGAGAAGTAAAAAATGGAATAAACTCTGGACCCTCTCAGGTCTGGTAGGGCTTCTTGAATGGTTCTTTTTTTTTTTTTGAAGCATCTGGGAAATCGCATGTGATGCTGCGTTTTTTGTCTGTGTAGCACATTTGGGAGCAGTAGGGAGGACTAACTTGCAAATGCTATGAAAAGAATTGTGCAGCCTCTAGATATTATGCACTTCAGCCAGTTGCCTAAATGCCAACCATGATTCTAGGTGAAGAGGCAGCTGACCCCTTGACTGTGTCCAAAGCAGAGCAATCAGACAAGCTCTCAGGGAGCTGGGGCACTTTCTCAAATAAAGAACTCCAATCCTACTGATTCTGTATACCCCTTCTGCCTCTAGGACAGAGTCCATTAAGGAGGCTGCTTCTGTCATGGGTGCCCCTGTCTGAAAATGAGACAAAGGTAAGACATTGAGACTTTTAAACAAATGTGATTTGGCACCCTTCTGATTCCTACAGAAGACCTAGGTAATGTTTCCAAACTTAGTCCAACAGCAGATAATGTCTGTCTTTTTTGTTTGATTTTCAGGAGTATTTCTTTGAATTTGAGTACAAAAAGTAATGACCCATCATAAGGTGCATTGACAAATGACACCTTAAAGTTGTCTGCAAAGTCAAAGAGATAATGCAGCCAGGCATAGTGACACATACCAATGCCAGTGTCTGCTGCCCTGACCACTCCATCTGCTGTGTTATGTAGTAACCTCATGGAAGGGATGTAAATAGCAAGGTAGTCACCAGGTACTTGATCTTCTTTCAAGTATCTGGAGTAGAAGTTCTTCAGAAAGGGTTTAGTATCTGTTCTGCAAGGTCTCTTATGGGACCTCATCACATGAGTAAGATAATTAAGTGCCCGGAGGGAAAACATTCCTGAGGCATTGGCATGCTTCTCTATATGATTCATCTTCTTGTACATCTTGTTTGAAAGATGGACCATATAGCTTTCTTCTGAAAGTTGTCTTTGGATGGCAGCCACCACAGTAATAGACTCCACAAGAGGACCATTACACTAATGATGTCTGTCCTTGGGTGGGTGCAACATTTTGTCTGGCTTGCAAGGTAAGCAGTCTGCAATATCAGGCTCTTGATATCTCCTCCCCACCAGGTCAATCATGCATTCCTCAGGAGGGACCACTCAAGAACTGGTGGTCAATATGGTCCTAAGGAGGGACCACGCAGGACGTACAGGGGGAAGTCCTGAATGCTTTGAATAACACATACTCCTCCTCCAAGGATGGGACAAAGTGCCCATCTGATGCATCAGTTCCAAAATCTCACCAAATCTGGAAACTTCAAGATGGGACTTTGTTGCCTGTGTTATGGGTGGGATATTCCATGGGGGAATCTGTGTATCCCCTTTTGTATGTGCCCATTCTAGGACCCTCAGGGTAGGGGGGGTCTTCCAAAGATCCTGAAGTATCCTGGGCTACTTGGGTGGCAGGGTTTGAGGCATTAGTGTCACTCTACCCTTTGGGGTGAAGATGGGGACTCAAGGACCGGTGGTAATGGATGGAACCAAAACTGAGGGTGCATCCCCTGCTTGCATCGAGGGGATGGGTTATCACCTTTTAAAGAACTCTAATGCCAAAGCAAGCCCAATGGCATTATGGAAGGTCCCATCAGCACAGATTCCAACATGGAAGAAGAGAAAGCAGACGGTTATGACAGGAGAACCCCTGACCTTAACAAACCTGTTGGCTCCAGTATAAATATATGAGCTGACATTTGAAATGATGATGTTTTCATCACCTAAAATTGCACCTCATACGTCAGTGCTGAGGAAACAGCTAAGGGATTTGCGCAGAGATCCACTCAACACCAATGAGATGGGTGTCAAGTCAGTCAGATGCAATATTGGGGCCAATGGATCAGATACAGTAAGTACTGAAAAAGGCTCTACCTGTGTAGTTGTTTGCTCTGAGATCACTGGCACAAAGATGTGCTGGAGAAGAAGCATCAGGAAATTGAGTCCTTGGACCAACCTGATCCACCCTGGAAATATAGAAGGATGGAATAACGTCCATGTTTACCTGGGTCTTGATGAAGGTTCTCATCATCCCATCCCAATCTTCCTTTCAAATTCTGTAAACCATATAAAGAAAAGAAGGAGAAGAAGCAACAATAACAATCAAACTGGACATTTTGGACTCGCCAAAGTAAGCTGCACTAACAAAAATCTTAACCATAACAAAGAAGCTCAGGTCTGCCAGGAGGTCGGATAATACATCAGTCAAAGTGGATGGACAGGATAATGTAAGATCTGTAGTGGGTATGCAGGAGGAAGGTAAGGCCTCCACAATATGCCTTTTAGTCAAGATGAGTGAGACAATGACACTTTTTCAGAAACAAGAGGTTAAGAGTTAAGAATTTTGTACTGAGCAAAAGGGATACATTTTTAGAGTTGTGTGACAGAATCAACACAACACAAACTGTAATTGGCAGAAGAGAAATCTAAAGTCATACTGGATATAAGAATTCTAACACCTATACTGCAAGAGCATCCAAGTCGGTTGGATCTATCAGATTTTCAAATCTAAATTATATTCTCTTTTTCTAGTGAGTGAAAGGGTAAGTTAGGCAAAACTAAGTTTCACTCCACATTGGACCTAACTACAGGCTACTTGCAAACTCCAGTAGTCCCAAATGTAAAAGAGAAAATTACGTTTTCAAAACCGGATGGTCTGTATCACTATATGGTTATGCCATTTCATCTCCATGGAGCAAAAGAGATGTATCAGAGGTTCACAGATAGGGAACTTAGACCCTTGCTGGATACCTGGCAGTCTATTGGGATGATGTGGTCCTTTCTTTCCAAGGAGTGGGAAAGTAATTGAAGTCCTTGGACCAATCCAATCCACCCCTGAGAATGGAATAGCACCCATGTTTATCTGGGTCTTGATGAAGGCCGTCGTCATTCAGTCTCAATCTATATCTGAAACTTATGTCACAGACCAAGTAGACCTTAAAAACAAAAGAAGTGGAGGGAGCAACACTGACAATCAGACAGGAGATTTTGGACTACGTAAAGTAAGTTGCACTAACAACAATCTCAGCTAAGTGTAAATAGCCATGGCACAATCCCACTATTTGGGCTATGTAATATTCAGAGGCATTGTAAAGCCCCAAGCTGAAAATGTAGATGCACTAGAGAACTGTGGCAGACCTATACAAAAAGACATATTAAGGCTTTCCTGGGCTTGGTGAACTATTACTGCAAGTCTGTCCTAAATACTGCTTGAACTGTCTATTCCTTGACTGACCTGTGCAAAGGTGGGGCCCTTGTTAAATGTCAAATGGATAGATGCTATGAAAACAGCATTTCAAAAACTGAAGGACATGTTATACTCAGAGACCATTTGAATAGCTATAGATTTACCTAAGAAATGTATTGTTTTTTATTACACTAAAGATGGAGGCATGTCCATATTCATTAAGGATAGCCACACCTCCAGGCTAGTTGCTCAGCATAATGCATTCAAGATTATCCAAGTGCA
The DNA here is from genome assembly GCF_019279795.1 of Protopterus annectens. NCBI lineage: Eukaryota > Metazoa > Chordata > Ceratodontiformes > Protopteridae > Protopterus > Protopterus annectens. The sequence continues at coordinate 656,560,748 of NC_056746.1, forward strand.
ACTAACTCTGGGCAAGACCGCAATCCAAATTGTAACTTACTAAAGATCCCCCACCATGCCCCAAGATTCCCACTTCTCATGTCTTGATACACACTGGAAAATATTAGGGTACAACCCGATACCCTAATAATGGGTGATTTCAACTACCCCACCATTAACTGGGAAAATTACTCATGTACCAACTCTTTTGCTCAACGTTTTCTGGAATTCATAAACTCCAACGACATGGATCAACTTATCCACACCCCCACCGGGGCAGCAATATCCTAGACCTGGTCATTACCAACATGGACGACCGGTGTTTCACACCAGAGGTCAATTCCTCAATGGTCAGATCCAACCACAAGCTAATCACCCTAGACATCCACATCCTCCCCCCACCCCCCCATTAGGGAAACCACCGTAAAAAATATCTACAAAGCCAACTTCACGCTTCTTAAGACAGAAGTGGCAAGCTTCACGACACCCATGCAGATGGACAATAGAGGTATGACTGCTGAATCCTACACAAATGCACTTTATAAGAACTTACACGGGTGCATGGAGCGTGCTATTCCTAACAGAACCAAGATGCTATCCTCCAAAAAAAGGAAGCCACTCTGGTGGTCCCATGTCATAAACAATCTCTATAACAGAAGAAAGAAACTTGCAAAAAAGAGTAAAATCCCATGATTGGAGGAACTCCCTGGTCAGCCTCAGTAAGAAGCTGAGATCCCTCATAACATCCTCCAAAGCTAGTTACAAAAACAAAATTGCCACTGATTTTAAAGACAACCACAAAGCATTCTATAGCTATGTCAAGAATCTCACTGGCAACACTCAGATCTGCTCTGAGTTACAGCACAATGGCACTAAATATACAGAACCAACTGATATTGCCAACAACCTGGCAGATAGATTCAGTGCTACCTTTACCCCCCTCTCACTCCCTAAAAAGCCCATCTTTATACCGGAAGAATGCAAAGTTCTTGTAATCACAGCTGCACAGATAAAAACCACACTCTCCAAAGAACACAGCATCCATGGGACCTGACAACATCCCAGGCTGAGTTCTACATGAACTACAGAATGAACTGGCACCCCACCTAAGCACCATGTTCAATAATAGCCTCACTTCAGGCTTTGTGCCGACTGAATGGCGCACAGTGACAGTTATTCCACTCCACAAAGAGGGAGCCACCATGGACCCTGGGAAATACCGCCCCATTAGCCTAACAAGCCTGGTCTGCAAAGCCATGGAATGTATCATCATGGAACTTATAAACAAAGACATTGTAATATCCAAACTCTGTACCCCACCCAGTTCAGGTTTGTAAAAGGCAGATCATGTCCCCTAAACCTGACAGACTTCTTTGAAGCAGTCACAAAAGCCGTAGACGAGGGTAAGGTGGTTCACACAGCCTATCTAGATCTCGCCAAGGCTTTTGACACCATTCCCACTCTGGAATTATAAATAAACTCACTAAACTAGGTATAAATCCCTAGATGGATTGTCAACTGGTTCAGTGACAGAACCCACACTGTGAAAGTAGCAGACTCCAAGTCCGACTTCAGACCAGTGACAAGTGGAGTACCAAAGGGTTCAGTCCTGGGTCCTCTCCTGTTTGGTATCTACTTTTCTGAAGTACAGGCTAACACAGAAGGTCTTTGGCTAATGAAGTTCACAGATGACTGCAAACTAGGAGCCATAATCAAAACTCCTAACAATGGGGACATCCTACAAAATGGCCTCACTGAGATAGATGCCTGGTGTCAAAGCCATGGCCTCAAGCTCAATGCCAAAAAGTGCATTGTCATCCCATTTCGTAAAAACTCTGTACCAATGAGCTACCACATAGGTGGTAGTCTACTTAACACAAGTATGATAAGAGACCTTGGGACATAGGTGGACAGTAGTCTCTCCTTTGATAATCACATTGCCACAGTAGTCAGGAAATCCTTCTATGTGGCACATCTCATCACAAAAGGTTTCTCATCCATGAAAAAAGAGGTCATTGTTCCCCTCTACTCGTCACTCATTAGATCCATTATAGAGCACAACACCCCTTTTGGTATGTACCTCACAAGACATCTACAACAACTGGAAAGGCAGCAGAAATACCTCACAAAGTTGATTACTGGCCTCAAACAGATGCCCTATGTAGACCGTCTCAAAAAACTCCAGCTTTACTCTGTCGCATATCGCCTACTCAGAGGCAATCTCTGCTTAGCATACACAGCTATGTCAAAGCCAGAGCTGTTGGACATACTCCAATTAAAGAAATCCCAATCCCTCTGAGCTACACACTCTTAGGACCTAATCCTTGTCACCACAATAAACAGAACATGATGGAGGGATAGATTACTGTCCCAGAGACTTCCCATTCTCTGGAACAACTACCTATCTATATCAAACAAAGTTCCTCATTAGCACTCTTCAAGAAAAATCTTGATGATTGTATGGGAAATAGGAAATTCACCCTGGGGATCACCTCTGTGGATCTGCTCAACAGGGTGGCGAAAGCCAGAGTACCTTTTTGGCTAGGCTTATATAGGCCCTTGGGCCAATAGCCTAGTACTTACCTATGAACCTTTTAATACCTCTCATGTAGAGATCAAGGCAGTTCTGTCACAAAATGAGGAAAGGGATAACCACCTCATATGTTACATTAGTAATAAGCTCAGTAATGTTGAAAGGCATTGCTTAGCAATTGAAAGAAAATGTTTAGTGATCAAATGGGTGCTCCACACAATGAAATATTATTTTAGGGCAGAGAAGTTACATTGATTACAGTATATGCACCACTTTGGTAGTCGTAGAAGCAATGTGATGGCAACCACAGGGGAAACTCGTGCTATTGGGCTGCAGGACTGCAGCCCCCAGCTATAAACAAAGAAAAAAAATAAAATAAAAATAAAAATGTGAGTCACGGAACATCGCTCATGCACACTCGCTGCATTTCCGGACTGCTGGTGAACCAGACTGCAGCATGCGCACAGAATCCAGACTGTCTCACCAGCAGTCCGGATTAGGGAGAGAGCATGCAGAAACACTAACCCAGAAGTCTATGCAGTTACAACTGCATAGACCTGATGGGGGATTGGACTGCAGCGTCCGCAGGCTGGGTAGCACCCAACTTGCTGCTCTCGCGGGAAGGACTTGCTCTCGTCATCGCAGGCTAGATGGAAGGGGTGGATGTTGTTTTACAGACAGAGGCTAGATGGAAAGGCTGTGTAAGTTACGGACAGCTGGGGCAAACTTTGGATGCATTTACAACCTGAGGTGAGGAATACAGTGTGTGTGTGTGTGTGTGTGTGTGTGTGTGTGTGTGTGTGTGTGTGTGTGTGTGTGTGTGCGTGTGCGTGCGTGTGCGTGTGTGTGCGTGCGTGTGCGTGTGTGTGTGTGTGTGTGTGTGTGTGTGTGTGTGTGTGTGTGTGTGTGTGTGTAAAATGCCCCAAGTGGTATATTCTGGTGGGTAGAGAACAAGCTTGAACCCTGTACCTTGGGCCCAGGTGGCAAGATCCTGAATTCCTTACCCACCACCATTTGTAAAAAAATTGCAGATTTTTCCCTCATACTTCTGTTCTGCTCCTCATAAAAATCTATGGTTTCTGTATTTTTGTGTCCTTACAAAGTCAGTAGTGCATTGGTGCAGTGGTAGCATTGTTGCCTGACAGCTACAAGTTATATGGTTTGATTCTTGGCTGGAGTGCCTTCTGTGTAGAGTCTGCATGCCCTCCCTGTGTTTGTGTGGGTTTCCTCTGGGTGCTCTGGTGTCCTCCTATCCCATCTTACAAAGACGTGTCTGTCTGGAGTGTTTCTCCCTGGGCTTCTGCTTAAAATTGGCTTTTGTTCCAAGTCAGACTTTCCTGGTTAACAAATGTTAAATTAAATGACAAGCATTTGAATTTCAGACTTCATATTCTTCAGAAAGTACATGGTAACACAAAACATTTTATTCTAGCAAATGTCTAACTTTATAAGATGGATATTTGAAATTTCTCCCTATTTTTGGGACTGTATTTCCCCATTATTGGCTTCGTCCAGGTTTTTTGTGCTAAGGTTGAGAGCTATGGTAAGAACTGAATTCACTGAATATGTTGGGGGCTGTATTCCCCCATTACTGGCTTTGTCCAAGTGTATTTTTCTAAGAGGTTGACTGCTATGGTGAGAACTGAATTCAACGATTATGTTTGGGGGCTGTATTCCCCCATTATTGGCTTTGTTCATGTGTTTTGTGTTAAGAGGTTGACAGCTATGGTGAGAACCGAATTTACTAAATGGTAGCCATTTAAGTTTCAGTCTTCCTCTCTTTCACAAAATAGCTGATTTGGCATAGTGGTATGTTGCTCTGAATGTTTTGCACAGGGTCCTGGGTTCAAGACTTGGCAGTGAAATGTATGGTGGTAACACAGCATTTTATTCTAGCAACCTTCCAACATTATACAAGCAATGTTTAAAATGTGTCCCTGTTTTTTGGGCTTTTGCTCCCCCCCCGCCCAATAAATTGTGTTTTTTTCCAGATTTCTTGTGCTGCAAAGTTCAGAGATACAGCTGAGTGAGTAGATTTTACAAGGAGCTGAGAGCTGCAGAGGAGCAAACGTTTAGTGCTGCTTATGCTGAGTCTGCTTGCATTGCTAATAGCACAACAGGTAGTGTACTTGCTTTTGATGCAGAAGGCTGTGGGTTCTACTCCCACAGTAGCTAAATGCATTGCTGATACTGTACTTTGTTGTAAAGGGGGTGGATGCTGCACTCCTCTTTAGCAAAGATTCCTAGTAACAATTAACCTGTTATCCATTTGTCCTCTATTCCCTATTGCAAAATTACTAGCTTATCATTTTTTAGTGTAAGATAGGCAATTTATTCCTAAAGGGCAACAGGCACTTTATTTGCAGATGAAACAATGAAATATAAAGTTGTTTGCTAGCAGCAACCTCTTCATTAGTTACAGATCACTTTAATGTGGAATTATTTAGATGACTTTTACTTCTTCAGATATTGTACATATTTACTGATACTGGTGGACTGCAGAAGTTTGAGTAGACTTTTATGATGGAAATGTTCTGAATTGGGCAGTTTTGTCATTATTGGTAAATGCATTTTGTTTCATTGTTTACTGGAAAAATGTTCAAAACAAATTTAAAACGCCCTCTAAAACTGTATTGTCTTGTACAAGGAATATAATTTAATACAACCAGGAAGGTGTATGAAAGAGCATGTGTATGTTTTGTGTGCAGGTGGCCTGTGATTTGAAAACAGCCCAAACCCAAAGTTAATCTTTATCTGCCACTGGCAAAATGTATTTTCTTTGAATGTGGGTTTCAATGCTGTTTTAATGAATGTGAGTTTCAAGGGCAGAGAAGTTTTAATGCTAAGTCTGTTTTCATTGTGAGACTGCATTGCTTTGTTTAACAGATATCTATTAGTGTTTGCGCTGTAAAATGCAAAATAAAACTTTCAAAAGATGTCCAAATCATCGCAGAAGTAAAGCAGTATGCACATTAGTGTTTATGGTAAATGGGTTGAAATAGCCAAGTAATGGTTCATTGGAATGGCTGCACGGGGAGGCTCCATTCGACCATGATTTTGTGAGGGGGGAAGGGCGGCAAACTCAAAGACAGCCCCGGCTGAACTATACCTCTCAACTGTCCAGATTTTTGCAGACTGAATAGATTTTTGTTATGTTTGGTTTGTTCCTCATAAAATTTGTGGTTTTCTGGCAAATCATTTAGGAATTAAGTCACTAAATAATGACAGACACTGAGTTTCAGACTTTATAACCTTCAGAAAAATGTATACTAAAGCAAGACCTGTAATTCTATCAACTGTCTTGGTTTATACAAAAGCAATTTTTAGTACTGTTTATATGTTCCCCAATATATTTAGCCTTGTCCAGATTTCCTGCATTAACAGGTTGAGAGGTACGTGCAAATAAATTGCTTTATAGAAGTAGGCATATCCAAACCTCTCAACTGTTCCCAATTTTGGCTCAAAATGTTGCTCTTCCCCTAATAATCCCTCCACAAAATAGCAATTTTGGAAGAAAACATGGAGGGTTTACAATTAAATAACTGTAATAATCAGAGTTATAGATTACTTTTATTTCAGAAATGCATGTAGATTCTTTTATTTTGTCAGCTGCTCAAGTTAGCAGTATTAATATTAAAAAACTGTCCCTTCTTTGACAGGATCCTAGCTGTATTGTGTGGCTATTTTATATTTTTTCATCACATTTTTGGTCAGTTTTTCATAAAATTGTGTTTTTTTGGCAAATTAGTTGCAAATCATTAAAGACTGAAGTTAGAAAATAATGACAGAAATTTCAGTTTCAGATTTCATACCCTTCAGAAAATTTATACTAATGTAAGACCTAGTATTCTATTATCTTTCTAAGTTTATAAGAGCAATATTTAAAAATTGCCCTTATTTTGGGGCCTTTGTCCCACTTTTATGTATGGTTTTGTCCAGATTTTTTGCTCTGAGGTTGAGAGGTATGACAAATGTGTCAGGGCATCACAGTCAGCCAGAGACATTTTAAATTGTGACATACTTGTTGCACCCCACTCCCCCATGTAGTAACTCTGGATGTGTCCAAGCAAGGAAAGGAGCAGTTATGCAGTGTAAATGTGCAGAGTATCCCACCATCCAAGGTAGACACAAGTACTACAGTGGCTTTTCATCTGTCCTTGTTTTTGCAGAATGTTCTGATTTCTGTCATATTTTTATACTGTTGATTTATGCTTATTATTATTATTCAGAAAGTGCCTGTTGCTCTGTGCTTAAGTAACAATACTTTAATGACCATCAAGTAAGCTTGTCTGAGATTGTAAGATGCAAGTAAGTTTTAATAAGCATACTGTTAAAGAATTGCCAACATTGAAAACCCTTCTGTTGCTGCCACGCGGAGAATACTTACACAACTAGTTAATGTATAAGCCTTGGGTACTGAAATGCATATGACAGTATTTGTAATAAAGGACAGGATTACATTATTTTAAGAAGCTCATTACATTTGTTGGAGGCTTGCATTCATCTTTGCAGGCTTTACCTGCAAACTAAACAGAATGCCAATCTATCGTGTGTGCTCTATAACCTGTGCAGTAATCCTTTAAGCAATGCATGTTGAGCTTGTTTCTTGTTTGCTTTTCATTTTTTACTTTGATCATGTTTTCCCCATGAAACAAGTAGACAGTTGTCAGGCAGCAGGTCTTTTTTGGATAAGAAACATTTTTACAAGTGGGGGTATCACAGAAATTGCTACTTTCAGCATGTTACCTGGTACTTTAATAAAGCTGAAAATAAATTATAATTAGAACTGCAGTGCAAGGAGAAGTGGTTTGAGTTGAGTGCTGATTGTTTTTCTTATACTTGATTTTGACTGGCATTCCAGTAATGTATTTAAAAAGTACTTTATTTTTTCATACCTCACAACCTTTTTATTTACATCTAGATATTAAGTAAGCTGTCATGCAGCCAATGCATTGAAATATTTTTCTTCTACACTTCATTTTGTCTTTACTGGACTTTCATAATGATGGTTTGGCACCCAGGGCAGCGTATTTAATTAAAGTTACAGTTTTTGTGGTTTTGAGCATAGCCGCTCTCCTTTCTGGTTGGCCACACCCATTCCAATTGACTGCACCCATTCAGCTGTCTCCTGCAGCCCCCCTTTGATTTGAAGTCACCAGCCACCACTAAACCCCTAAACTTTCCAATGGGCACTCTCCCTGCGACCCTTTAATTTTGGGATTTTTCCATCAAGCAGAACACAGCCACCAGGAAGCAGAGATGCTATCCTGGGCTTACACGCTCCTCTGCTGAAGCCAAAACATGTGGTTGTACACTGGGGAATAGTCTCGTAACATGTGGCTGCACCTGGAGAATGTGCAGAGGGTTTAACAGTAAAACTGATATTACCTTTATGAGAGAATAGCTCCATGAAGGAAACTATAGGATTTTTCTCCATGCAGCAGGGAATGATCCACAGAAACCAGACTGCAGCTAGCTAAATTCAAAGCACAAAATGGTTGATGCTGCTAAAGAAAGGCAGATTCCTAAGGAAAAGGGTTAGATGGAGACTTCAGGGAATGAGAAGGAACACTGCCAACTGGGAGTTATTTATGCAAGCTCCACCGGAGGAACTGCTATCCTGTGTTTGAAAAGCTAAGGAAAGTAAATTGTGTGTGTGATAAATGTTGTTGAGAGCTGAATGAACTGCAATGAACTCTGCTTTCTTTAAGTAAAGAACTGTTTCTGGAAAAGCAAAATGAGAATGTGTCAGAAAGCAGTAATCTGAAATGTAAAAGCTGGTGCATTCAGTACTTGGACTGTCTGCTTCCTGGAAGAACTGCTCACAAGATATGCGTGTATTTGAATCCGTTTTGTATATTTGTGTTAATTTTTGGATTGCCTATTTTTCTGTCTATATCTCTTATACCGTCTAATTTTTCTACATTACTGTAGGATGCAACAGTATCTGTAAGTAGTAATTTTCTCACTTCCTCCCATACAGAGCTAATGAGATTAAAGTAGACTGGACTGGGCCCTGCATGCAGATATGAAATACTACAAGTAATATTCTCCTTCAACTACAAAAATAAGGTGTTGTTAAACAACACCACTGTGGTGCTTAACTGCTTGTCAAGTTTTCAGTTTATTTGCCAGCTAAGTACATTCCCAGACTCTCCAGCTTGCTTCTACTTTTATTTGTAGCAGTGCTGAATATCCTATAGTTCTTAGGCATAAGGGATATATCCATGCAGTTCTTACATAATGTTCCGGACCCTACAAATTGCTTCATATGAACTATTCCAGACTCTGTTTACGAACCGATTCAATTAATTTCTCCTTCACTGATAAAAATCTTGCTTCAATCATTTTCTGATTTTAACAGCTTAATCAAATCATGGGAAAATTTATGTGCTGATTGTTTATTTAATAGATGCGCAACTATGGGCAAAATAGACAGGATTATGTATACCTAGCCACAGGCAACATGGGAAATTGTTATATTAAAAAGAATCTGGCCCATGCCAAAAGAATAAAAAATGTGACATCTACTTATTAAAAACTCCAGGAAGTTCATTACTCCTTTTATCAACATATGACTTTAAAGGGTGAAAGCCAGAAGGACAGACTGTATAGGAGCACAGTTACTGAGTTATGAAGGAAACAACTGCGGATAGTGTGTATCATGTAGTGGGATAGCAGCCATTGGTTATGGCAGTAAGCTTTTTCCAAATTAGCGGGTTGTGATAAAGAAAGCTTTGTTAGATGTAGGTAGTTTAAATAAAGGAATGGGTAGCATGTGCTGGAAAAAGGAGTATAAGGAGAGAAAATGAAACTTGCTGCTCGTGCTAGCATGTGATGAAGGGTAGTGATCAAAACCTGATCAGTTTGTAAGTCAAAAGGTACACACAGGAAACTGTACTCTAGCTCAGACAGCTAAACAATATGCCATGGCATGGGTGACAAAGTTATTTACATCATTGTAAGAATAACATGAACCTTCGGATTCTGGTCTGAAGTTCCAGCAGCTTGGATTAATAGGCGAAGGGTATCAGTGTGGTGACATCAAGGTTATAATCAAATCCTGCTTGTAGGACATCTTTGGTAATGCATGATTAACCAGATTGCTAATCTTGTGGCAGGCATTGCATGCTCATTCTGATGTGAAGTATGATGGAACAAAGATCTGTCAGTTGGTGAAAAGGGTTAAGGCTGTGAGATGTAGTTTCTGAGGTACCGGTTTTGATTCTCTCGGTCCTTATCTGCCTACAGTGTGGTCTTGAGTAAGTCAGCTAACCAGGCAGTGCTTGAGGGCAACTGGAAGTTTGGGCTAGGTGCTTAGTTGGTCCCCTGGACTGTAAACGTAATAACTACCCATGAACCTGTTATGCCAAGGTAACTGAAAATGTTGAATGAGTCCATGGGAGTGCTGCTAGGAATGGTGATACACTAGGACAGACACCATTTCTATTCTACAGGTGAGATATCAAAGAATGGTTTTAGTTCTATACTGGATGTGTGACAACTTCACTTCCGTGTGTGTTGGCAGTGTGGTGAACAAATTACATAGGTTAAGCAGGTGTTCCTCAATAAAGGTTTTCCATTTTTGTTATATGGCATGCTACATATACTTTTCCCAGAGGCGCAGGAAGTTGTTGAAGACTGGGGGGCTGGAGGGTGAGAGGGGCACTTTGTGATCTAAAAAGCGCAATTTTTTTAAAACTATTTACTACCACAACATAGGTTCACTTGGAGGATGTTTTAAGCTTAGCCAATTTCCCTTTTGGTGCTTGAATTAACATTTCCTGACTGGTCTTCCCTATCCATAGCCGATAAATGTATATTAGCCCTAGTGAGAATAAATGTGATCATACTACAGATAATTTGAGGGGACCCATGTAAGGGATGCAGCATTTAGGAACTGCCTCTATCCATTAGTGGCATGAGGGGCAATCCTAGAGTACATTTTCTATTACCCATCCTTAGATCCAAGTTGCATTTGAATGTGGACAGGGATGAGCTTTGTTTTACTTGAATGGATAGTCTGTTCTGGAACAGTGGTGGCCTCTGTGATATATATCCATCAGTCCACAACATTCAGTTTAGATACTTGGACTGAGTATTTCTGATGCCACTTAACTTGCTGATGTTCAGTAGGTCCATCTGTATTAGGTCGGAGGATGCCTTGTATGACAGACATGTCACCTCTAAGCACTCTGTAGGATACTGAGTATAGTGATAAATCTCCGAGGTGGTCCATGCAAGACCTACTGTTTAGGACTTGTATCCTTTTAGTAAGGTATCTCTGTGGGTATTCCAACTGTTGCATGGGTCTGGACAGATACATGCCAAAGTGAGCATCATACAAAATGACTGACCTAATGAGGGCTTTGTAAAAGGGGACAATAACATCTCTAGATCTAGTCACAATCAGTTTGTTTATAAGTTGTGCAATATAGAAAGGCTTTCTTATGACTCTGGGCACATGTTGGTCAGAAGTTAGGCCACTGTACACACAAGTTCCCAAATGCCAAACAAATGAGTCAGTTCTCGAGGGGCATTGTCAATTTGGCAGATCCCTGGAGTAGATTACTTCCCAAAGGATACAATAATGTATTTTTTGGAGTTTAGTTTGAATTCATGATTCTGGCATCAGTTATTGTTTGGGACAAACCTTCCTGCATGATGGTTAAGTCATTTGGGGATTCAATAATTGCTCCTAGCTTGCAGACATCTCAAACTTAGTTGGCCAAAGCCCTTTGGTATTTCCTTCTACTTTTGAGATGTATATGCCAAACAGAAAGTCTCAGCAGTGAACCCTGGGGGGACTCTGTTGGTGACTGGTCTCTTCCCCTATTTTGATCTCCTGCATCCTGTGAGCAAGCATACATGTATGCCTTCTTTGATTCACCTTCCTGACTGTATTAACCTGACTGCATTAAATTATATTCCTTGTATAATACAGCACCACTTGTTAGAATGTTTTAAATTTGTACACTCTTCTAGCAAGCAATGAAATATAATATATGAACCAATAATGACAAAACTATCCATTTCAGAAAATTTCAACCATAAAAGGCCACTCAAACTTCTATCATTACAATCCACCAGTATCAGTAACTATGCAAAATCTTTGCAGACATAAGTCATCACAATAATTCCACATTAAAGGGATCTGTAACTAATGAAGATGTTGCTGCTAGCAAACAACTTTATATTTCATTGTTTCATCTACAAATAAAGTGTCTGTTGCCCTTGAAGAATAAACTGTCTATGCCACATTAAAAAAAAGTAATAAGCTAGCAATTTTGCAATCGGAAATGGATCGCAAACTGATAACAGAAACATAGTTACTAAGTAACTCCACCAAAGGAGGACATTCATAGGACTGCAGCAACCACTCCCTTTAAAGTACAACACAGTACACTATCAGTGATCCATCTGCATACTGTGGGAGTAGAACCCACAGCCTTCTGCATCAAAAGCAAGTATACTACCTGCTGTGTTAGGTAACAATACAAACAGCTTAACATAAGTAGCACTAAACTTCTCTTCCCCTAAAGCTCTCAGCTCCATGTAAAATCCATGTACCACTCAACTAAATCTCTCAACTTTGCAGCACAAGAAATCTGGAAAAAGCTAAAATTTATTGGGGGGGGGCAAAAAAAGGGACACATTTTAAATATTGCTTGTATAATCTTAGAAAGTTGCTAAAATAAAGTGTTTTGTGTTACCATGTGTTTCCTGGAAGATAGGAAGACTGAAACGTAAAGGGCTTAGTCAATTAATTTCTCACTGATTTGTCAGAAAACCACAAATTTAAGAGGAACAGACCAAAAGTATGAGCCAAATATTCTGTGAAAATCGGGACAGTTGAGAGCTATGGACTCAACTCCTTGAATCACAAGTTGTGGTATGGGTAGAGAATTCAGGCTCTTATTTGAGCCTGAGTAACACTAACCACCAGGTATACCTAACTGAGGCATGTTACACACACACACACACACACACACACACACACACACACACACACACACACACACACACACACACATGGGAGCATCAAAACTCCTGCAAATAAAAGAACAAAACTCTCCTTACTGGCATGACTCTGGTTCTGGCAGCACCAACAGAATAGTGGCAGCATAAGTCCTGTAACACAGAGGAATAAGAGAACAAGAACAGCTAGTTTAGTTAGTTAAACTTCTGCGTGCGAATCCACATTAGCGTGAAAATTCTACTTCATTAATTTTTTTCTGACAGGTCTTGCAGCTGTAAAAGTGGGGAGCTCCCCCTCCCCATGGCTCTATGGTTCTGGCACTCGTGACTTTTTCATAAACTTTTTTCATGTGATACTCTATAAAGTTACATGACTGTCAGGATACTGTGTTCATATACAGTATGTTGCAGTGTTGACACTTCTGCAATGCAGCAGCATATGCAATTTTATTAATACAGCACAGTAAGGCAGTGGCCTTAGCTGGCTTGCATACATAGTGCATGTGTCTTAAATAACGGTATTCTCATTATCTGTAATTAATCAATTTATGCATACAGCACTATGTGATTACCAATTAAGGCATGTTATTGCTGGCCTATAACTACACATTAATGAATAAAGTTTTCATTTCATTAATATGATGAGTTATTAGCATGTACTTTTGCAGTTCCCATGGATCTCACCAATTCAGATTAAGTCATTCAAAGATTTGTCTTCCTGCGTAACTGGTATTATGTGCATGATTCTTCTCTCATCTCTTTCTCTCAAGGGAAAGAAGCAATAATTAGTTCTTGAAAAGGTCAACCACCTTCAGAGCTAAGTAGTGCTAATGCCATCCATGAGGACACAGCTCAGTATGCTACTCCATCAACCAAATGGAAGTTTATATCCTAATTGCATCTCTACAGGAGAATTTTATCATTTTAGCTTCATTTATTTTCTTTTTATAGCTTTATTCCCCGTTTCTCATTATAGAAATCTCCAAAGTTATAAATTAGTAGCCAGAGATACAGATTCTGTTAAATGAGAAGTCTAATGATTAGTTCCTTACTTTTGCTTTTCAATTCTCACTCCTCAAAAACTGTTAATGAATTTCTATTTCCTTATGTTCTGAGGTCCCCTGAACCTCTGAGAATGGGCACATTCAAATGAAAACTGGTTCCTCTTTCTGCAAGTCAGAAAATGCTCTGCCATTGTGGGCTTTATTTGATATTCTAGCAAAGATGGTCAAGGCTATAAGGCTTCATGGTGTCCATTTTGGCTGCAAATCCCTCTGCCTCCATTTCTAGAAGCCTGAGCAAACATCTTTACCAGACAACGCTTCTGAGTTGCCCCAGAAAAGAGGCACTTATGTCTCATGCACTTACCAAGTTGGCAAAGAAACAAAGACAAATAAAAACAGCTTACACAGTGGTGGCATAGTTTATTGACCAAAACCAAATTTGAAAATTTTAAGACCTCTACTTTTAACCTATTACTGTCACTTATCTTAAGTAGAGAGCATTTTTTATTTGAACAGTATATGAGAAGAACCAGAACCTGACTGAAGCAAACATTTGAGATCTGTCTTTGGATCTTTAACAAAAGTAACAGGTATGCAGCTTTTGAAACAATAAACTTGATTTTTTTAATTAAAATAAGTTTTAAGTAACTGCAGGCTTCAAAGGTAGTTGGTTTGTCTACCATCCACCTCAAATGAAGGCTAGTTCTGTATCTTATGACAGAAGATATTTATAAACACAACAGCCAAGAGTCCTAGTATAGAAAAGCAGACAATTGCACTCCAAATTCTTGAAAATAGGAATTGGACAATCCCATGGTCACATTCTGAATAATGCCAGTGGTGTACAAGCAAAAAGGAGGTAGCTGAAAATGGTTCATACATGAACATGACACTAATAACTGAGGGAGCTATACGGCACATGCTGCAAAAACAAACACAGTAATAAATGATTCTTGCAAACAGGCACACAGCAGCAAATTCCCCTGGGTATATGTACCCCCATCCTCACATTAAGCTAGAGCATATTGTGCACTGTAATAGATTTGGTAAGATGATATATGGGCAAGATACAAATCAGTGCAATGCATATTAATGGGTTACAGCCCTTCTCAACAGGCTGTCTTTTGGCTCAGATTTTTTTGCCAAGCAGCAGATGTCTAACAAGATCTATCTTAATTTACAGACTAGACTACCTCTCAGTCAGCCAAGAAATAAGAACTCCCAGCTCTCAGTTAGGAACATACCTTTCAACCTCTTAGAGTAAGAAATCTGGACAAAGCCATACATAATGGGGGGACAGAGGCCCCAAAACAGGAACAATTTTAAATATTACTCTTAAAAAACTTAGAAAGTAGCTAGGACAAGTTTTGCATTAGCATGAATTTCTGAAGGGTATGAAGTCTGAAATTCAAACATCTGTCATTATTTTCTGACTTAAATGCTCAACGATTTGCTAGAAAACCACAATTTTATGAAAATGGACCAAAATATGAGGCAAAAATCTGTACAGTGAGAGGTATGGACAGGAACTAACCAGGTCTCAGAAAAACATATACATAGGCCTAGTGAATTCAGTCCTTACCTCTGTTCTGATCTCTGTCTCCTTTTTGTTTCTCTGTTTGTTCTGTGCATTTTACTTGCTGCTGTACTTGAAAAACACTAGCATAGAGCTGAACATTTATTTCTGCTTGTGACCTCTGGAACTTGAAGTACAGTCTTTTGACTAGACAATCCTAGCTGTTTCTTCGTGGGAGAGGAATTCAGTTTGGTCTAATCTGGCTAGAGCTGTGCATTTTACTTTTTGCTGTACTTGAAAAATACTAGCACAGAGATGAATATCTATTACTGTGTTTGACCTTTGGAGCTTGTAGTACAATCTTTTGTCTAGAGAGGCCTATCTGTTTCTTTGTGGGAGGGGGATTCAGTCTGGCCTGATCTGGCTAGAGATACGACACATGACTCTGTTTTTTTATTGGAAATCTGGCTGGTTCCTGTTTCTCTGTCTTAAATGGCCAGTGTTTAAACCAGTTTGTACTTGTTTGCTCAAAGCTGCAGTGAGTTCGGCCTTCTGCCCTTGCTCTGCTGATTTATGCTGTGAGACTGCAAGAGATAAGTACTTATTTTCAACTGTTTTCTGCACTTCTGATTAAAACAATATTTGCTGCATATATGTTTAAACTGTGCAACTGTTTTTTAGTGAATTCAATCCTTACCTCTGTTCTGATCTACCTGCCCAAGTGTTTTTGTGGCATTAAAGATTGGTGACTTTTGAATTGCCCACCTCTACTATAAATGTGATATTGGACACTCTCCCCAGACCCATTCCATTAGCGCATCTAATGAGTACCTGCATACAGTGAGATCAGTTGTGAAGACCCACCCTTTTAGCTTCTTAACCTTGAATTATCTTCTGTCTCCTCACTTTCTACTAAAAAAAATTGTGCCTCTTCCTACTTCATTTTGCTGCTTGTGCTTAAAGTGTTCAACTGCTTTTAGTTTGCCACATTTGTCAATGCTTGTCAGTAGCCTTATACCTTATTAGAGCTGTTTTTTACTGTTGTGATTATGAGCTAATTTATCACATCTGTACTGTTTTAAAGCAATTTACTGACTAACTGCATTTCATTACTGATTAACTGTATTTTTCATACTGTGACTTCTGTTTTTTGCCTGTAAGTGGTTAATCTGTGCTTTTTTGTGAGTTTTACTGTGTTCTTAACCTTTAAATCGAGTAGCATAGTCTGATACAGGTTTGTTGCATCCAGAGCTGCAGCTGCACTGTTTTCAACCCTTTGTGAGATATTTCAGCTACAAATGTTTCCTTTGTAGCACTTGTGTGATCACCTAGTAGTACTACTCTTAGACCTTCCACCCTTTACTCTCTTAACTCTCTTTGGCATCTCTCCCTCAGTTTCTGACAAATATGGATGGACAATTTCCTACTCTTTCTCCTGCCAGTCTGGTTGATATGGGCATCCTGAGACAGTGTAGCAACTGCCTCATGTACACAGACAACCCTCTATTACTACCATCTAAGAACACAATTTATGAGAGATGCAATTACTTTAAGAACTTAGAGTCAATGCTCTTTTTCCTTGCAAGCCAGTAGATCTGGTATTGAGAAGGTTATCAACACAAACATCACACCTCAAACAACACCCACACCTACACAACACACACCCACATAAGCAAAAACATACCCAAATAAAAGAGACCTCTGAGGCAAAAACACATGCGAACTCCACTGCCCACCACACCACACAGTCCACACACCTGTTTGTCTCACAGCCACTAAGGCCTAAACATAAACCCAACATATTAGTCATAGGAGACTCCATTGTGAGACACACAGATGTGCCCCTTACCAGGCTGGATAAGGAGAAAGTCATGGTTAGTTGTTTGTCAGGTTCCAAAATCCGCCACATCACCCATGCACTCAAGTCTCTAAATAACAGGAACTGTTATGGCTGTCATAGTCCATGTTAGCGTGAATGACTTGAGGCATACCTCCCTGAACTATATGAAGAGAGACATGATTGAGCTGTCAGACTGTGTCTCAGACTAGTATGAGCCTAGCCTTAAGCAGCATTCTACCTTCACACAGAATAATGCCTCAATACAAACAGAAAATGACTGACTTTAACATTTGGCTTACTTTCTGATATAATTCCAAGGGATCCAGTACCTGACAGCCTGGGAAGACATGAGTGACAAACCATGATACTTTCATAGAGGTGGCCTGCATCTGTCTCCCTTGGGCTTCAGGCTCCTGGCAAAGGCTCTTGCCTCCCTCATAGTGCCTTTTTTAGGCAATGCCATAAGGTTAAAGCTACTAACATGAAATAAAATGTCATCAAAACACAAATTAAAGGTCATTGTACTAAACACTAGAAGTCTAAACATGAAACTACACTCAATGCAAGCATTCTTAACCCTAGAAGATGCTGACATTTGTGCAGTCACAGAAACCAGGTTCACAGCTGTGGAGGGCACCCCAGCTATTCCAGGTTACTCATCCTACCATACATTCAGACTCCAAACTGTGGGCAGCAAAGCAAAAGAAGGTGGAGTAGCAATATATATACAAGACATACACATCTCCAGGCTGGTCAAACAGTATGATGCACAGGAGACACTCCAGGTGCAGTTAACCATTGATAGGATCCCTATTCAAATCATAGCTAGCTACAGGCCCCCAACTTTGACTCAAGATGCCCACTCTACATACCTGGACCTCTTCGAATCTATCAAGATTCGACCCTTTACTTTGATCCTAGGTGACTTTAATTATCCAACCACAGTCTGGAAGAACTACTCATGCCAAAACACAAATGCCCAGAGATTCCTTAATTTCATCAGTGCAAATGCCTTGGACCAGCTGGTCGACACCCCCCACAGGAGGTGAAAATATCTTGGACTTGGTATTAACCAACATAAGTAACCACTGTGTCATCCCTACAGTGTCATCCTCCCTGGTAAGATCCGATCACAAAGTGGTCACTTTCAAAGTCACCTGCCCTCCCAGGATCAAACAAAAAAAACTTCTCTAAAGCTGATTGCAACCATCTGAGGGAAGGTATAAACAGCTTCACAGCCCCTCCCCTCCATAGAAATGGCCACATATGTCCAAACTTATACCAAAGTACTATACTATTTATATAGCTGCATGGAATCAGGTATACCAGACAGGACAAAATCCTCCTCCGCCTCAAAGAAGAGTAAACCTGGTGGATATCTGCAATAATTAAACTCTATAATAAAAGGAAAAAATTTGCTGTCCAGGGCCAAGAATGAGCAGGTGTCTAATTGGAAGCAATCTCTCCATAGCTGAACAAGCAAATAACAGTACTAGTGAAATCCTCCAAAGAAAACTTCAAGTCCAAACTGGCCACATCCACTAAAGACAATGATAAGGCTTTCTTTGCATATGTTTGCAATCTCAAGGCAAACACCCTGCTCTGCTCAGGACTGGTGGTAAAGGACACCACATACACAAATGCCATAGATATAGCCAACCTGGTGGCTGACAGACAGGTTCAGTGAAAACTTCACCCCTCTGTCTCCCACATCAGTAAATCAGGACATCCCCAGCACCTTCCATAATTTGTAAGTCACTATAAGTCTGACAAAATAAGTATGTTAACTTTTCAGGGATCTTCCAGGACTGGAAAAAATGGAGCACAAATTATTCAGTTCCACAGGACAGGCATTTGGTACAAAAAAGGCAAACACTCAGAGGTCTCAAGGTGGCTTCTGAGAAACACTAGCTGACCCTTACCACATAGGTCTCAAGGTGGCTTCTGAGAAACACTAGCTGACCCTTACCACATACATGATCATGGACAATTTCCTACATTTAATTTAATCTATATTAAGATTTTTTGCCTTCCTGTTTCCAATTTTCTAAGTGATTCTTTAAGCATTCAGACAATTTTGGCATAAGGGCAAGGGTGTTACAAAAAGTATTTAGGACCCCTCCCACACACACACACACACAAACAAAGACAGTCCAACTAGTCAGTTTGATTAGTTAAAGGACTTTGTCCTGTCTCCCCACCCCCTCCTTGACCTTGGCAGTCCCTTTTCCCTGCCAGAAAATCTGAATCACCATTTTTCTCTTTGGAACCATTCAGGTTTAATGGGCTGAGTTTACGCTGACTGGCTCATATTCACTTAACCAGGTCCCCTAAAATTCTACCAGGCAGTCATAAGGCAATATATCACTCAAGAGAAGTATAAAAGAGAAATATCATCATAAGAATGTTATCTTAAGCCTTCTTCTTGATGACTTCTCTCATGGGAGGCACATATATTATGAAAAGTAATGAGGCCAAGATAGAGACATGTGGAACTACAAAGTCTAGGGAGTGACACAGGAATTACCTATCGGCATAAGTGCCAAACCAACTGAGGACTACAGCAAACCTTCAGTAAGTCACAGGGTATTCAGTCAAGATCCCATGATCTACAATTATATATCATAAAGCCACATCGAGGAGGACCAGGACAAAATACTAATCTAACAATGTATACTTTGATAGTAAAAGGTAATATAGTACAGTAGACTTTTTGCTGTGATAGCTCATAAAATCAGAGTAATAGGAATCAAGACCACTATGAGATAGTAGAAAATATTAGAGTTATCTGTATATAATCCTACCATTGTACTCATAATCTCACAGAAAAAGGGAGGTTATAAAACAGTCAATAACCTCATCCAAACAAGTGAGGTTACAAATGATGCAATTATTCTCCACAAATAACAGATACATTACTCATAACAATGTATTTTCCAGAAATAACTGATACAGTCTTATCACAACTTGATCTATATGGGATTCCACTTTGGTAGGTCTGTTACTTGCACAATCTTTCCAACTATTCCAACCTGGCATATGTGTTTATAAAGACAAGGTTACACTGCACTAGAAGACTGTGCCAGGGCCCTTGAGCCCACAGGTCACCTCAGGCACCTTTTGCCCTTCTGCAAATCAAGAAACGCATGATGATTTGGCACCAGTGCTGACACAAAGGTATAAACACACACACACACACACACACACACACACACACACACACACACACACACACACACACACACACACACACACACAGCTACACCCCCCCAACTATATATATACTAACTTCAGGATCGCACTACAGTGGGGAAAAGGGCATATACCTTTCAGCGAAATGAGTTTCAGTCAAATGAGTTTTCAGTGAAGTGAGCTTTCAGGCAAGTGTGCTCAATCAAGTGAGTTTCAGTCTAGTGAGTTTTCAGTCAAGTGAAGTAGACCCTATACAGATATATATATATATATATATATATATATATATATACACATACATACATACACACACACACACACACACACACACACACACACACACACGTTAGGCCCTTTTTTCCCTTTTTGTACATGGAGTCAGGGTGCCACATCAACAGTGAACAATTTTTACACTGCCAGGTGGCTAGCCTATTTATATATATAAATATATATACAAGTCTACTTACTTTAGTTGAGGAGCCTATATATCAGCCTTAAAAGGTCAACAAACTAAAAAGTGATGTTACCACACATGTGCCAAGAAAGAACCACAGCACATGCAATTTTCAAAAAAAAAAAAAGAAAACTTTTTTTTTCTTGCAAGAGGGGGCAAGCCCCACTGCAACCCCCATACCCCCTGCTAATTATATATATTAACTCTGAGATCACACAATCCTCAGGGGAAAGGAAATAGTCCCTTACCTGGAGATTGTTGATCTCACACACCTGTTGACCATTCTATATAAACTGACCAAATGCAGTTGATTAGACAGATGCTGACAAACCTGCATTTAGAACAAATGCAGAGCACCCATATATCTATAGGTCTATATCAAATGATCAAAGTTGCAGGACATCGAACCATACATCATCGAGGACGAGATGATCGATGCTTTACAACATCAAACATTAAAGCAGAACAAATTAAAAAAGATAAAAAGTCTTCCTGTAAGTTTTTGCAGGGGGGCAAGCCTCCCTGCACCCCCTCCCCCACTACTTAAATATACCAACTCCGAGATCACACTACAGTGAAGAGAATGGTAAATTTCCCATTCCGTAAGCGATGTGGGTGTTGGCATATTTAGGTAGCAGGGGGTGTGGGGAATGTGAAATAAATTTTCACGTTTTAGTTTTTTTGAGTTCAATATTACAGAACTTCGATCCTCTGGGCCTCGATGATCAGAGGTTCGAGAATCTGCAATTTCCATATTCTGAAGGGGAACCATATATTTTATATATATATATATATATATATATATATATATATATATATATATGCACCCATTTGTCTTTTTTTATACTCATACATACATGCACACAGAGAGAAATATTACATGTATGTGGGTATACGAGCATGTGTGAATGTGTGTGTAAACATATATAGGGTATTTTAACAACAAATACTGGATAGACTAGCTGTCCATGCTCAGAGGAATGGCTGGAACTGTTTGTGCTCAACAAAGGAGAGTTGCCACTGTTTGATATAAGAGACATACTGTTAATGTACCAAAAAGATAGTAACTGTTGGGTCTGCTTTAGGATTAGAAAACAGATTTGCTTGCACCTTGGGTACTTTGTACAACTTGCTGGACTTCTTTGGAAAAGGAGGTTGACCATCCAGTAAGTTAGAAGCAGTGAGAAAAACATTTTTTAAGCTAGGCAAGATAGGAGGGAGGAATAGCTGCAGGTTTAGGCATCTATAACATTAACAGCCCACATATATTCTGTGCCACTGGAACTTAAATTCATAAAGTACAACCAAACCCCTCCAATATCTGTTCTTCTAAATTAAATTTCCTGTCATAAAGAGAAGGAACTGAAGAATCAGAAGGCAAAGAAAATGTATTATTAATTCCTTGGCAAATTCCAGTAAATCTGCTCTGTCCACAGAAATACAGACAGGAGAATGAAAGTTGTCACATAGCTCACATACCATGTTGCTAAAACCTGGAACTCCTTATCTCCAGCCATCAGGACAATATCCTCCCTCCCATCCTTCAAAACGATTCTGAAAGGCTTCCTAGCCAAAAGCTGGCTCTGGCCTTCCTCATCACCAGGATAAACTATATCTTTAAATGTGAACAAATAAGTATTCATACCTTACATCTCCTTACTCTCCCTTCTTCACTCAATTCTATGAATTTCTCTCCCCTGGATTCTCTCTAAATATACGATAAGCCTGCTTTTCTCTCACTTCATATTGCAATTCCTGTTTGCATGATACTAAGTTGCCTTTACTTTCTCTATAAACTGGCTAAAACTTCTCTATTAAATCACTGACATATAACTTATATCTAATGGGCAGCCACGGTGGTGCAGCGGTTAGCGTTGCCGCCTCACAGCAAGAGGTTCTCTGGTTCGATTCTCGGCTGGGGTGCCTTCTGTGCAGAGTCTGCATGTCCTCCCTGTAGTCGTGTGGGTTTCCTCCGGGTGCTCCGGTTACCTCCCACATCCCAAAGACATGCTGTAGGTGGATTGGACACTATAAATTGGCCCTAGGCATGAGTGTGTGTGTGTGCCTTCCGTGTTGGGCAGCGGGCTGGCAACTCGACACTGTAAAAACCTCTGCTGCCAATCATGAGCGGACAGGTGATCCGCTGTGGCGACCCCTAACTGGGAAAAGCAAAAGAAGAAGTAGATAACATATCTAACCTTAACCAATGTTTTGATATTATGTCTAATTTGATATAATTATTTAAACTGTATTTACTTTTGTATTATTTTTAAAGACTGTAAAATTATTATTCTTAAAATGTTTTGTAATACTTTGGAGCTTTTCTCCCTGGGACTCTGTGGAAAATGCTCTTCTACCCAGTTGGACTTTCCTGGTAATCAAATGTCAACAAATAAATAGCACTCTCTCCCTGAAAAAAGGCCAGTTGTTATGATTCACAATGGTCCCAGCTTCTGCTTCCGTATCCCAGTCAAGTGAAGACACTTCAACCGCCCCTTCCATCAACACTGACAAAAGTGGTTCTTGCTTGCTCACCAACAGCATCCCTAAAGCTGCAGATGACATGTTTACCCCTGGACTTTGATGGCTGAAAAAGTTGCACCAAATGGACTCGGGAATAAAAGGAGCAGTCTGAGGAAAAACAAATGGCTGCAGTAGAGTCACTCACCAGTGGCTGAGCTAGAATAGCAGCTATCCTGATACCAAAGACTCCTTAACAACTTTCTTTTTTTTTTTGTAAGCAGAGGAAGGTGCTACTATGTACACTGGAGGCTGTTCCATAGGTAAGCCGAGTAAAAGGCATCAAAAGTGGGGAGCTGACCCTGGATGATTCATTAATGTGCAAGGTAGAAAACAATTTATTTCAAATAAAGTTATCTTCCTAAAAGCAGGTGAGCTACATTTTTTTTTATTTTCAACATCTACGTGTTTTCTAGCTCCCTCTTGGGCTGTATGATCCATGTTCGTTTGTTAATGTGCTTAAGTGATCATTTTCTGTCTTTTCATATTGTCCTGTATGTAACTAATGCAGTAGGGAGCAAAAGAATGCATACAGCTTCCCTTGCTGCAGTAGGAAATAACTGCTGTAGCTCTGACTAGAAATGTACATATGTTTTTTTTTAACTTGTGCAGTTTGCCTTAATTATATTTAGACAGAAAAGGAGACAAATTTATAAAAGACAGAGACCCAGGCAGATGAGTAATTTCACAACTTCATTTGTAAGAGGTAGCTGTCACCCTCCTTAATCCTAGGTACCTGCTCTAATTTTAAGACTGAGAGAGGGGTGGGAAATTGGGGGGGGGGGCAGTAGCCTCCCTAACAAATGTAATTAATAAAAAAAAAAAACAGACAAATGCTATGGCTCCAGTCAAATCCAATATGCAATGACCGATGCAAAGACTCAAAATGAGGAACGTTCCTCATAATGAGGTGTACTTGAGATCTATGCATAATTTGTATATACTAACACTGCGTTTTCACAACATTGGGAGGAAGGGCAAATTCAATGAGTACTGAATGAGGTTTCCAATGATATCAACTTGCATTTTGTTATTCACTGAAATTAGCATCACAGACCTTTCCAATAAAACAACACTGCTGGTATGCTACCAATCCATTCCTAGCTCTGCTCTTTCCACCTTTTTCAGGCCCTCCTGAATGTTAGCTAATTTATTCATATTTTTATTTAGTTGTTTATATTTGATGATTGGAAATATGAAGTCAGGAAGTCTACATTTTCAGTGGTACCATGGGGAGAAAAGTTGCAGAATTAGAGTTTGTAAAAGTCAGTATAGATTAAAAATATTATTGAGACCTTATGAGTTTTTATACAGTGTGAACTGAAGCAATACTATACATCACAGGTGTCAGATGACAACATTTGAGAAAATGGCATCACTATGTTTTCAAGAATGAATTTCCACTGGTCCAGGTTTCTACATGCACTTTACTCTTCATCATGTATCACATCCACTCTTTCTGCCCCTTTTCACGGAGTTCTATCCCTTGGCATCTTCTGCTATATTATGGACCCAAATAATATCTTCCATGTAATGCCTAGATTCTGCTGAATACAAGGCTGGTGTAGTGCTTCTAGCTGTTGCCAATATTCATTCCACTCCATCTTCCTGATTACCTTCCTCTGGACTACCTGATGTCCCTTTTCCTGCATAATATCCATAACGGCACACAGTATTTCAAGTGCAGCATAAACTATGTTTGGCTGAGTGTTAGGATGACCTCCTGTGCCCTGGCATGTGCCCCATGCAGTATGCAGCCTAATACTTTTGTTGTTTTCTAAAACATTCCTTCTGATTCTGCCTTGTACCAGGATCATAGATGTACCAAGTCAATGTGCAATGCTCTTCCTGGTTTTCACAGAGAACCCAGGCAGTTATGTCCAATGTTCAGTACTTTGAATTTGTCTACACTGATCCTCATATTCCATATTTTTTTATTTATTGCAGCTTGTTGGATGGGGTGGAGCACTAATCCAACTAGACCATTTCCAGGCAAAGCCCAGGAATTCCATACCATACCACACACACGCACGCACTGACACACAGACAGACACAGACAGACAAACAGACACACACACACACACACACACACCAATATATACTGTATGTGTGTTTCTTTATATTTACCTATACATACACGTTGCTATATATGTATCTCTGGCTGTGTGTGTGTGTGTGTGTGTATGCGTATGTATATATATATATATATATATATATATACATGTATATATATATATATATATATATATATATATATATATATATATATATATATATATATATATATATATATATATATATATATATATATATATATATATATACATATATGGAGACAGAGAGGGAGATATTTAAAAGTTATGTACTTACCATAACTCAGTATCTGTCTTGTCCATTTTCATTCTTCCTCACTGATGGGTCTTAGATCTGATTTGGCTGCTTCTTCCAAACATAGGCTCCAATTCTCAAGCTCCTCCCTCTTCCCATAACACATCACACCTTTTCTAACTCCCCAGACTGAGTTTGCTACCCTACAGTTCAACAAACTGTAGAAATTTCATATGTGATATAAAGAAATTGAGGCTCAAACCCAGAACATAAGGGTTCTGAATGTCCTCCACGACCTTCTTGAAGACACAAGGATGGGGGATGGCTGGGAGGGATGTGAAGAAGAAGGAAAATGGACAACGCAGATACTGAGCTATTGTTAAGTACATAACTTTTAAATCTGATGTTGTCCTTTTCATTCTTCCTCACTGATGCGTCACAGTCCCCAGCTATGTAACTCCTGGGTGGCTCTCAAGGAAGAATGTGCCAGAGCATGGTCGAGCCAAAGGAATATCCAATTTATAATGACAGACAAAGGTGTGAGTCTTAGACCAATCTGATCAATCAAATTCCAGGAAGAGAAAGCAGATGATGTATCCATAGGGGAGGACTCAGAAGACAGCTGAACCCCTTGGGATTTAGACGTCGCCTGAAGGCTGTCTTGGGTGGACTGACCCTTGACAGGAAGGATGGGCGCAGGGCACAGAACAGTGATGGGCTGGGATGCACCCAGTAAAGGAGAAGATGCTGCTGCAGACCTGGAAAAAGTCCACTCTACCACCCAAAGAGCTGAAGGACTAAAGGAAATTCTGTCCCTGTCCCCAGTAGCCGAAACCATCTGGGATGAAGGAGCGAAGCCACCCCCAGGTCCTGGCCCTCAAGACAGTCAGTACCAGCCTGAACTGTCGAGGGCTGAGACCCCCAAATGAAGGAACTGATCTGACAAGCCCGAACCTGATCCCCTCCCCAGAGACCTGACACTGACCTCTCAGAACCAAGACCTGCTCTAATCTGATGGCAACGGAATCGAACTGGTCAGGGACCCTGACAGAAAAGCATGCATTCCTGGACCTGTCGACTCCTCCCTTGGGTGAACTGGGTCCTGGAGTTCCAAAACAGGGAGAATTAGAAGAAGAAAGGGCAACCTTAAGGCTAGGGATCTCACCAGGCCTGAGCATGCTGGAGATGGAAAGAGACTCATCTCTATCTGGGGTCCCTATCAGCATCTTGAACATTGACAATATCGAATTTGATATTGTCGCATCGAGAATGCCGAAATTGCAGAACGTCAAACGGGTAAACGGAAATCTCCGTAAAGGGAGATTTCCATTTACCTCAATTTAGTGCGGTCTCGGAGTTAGTATATTTAAGTAGCGGGGGGTGTGGGGGGCACAGGGGGGGTGCAGGGCGGCTTGCTCCCCTGCCTACAACAGTTAGTTCATTTTTTGGTTTGTTTGTTTTTTTTAATCAGCATTCGAAAATTGGATAGTTCAATCATGTCAGTTCGGCATTTAGTGATTCGAACTATTCAGTTTTTGAAATGCTGACATAGACGCTCTATCTGGGCCCTGAGAAAGCTCCTCATCATCCTGTCCATATCCATGGGAAAAAGGCTCCTGGAGGATCTAGAGGAAACAAACGAATGGGTGGATTTAGCCGGGGAAGCAAGCCTGGACCCCAAAGCAGATCTATGATGCCTCTGATACAAAGATCAGCTCCGATGCCTAGGAGCCGAGTGCTTCAAATCCCTGGTGGATCCTGAAGGACAGCCTTCAAAATGTAATACTGGATCCAACAAACATGCCAGATCCAATACCTGCTAGACCACGTTCCTCAGATCAGAAGGAGCAGACGGATCCGAGAGGGGCCTAATTGCATTCAGATCCTAGCGTCCCCGATCCGAAGAGACCTCGGAAGCTAATTCTGGATCCTGAGACACCGGATCCAGGATAGCCAGACGCAGTTTTGGATCAGAGGATCCCTGATCTGAAAGCCTAGGTATTTTTTGAGATACAGAAGGAGAGACACCCAGGGAAACAGATAGGGCTTTCCTTTTGGACTCCTTAAGACCTGAAGTAGAAGGGGACCCAGAGACATAGGGACCCCTTCAGCCATACCCTTCAGCAGCAATTTGTTTTTGCAGTCCACCAGCGCACAAGGGTTGAATGCCATACATACAGAGTAATCAGCCCAAATAATATACACACTTCTTGTGGTGTCAGAATTTGGCATCTTACGCCCACAAGAAGAACACCTTTTGAAAACTCATAGGTTTGTCTTTCTTAGACATATCTGACAGTCAAATACACACAAGCACTCCAAAACACACACAACACAGATAACAGTTAACTACCAAAAGGAAGAAATTTGCCTTTAACCACTTAAGAACACAACTAACCTTGACAGTTAATTCAAAAACCAAAAAAAGGCACCAAGCGCTAAGGAAAGGAAGGGAATTCTAACAAAACTCTAACACCAGCCACCAGCTAGAAAAAGGCGGGGGGGGGTGGCGGTAGAGAAGAGAACTATTTAAGTTTAATAAAAAAGAAAAAAACTCTTATCTTAAAGGAATTTTCACAAAATCAAAATAGGCAGCTCTGAGCCAGGAAACACGTCCATGTGGAAACACTGCAAATGAGATCTGAGGGTTAGAGTGCAGAAGGGGATTATGGGAGAGGGAGAAGCTTGAGCCTTGAATCTATGTCTGTGAAGTGCCAGATCAGATCCAAAGTCGGATCCATGACCCAGTCGTGAGGAATAATGAAATGGATAACATCAGATCTATAATATATATTTATATAATTATATATTTAAAGAAGAGATTCTTTGAGAAATTTTTGGAAAAAGACTTACTCAACCACTAGAAGTCCTGAGACATCGGAATGACGTGTGAACATGAAGTGCGGCAAACGAGGTCTGGAGAGTTTGAAAAGGTGTGCTGCATTATGGGAAGAGGGAGGAGCTTGAGACTCGGAGTCTAAGTCTGGAAAAAGCATCCAAATCAGATCTGATGTCAGATCCGAGACCCATCAGTGAGGAAGAATGAAAAGGATAACATCAGATTCATAGGTACACATATGCATACAAAGCAATGCTCATAAGCAAATTTGAATTTTTCACCACGGATTACATCCTTTTGCTTTTTACTCAGCAAAATGTGTGATTCATTGTGTGGGAGGCCAGAAAAATGTGTGACACACAATCAATATGCAACTGGAAAGACAAATCATAATGAAATTAGGTCTTCAAATGCGTTTACTGTACCCAAATTACAGTATATTGCAAATCATAGGTTCATAGTTAAGTACTAGGCTAGCTGCCATGCAGGCCATTTTAAGCCTAGCCAAGTTCCCTTTTTGTGCTTGAAATAACCTAAACCATTTGGTTATAGACTGGCCTTATCCATCTCATGGCCGATAATAAAATACTACCCCTAATAAGAATAACCAGGATCATACTATAAATAATTTGAGGGGACCCATACAAGGGATATAGCATTTAGGAGCAGTCTCTGTCCATTAGTAGCACAGGGGTTAGTACTGGTGTAAATTTGCTGTTTTTCATCCATAGAGCTAAGTTATATATAATTTATATAGTCATGACCCATAGATCATACCGAATTTTGCTTCTAAACGTAAGTAGACAATGCAGAAGTTTGTCATTTCCCTGTAGTCTTTGAGACTGGCTACTATGATATAGAATAAGGACTTGCTACAATGCTGCACTGCTTTTTGCATTTTAAGGATGTCAGTCATGAAAAGGAGTTCACACATTAGAAAACTTATGCAACTGTAGCATCCTTTTTGAGGAGGACCACTGTAACAGTAAGATATGGCATGAATAAAAGGCATGCAGTACATGCTGCCCATGGGAAGTGGACAGCTACAGGATTCCCTATAGCACAGGTGTGACAGTGGGTCTATATTACATTATTGAAAAGTAATTTAATCAAATGGGATTTTACATTGAAATGCTGTTCATCAAGCTGTTTATAGTGAGATTGTGGTACAGTGAAGATCGGAAAATTTGCCCTTTCCTCACTGCAGTGCCATCTCAGAATTGGTATATAAACTTGGTGGGGAGAGGGCACAGCCCCACACAACAGCATATTCGATAAATGGCATTTTCCATGTAAGTGCCATTCAATTAAATTCCATTTCAATTATGTAACATAGACCGTGACAGCAATTGCCCTACTCCACGACTGTGCTTCTAACTTGTAATGTTTGGAGCCATGTAGCAGCTTCTAATATATTTTGCACAGAAACATTTCTAAGGTGAGCTGTTTAACTTGTTGCTTCTCTAACAGAATATTCTTTAATAGTGCCTTGCAAAAGTTTATTATACTTGCCATATCAACAGATAACACAACTGGCAAACTACTTTGAGTCTGTTTATTAATAGGCAAAAATTAAACTTGTGCATAAGAATACTTTCCCTAAAGATACTTTACATAAGAAAAGGTCTTCAAAGACTGATCGCTGTAAAAGTAAATCAAAATATTTGAAGTCAATCCACCTTACCAGTGTCTTCATCTTTGTCAGAGTATAATCAACAGCACTGTATTCCCAATGAAGGTCTCAGCTGGTCCCGGGTCAGTGTTCTATAGAACATCTGCAGGTATGCCATGCAATTATATTTAGCCAGGATTTGTAGGAAAATTCTTCTGTTCTTAACCCAGTTTAGTAACCATAGAAATCGTGATTGTGACAATCAACTGCTCTAATAGGTTCTGAGCTGTTAATGACTTGCTTCTGAAGCCCAGTGTACAGGGTTTGATTCTTTTCACCTCCATATGCCTACTGTGTGCGTATTTTAAATATAAAACTCAGTAACAGTATAACAAGATAAAACAAAATATAATTAACTATGAAATAGTCCTAACAGCAGTTAAAGTAACTATAAAAATTGCTCAGTAGACTGGAGAGAGTAGCTTTACTGTTACACTGAGCACTCCTCAAAAATGTTCCATTTGAGTAAATATTCTTAAACACAATTGCACTCTGGGCCAAGATTTACCAAGGCTTACTGCATTAACTTGGAAAGTTTACACAATGCAGCAAGCCTTTTCTGACTCAGGGACCAATATCCAGCTATGGTTTCCCCTTATAGTTTAAGGGAACAGTTAATGCTAATTAGCCATGTGCTCTCCCTTGGAAATGGAGGTGGCTCCAGATTAATTCAGCAGACCAACTCAGAGAATCTTTCTGCTCAGTTAATTATTTTTTTTCTAGAACAAAAAACTGAACACTGACTTTTGATAGCATTCACCCATTCATTTCTATGGTGTGTAGTAACTTTGTGTTTGTGTGCGTGTGTGTGTGTTACAGGGCATGTGTGCACGAGTGTGTGTGTGTGTGCGTGTGGTAGAGGAAATATGCTACAGGGATGCTTGGGTTGGTAAGGAAAAAGTACAGCTGTATAATTACATTTCACATAACAGTATATGTTTGAATGATCACAGCTGCAGTAGTGTTAGCTATATGGTTTATATCTTGCCTAGGATGTAACAGCTGGCCAGCTTCCAAAGTTTCAGAGCACCTGCCAAGCATCCAAACCATCAATCAACTTGAGCTGAGCTGACTAAAAAACAGGTTTGGGTGCCAAACCCTTCAAAACTTTCATGCCAACAGAGGGAGGCTGAGGCCGGAAAGGACAATGCAAGAAACAACAAAAAAATAAGTACAGACATCCTGATATGAAAAACAAACCAAGAAACCAGGGGGAAGGAGGGATGGAGCGGCATTTCCAGTAGTGATCATTTGAACATCTACAATTACAGTAAATTTACTTACACAACTGAACTATGTTTCCCATATTGATCACTGCTGCAGTAGCCTTAGCTATATGGTAGACTAACCTAGCTTACTACACCTAGGAGTTGGAAGGGGAAGGGTCTAGGAGCCCCTTGAGAATGCTCCTAGCAAAGCCTGATGTAGACTTAGAGAATGAATCAAGTTTGTAATGCCTTGCAAATGTATGTATAGAGGACCAAGTTTTTGATTCTTGAATACTTCTAGACTCAAACTCTTTCAAAAATCCATAGATGAAGCTAAGGTACTAGTTGAGTGAGCCTTGACCCTGCCTGGAATAGTTTTGTTGTGGTGAATATAGCAAGGTAATAGCCCGAGTCATCCATTTGGAAAATAGTCTGTTTTGAAGCAGGTTGTCCCTTTTCCCTACTTTCATAAGAAATGAACAATTGATCCAAAGATCTGAAGGATTTAATTGAGTTGTCTGTGGACATCTAAGGAATGGAGGATCCGACATCACTTTAGGCACAAAAGAAGGATTAGGTCTCGTTCTCTGTGGAGACTAACTGCTTTGTAGAGGGAGGGAGAAGGGAAGACTTGAATTAAGGGATACTTGCTGATTCCAGTAAGTGATTTATCCTCAGACAAACCCCAGCACTGGGACTTGAAATGACAAAGTATGTTGGTGCTGGGACCAAAGAGACTTCAGACACCATTGTATCTCTCTCAGTTGGAGTCTTGCCTTACAATAATTCCTAACTGTACCTGGTTTAGCTTGGTTTTCAGAGTTGATTTTTACATCTAGATATAGATCTATTTTTTCCTGTAAAAGAAAAGCTCTTTAAACTGAAGTATCTAGCGGACACCCCAGGAACATGATCTTGGGGTGACTTTTGAATGTTCTTTTGGAATCCAAGATTGTGTAAGACACAGAAATAAGAGATTGTTGACACTTTGAAAAAGACTGCTAAGATAATCAAGTTGTCTAAATATTGAAAATATGGAAAATGTGGATACCCTGTAACCTGCAATGAGATAAAAAGGAGCTAGACACTTTGCGCACACTCTTGGTGCATTGGGCAGTCCAAATGGTAAG
Organism: Protopterus annectens; assembly: GCF_019279795.1. Classification (NCBI taxonomy): domain Eukaryota; kingdom Metazoa; phylum Chordata; order Ceratodontiformes; family Protopteridae; genus Protopterus; species Protopterus annectens. The sequence goes on from NC_056746.1 coordinate 656,592,941, forward strand.
GCACCCGAACTGATAATGTGAGCCAGAAACACAAAACCTTAAGAAACAACTGAAGTCTGGATGAATTGGGATGTGATCATGAGCACCTTTTAAATCTGGTTCTATCATTCCCTGATACAACATCTATTGAGGGGGGTTCACTTCTGAAATTCAAAATCCCAATAATTCAGACCTTTAAACCCCGACGTTCAGAAGTTCAAAGTCTTGGAATCTCAAAATGTATCACTGGAGATCGTCGTATAGATGTGGAACGGGAACTTTAACATTCTCTGCACTATAGTGCAATCTCGGAGTTGTTATATTTAAGTTGTGGAGGGTGTGGGGGTGCAGGGGGGCTTGCCCCCTTGCAAAAACATGAAGTATGAGGTTTTCTTCTTTTAGGTGTTTTTATTTTTAATTTTGAGATTCCAAGACCTCGAACTTCTGAACGTCAGGATTTAGAGGTTTGAGGTGTTGGGATTTTGAAATTTAGAAGTGAATCCATTGAGGGACAGGGGAATAAAGGAGTCTGGTGGATGAGGAATTACCCCCTGGAAAGGAGGGATTTCCTTCTACTGCCATCTGTCACCTTATTGAATGATCTTCAGAACCCATTTACCTGAGACTATCTGTTGCCAAAGAAAAGTGGAGATTCAGACTTTCTGGAAGGGAAAAGAGACTGTCAGGGTTGGGGTGGGGCAATGCCCCTTAAACATTCTGACTTGTTGGGCTTTAGTATTGTTGGGATTCTTCAATTCTTTTTAGAATTCTCCTGACATTCTTTCTTAAACATCTGTTTGCCAGTATTTTGTCGAGACTGTTTATTTATTTATTTATTTTTGCTAAACTGGATGAGGGGTTTGAAAATCCCTTACAAAATTTGGAAAGGGGGGATTCTTATAGATTCTCTGTATCAACCTAGCCCACTCATCATACTTTTTGATAACCTATGCAGCAGAAAAAACAAAAACAATTTCCATCCAGAGGAGAATTTAAAATCTAATTTTTCACATTACCCACGAGGTTCTGAAAATTCAGCAGTGCAAACTTCCTCAAAACAGTACCAGTATCCACAGCCATGGGAGCAGTATCAATTGAGTCATACACTCTGTAAACAATGAGTTGGGACTTGTACAGTGGAAAAAACTAAATTATTTAAAGAAGTTTTTTCTTCATAAAAAGAAACTGCAGACAAAACATTCCTCATACTTTCACAATTAGTCAGAACAAACTTTAACACATGAGCCTGACAATTCAAAATTCTGAAAATCAAAGTTGCAAAAGCATACACGTTTTTCCCCATACATATCAATAACCTTGCCATCCTTGTCAAAAAGAGTAGGATTGGAGTGAAGTTTCCAATTTTTCTATGGGAGCCTTGCATTGAGTAGCACTATACCTTTCCCATTCTTATTAATAACCTTCCTAACCTTGTCAAAAAGAGTAGAATTGGAATGAATTTTCCACATTTTTTAAGGGAGCCTTTCAATGAGTAGCATTCTACCTTCATCAAGGATGATGCCACAGTATGAATGTAAAATGACTGATTTTAATAACTGCCTTAGTTTCTGGTGTCACTCCAGGGGGATCTGCAATTTGTCAGCAGGGAAGGACATAGTCAACAGTCCACACTGGTTTCCCAAAAATGGGCTGCACCTGCCTCCCAAGGCTTTTGAATATTGGCTAAAACATTTTCTTCCCCCTACAGCCTTTTTTAAGCAATGCCAAAAAGACAAAACTACCAACACAGTGAAATCTTAAGGTGTTACTGCTTGATGCTAGTAGCCTAAACAAAAACCTGCACACACTTCAAGCCCTCCTCACTCTAGAGAATGTAGACATCTGTGCCATGACTGAGACATAGTCTAAAGCCATAGAAAGTTCTCTGGCAGTACAAGACTACATAGCCTTCCACAAATGTAAATCAACAACAGCACAGACAGGGGTCAAAGGTGGAGGTGTCTTGAGCTACATTATTAACAAACATAGCTCCAGGTTGGTTAAACAAGATGATATCATGGAGCTCCATCCATATGCAGGTCACCAGAGATAAGGTCCCTCACCATAACATGGCTAGCTAAAGGTCACCTCTAGAGTCTCACAACTCTTAACTAAACCTAATAGAGGTGCTCACCATCCAACCAAACACCCTATTCATGGGTAACTTTAATTACTCCTCTATATACTGGGAAACTTACACAGCCTCAAACTCCCAGAAAGAATGCTTCCTGAATTTTTTAATACAAACACCCTGGGACAGATAGTGTATTCTCCAACCAGAAGAACAAACATACTGGATCTGGTGCTCACCAACATGGGACAGCATTGCATCCCTCAGAAGTATAGCTGGTTCAACCAGTGTCCTGCGCTAGTACTATGAACCAGTGCCCCACCCCCTCAGCTCTTCAAGTGAAGGGATAAAACATAGACATTCCTTCTACAAACACACCAACCAGATTACCAGCTGTATGACAACCCCCCACCCCCTGCCCCAGCTATTCAGGTCACGTTTCTGTGCCCTGTTCCTAACCATCCTTTAACATATTTTATTAAATAAAAATCTTGCTTTGAACTGTAGCAAACGGTTGCTACAGTTTATATCCCACCTGCACAGAGCTCTACAGAGCTCATGTTTTAGCTTAAAAAAAAATAATTTCTTCTTTTTAAACTACAGAAACTGCTTGCTACAAATGTAGCAAACAGTTGCTGCAGTTTATGCCCTGCCTGCAAGGAGTGCTATGGTGCTCATATTTTAGTTAAAAAGAAACATATATGTATATACATACATATATATATATATATATATATATATATATATATATGTATAGCTCTATACATATATATATATATATATATATATATATATATATATATATATATATATATATATATATAGATATATATATATATATATATACTTTTAAACTGTAGCAACCACAGTTGCTACAGTTTGGACCACACACGGAGCACTACAGCACTCAGCTTTGACCGCAAAAGCAATACCGGCTTTTAAAAGCCAGTACTGCATTAAAGAGCAATCTGGATCAGCTGATACTTACCACCTTGGATGACTGCCTTTCTTTCCGTGCCCTAGCCACACTACTGCACCCTCACACATCCATCCCCCCAGCCTATGTCAAGTCCTCACTGGGCAGGTTGGATCACAAAGCTACCTCCTCTGAAGTAAAAATCAACCCAGAAAACCCAGCTAAACCAGTTACAGTTAGGAATTATTGTAAGGAAAACTACATCTTAATAAGTGACAATTTGTCAAAATTCAAGGCTTACCCTAATCCAGAGACTACAGCTTCTTATGCAGAATTATTTACAGAGTTCCTATACAAACCCGTGAATGGCTGCAGAGCGGCTGTCACACAAAACAAACACTAAAAACAAAGTATCCTCAGCTAAACAGGGCAGATAATAAAAAATGAAAACTCACAGACAAAATTAGGAAGAGCAATTCCCTTAAAGCATAGTGCTCTCTTATACAACTAAACAAGAAATTAAGAAGCCTAATTAAGTTCAACAAGGTCAACTATGTGGACATGATAGCCTTGCAGGCTAAGGATAATCACAAGGCCTTCTTCAGCTATGTCCAGAACCTTACAGTTAGCAAGCAGCACTGTGCTGAACTGGTGGTGAACAGTACCACCCTCAATGATCAGGGTAACACAGTAAATTTACTGGCTGGCAAAATTCAGCCCAAACTTCACCAGGTGAATTACCCTCTAACACATTACCACCAACTATTAGCACAGACCAGGTGCTGGCAGTACTCGCTAAACTCAAGAACACAGAAAATCCACAGTTGCCTCCTCAACAGTCTAAGACATGACCAATCAGGACCTCTCAAGGCACTCCAACAACAGCCTTGAAAAAGGCTACATTTCAAGTGACTGGAAGACCACAACAGTTATTCCCTTTCAAAAGGGTGGATGATCAACTGACAAAGGAAACTGCAGACCTATCAGTCTAATAAGCCGAATGTGCAAAGCCATGGAATGAATTACCAAGGAAATTATAAACAATGACATTGGCAACCTACAGACACTTGACCCATCTCAGTTTTGCTTGCCTATTTAACCTGTCAGACTTCTTTGAGAAGGTCAACAAGGCAAAGGCTGAGGGTAAAACAATGCATACTGCATATCATGACCTAGCCAAGGCTTTTGATACAATACCCACTCAGGCATTGTTGGCAAGCTCTCTGTGCTAGCCATAAATCCCTACATAACTCAGTAGATTGATGGCTGGATCACAGACAGAACCCAAGAAGTCAGGATTGGTAAGACCACCTCCACCAAGAGACTGGTCACCAGTGGATTACCCCAGGCCTCTTTGCTGGGCTCACTCCTGTCTGGCATCTACTTCACTGAAGTCAAGGCTAACGTTCAAGGTCTCTGGCTCACCAAGTTCGCAGATGACTGTAAACTGAGTACTATTATAGATCCCCTCAAGACACCAACCTCTTGCAAGAGGGTTTAACAGAGACAAATGACTGGTGCCAAAGCCTGGCCTAAAACTCAATGCCAAAAAATGCATTATAATGCTCTTTGGGAAACTGTCAACCCAAGTTAATTACTCCATTGATAAAACACCCCCAAGAGTCAACCCAGTAGTAAGTGATCTGGGAACATATGTAGACAGCAATCTGGCCTTTGACTGATACACAACTAAGACAGCAAGAAAATCATTCTATCTCACCCAACTTATGGGTAAGGGTATGGCATCCAGGTCAAAGAAAGTTATAGTACCACTCTACTTGGCCCTTATCAGAACTGTCAGTGAATACAATGTCCCCTTCGCCATGTACCTAACCAGACACTTGCACGAGTTGGAAGGTTTCTCACCAGAAGAAGTCAAGGCATGAATACCCTGTCCTACACTGATCACCTAAAGGGTCTTTGTCTGTATTCAGTCTCCTACAGGCTGCTGAGAATGGATATTTGCCTGGCTTACAGGGTTTCCTCAGATCCAGCCCTGACAGATCTGTTACGCATGTGGAAAACAAACAGCACCACAAACACTAGGGATCTGAATTTCCCTTGTGACATAAGCAGAACATGCAGGAGATACAGATATGTGTCCTAAAAAGATTCCCGCACTACGGAATAGGCTCCCCATCCATTCAAAACAGAGCTCATCCCTGACCCTATTCAAAGGAAACATTGGCAATTGGAATGGAAAAAGTAAATTTATCCCTGGTCTAAACCCCATGTCCATAATGGTCAGTAAGAAAAGTATTATCTTAACTAACACCACCCCCCCCCCCATATAGATGCCCATGATACTCGGGACCCAAATGGTTTTTGGTGTTTGACTAGGCTTGCAAGGGCCTTACTGGTCATTAGCCTAGTAAAAGAGCAACTTCTAAGCAGCAGAAGGATTAACTAAAGCTATAGCTGCTGGGTCAGGTTTGGGATGACTGTATAAAACTTTAAAAGACTGAGGATCTTTATATATTCTCTCTGCCTTTTTAGGAGAAGCAGGCTGACTATCAGGAAAATGCACACAGTGAGACACATCATCCAAAGCTGACAGAACTGGAGAAGTTGACAGAACTGGAGGAGTGGGTGATGGTTTTGGAAAATCATTCTGTAACAAGCTCAAAGTGTTTATTGAGGGACTAAGAAACCTCAGTGTTATCCCACTGAAACTATTGGCACATTCTGGAAACAGTCTCATAGAAAGAGAAATCCTCACAGGGAGAATCAGAAACTGAGCTCCCCTCTGAGCCCGAATCAGAAAACTGAGGGAAAAAACCCTGCATCTGTCCCTTCATCTTCCTGCCTAGATTTATAACTTTGAATCTCTTCAGGAAAAGACGTATCCCTCTGTCATTTACAAGAAACCACCTTACAAGAAGGATCAATAGCCTGAATTAAACTCTGAGACAAAATTTGAGGAGGAGGAGATACATTTTTAATTTTCTGAAGGAAAAATGGGGTCAAAAGTATTATTAATGGCAGCACAAAGTTTCACCATGGATTGGCAGAACATTCTAACCAAACAGAGAAGTCTTCCCTGTTTCCTCCCACACTGATCTGCGTTGTGTGTTGTATAGATGTGTCTCAAGGTTGCACTACTTAAAGCATTCCATTGGTGGACACTATGTTCCAAACAGCAGATTTCCTGATTGTATTTACCATTACTTTTCATATGTCAATTAAATCTGATGAGACCAAATAGTTTCATATAAATGTGTTGTCAACCACTTGCATTTTAGGTCAACACACTTAGGCCAATTGTGTGTCAGGCAAATGTGTATTCAAGCAATTTACCCACATCAAAATAGCTCTCTCTCTCTCTATACATATATATATATATATATATATATATATATATATATATATATATATATAAGGATATATATATATATATATATATATATATATATATATATATATAAAACACTGTACTAAATATGTCATAGACTGTTTACAACATAATCAAAATGTATAAACATATTTAAAAAGATTTTTTTTTTAATAAAATAATAGTTCCAGTGATAGAATCTTTTTTTTTATTTATTTATATTTTTTTTACTCTGGATCACTCCCACATACTTCTGTCTTGTTCAATGGTCTAGCATATCTTGAGAATTTAACAGGATTTTTATTAGGCATTTTTTTAACTTAAAACAGTTACCAAACAAGTCACCCACTCTTTTGGCTTCTATGTCATTATAATGATATCTAGGTTTTCCATTTTCTTTAGTTTCCGTTCATTTTAATTTCTGAGAGAAACAGGTTCTTTTCTAGAAGCTTGTATTGCAGATTCAATGTCAGGCTTTATCATGGGATATTCTCTGCGAAGCTACCTAAGCTTTCAAGCAAATCAGTATAGCCAAGCAGGATATCACTGCTACAATTTTGCAGAGTATGTCAGATGTTTTATTTATTTACTGACATTTGAATCAGGGGAAGTTCGAAAGGGTAGATGACTATTTTCAGTGGAGTCCCAGGGAGAAAACCTCTAAAAGTATTACAAAACATTTTCAGAACAGTAATTTTACAATCTTCAAAAATAATACAAAATCATCTACAGTTTAAATGAACATTAGTTAAGAATAGATACAACTTATATGACAATGACTTAATATTCATAAAAAATGTAGTTTATAGAGAAATTAAAGGTGAGTTAGTATAACACAAACAGGAATTGTAATATGAAGTAAGAGAAGAAAACAGGGTTATGGCAAATTTAGGAGGCGTCGGGAGAAAGAAATTGATTGAAGGAAGTGAGTGAAGAAGGGGAAGTAAGGAGGTGTAAGGTATGAATAGATACTTGTTCATATTTAGGGATATAGTTTATCCTTACATTGAGCAAGAACAGAGGCAGAGTCTTTCAGAATGGTTTTAAAGGATTGCAGGGAGGGTACTTATCTGATGGATACAGGTAAGGAGTTTCAGGCCTTATCAATATGGTCTGAGTACAAACCATGCACGGCAGATTTGATAGGTCTGTGAACAGAGAGGCATTTTTGGCCATTGGATCGTAATGACCAATAGTGAACACAGTTATACTGAATGATATTTAGTGCTGGATAAGCAAATGGATGATGGATAATTTTACGGGTGGTAAAAAGCTGTGTATAATTTAGCTGATGTGGTAATTTAAACAAATTAGGCTATTTAGTGCTATACAGTGGTCTGCGCTGCTGCAATGGTGCAGCGGTTAGCATTGCCGCCTCACAGCAAGAGGTTCTCTGGTTTGATTCTTGGCTCGGGTACCTTCTGTGCGGAGTCTGCATGTCCTCTCTGTGGTCACATGGGTTTCCTCCCATATCCCAAAGACATGCTGTATGTGGATTGGACACTCTAAATTGGCCCTAGGAGTGAGTGCATGCATGTGTGTGCCTTCTGTGGAAGGTTGGGCGCCAGGCTGGCAACTCAACACCGTAAAACTCCACTGCCAGTCATGAGCGGACAGGTGATCCGCTGTGGTGACCCCTAACTGGGAAAAGCCGAAAGAAGAAGTGCTATACAGTGGTCTGTTCTGAAAGTGGTATTTTCTGCAAATTTACCCACATTATTATAGCATTGTTCAACTTTTGATTTTTGTGATGCTTGTATGTTAGTATGGATGGCAGTGCCATAAAGTAGTGAGGGTAGGAGGTAAGTGGTGGTAAGTGTAGTTTAAGTTGCTCTGGTGAGAAAGTTTTTGGCTGTGTACAGCATTCATAGTTTTTGGAGAGTTTTTTGTATGCAATGTTGTATAACTAGGTCAAATTTAAGATTATCGTCCACTATCATCCTTAATAATTTGCTATGAGAAGTAATTTCAATGACTGCATTATTGAGAGAGAAGATTTTAAATTTTACTTTTTCATGAGAGGAATTTTGAGGAAAAAGTAGTAGTGTTTTTTTTTTTTTTTTTGGCCGAGTATGAGTTTGTGAGTTACAAAGCTAAGTTTCAGTGACTGTTAAAGCTTCCCGAGTAATTTTTTGAGATGTCCCAGGTTATCAGATGTGCATATGAGTGTGGAGTCATCTGCCTATTGTATTAGGGAGACCTGTTGTGCAAATGTGTGCAGGGTGTTAATGAGAATGTTAAAGAGGAGGGGGCCAAGGATACAGCCTTGTGGTAAACCAGTAGTGACTGGGATGTATGGAGAGAGGGTACAGTGCAATTCTACTGACAAATACCTATTGGAGAGGTAGCTTTTGAACATAGAATGGTGGGCTGAAATAGACATAGTGAGGGCATTTGAAGTAGAAGTTTGCATGACAAACTGTGTCAAAGGTTTTAGACAAGTCTAGAAATAAAGAGGAGACTAGTTTGCTGCTACATATAGCTTTACTGTCAGCTTCTGTAAAGGTTAATTAGAAGTACAGTGTTAATACTGTGGGGGACAACAGCTGTGTAAGCATAAAAAGAAGTTATGCACCTACCATAACGCTCCATGTTTGTTGTCCTTCATCTCGCCTTCCTTCTTGCTGGTTGGGTTCAGAGCGGATGCTCGGCTCCGACTCGGCCGATTTACTATATCTCGAGAGCTTTTACTGGCTCAAGGCTACCCCTTATCCCAACATGCCTAGCGGCAGCTGCCCAGATCTCGTTTCTAATAGCCCACACTAGACATACATAGCAAAAAACAATTTTTACTAAGCTCTTAAACATCAAAGGTAGGAAGGAAAGAGGAAAGACAATGCATGATTAACTAACCTGGTATATCAGCAGGAAACACAGCCAGTGTAACCAATAAAAAACTCCTCTCAAACTTCCAGGAAGGTGGAAGGAGGGGGGATGCAAGAAGGAAGGCGAGATGAAGGACAACAAACATGGAACGTTATGGTATGTACATAACTTCTTTATGTTATGTTGTCCCATCTTGCCTTTGTTCTTGCTGGTTGGGACTGCATCAACAGCACCTGGTTCTTCGGTGGCTCACTGGAACAAACTCTTCAGGCCCGTGAAACTAAAGGATGCCCTATTCCGGGAGACCACATCCACTTTGTAATGAGAGATAAAGGTATGAGGATTTGCCCATGTTGCTGCTGCACAGATTGAACCTAAAGGGAATTTAGCTTGGAAGACAACAGAGGTGGCTAAGGCCCTGTTTGAATGTCCTCTGGGCCTTCCTGGAAGTGACTTGTTATGCAAATCATATGAATAACTGATTGTGTCTGACAGCCATTTTGATAAGGTCACTTTAGAAACTGGATAACCTTGTTTATTGTCAGCAAAGGATATAAACAATTGGTCTGATTTTCTGAGGTCTTTGGTCCTGTGTAAATAAAAATGTAATTGTCTATGAACATCCAATTTGTGTAATCTATACTCTGCCTTGTTGCTGTAATTGTGGAAGAACACTCAATGGCTTTGGCAAGAAAGAAGGATTGGTCCTAAGAGAGACTCTATCTTTGTGAAAAATGAGATACGGTGGGCGAATAGACAAAGCATGTAATTCAGAAACCCATCTAGCTGAGGTTATAGCAACCAAGAAGAGGGTTTTCCAAGATAGGAACTTCAGGGAGCAAGATGCTGCTGGTTCAAAGGGAGGCAGAACCGCAAAGCTAAAACCAAATTTAGGTCCGGGGGAGGGATTCTCTTACCAGGGGCTGTAAAAGTGTCGTACCTTGTAAGAATGCTCTGCACAACTTATGGGACATAATGTTAGAACCCAAGTCTCCTAATTGGAGATGGCAGCCAGTTGGACCCTAATAGTAGCTGCAGCTGCCCCTTTTTCGAAGGTTTCAGCCAGGAAGTCAAGAATCATGTGAGCAGGAGCCGTAAAGGGATCAATGTTATTATTCTTGGCCCAAAAAGAGAACCTCTTCCATTTGCTAGTGTAAATCCTCCTGGTAGTGGGCTTGTGGGAGGACACTAGGATGTGTTGTACAGCAGGGGAAATGTTTGAGAGCCTGGCTAAGACTGGAAGTGGAGTAACTAAGCAGTCAGCTTGAGAGTTTGGAGGGATGGGTGAATTCCAGGAGGAATTCAGGAGGTCCAGAACTGGGTCCAGTATCCAAGGCTCCAGTTGAAGATGATGGCGAAGAAACGGAAACCATATCTGACAAGGCCAGTAATGAGGATGAGTTTGCAACCCAATGATTTTGCTCTCTGAAGTACCTTTGAAATGAGAGGGAAAGGTGGAAAAGCGTATAGTAGTACTGGAGGCCAATTGTGGACAAGTGCATCCCTGGGTGACTGTCCCAGAGGGGGAACTAGGGTGATGTAGCTGCTGCATTTGTTGTTTAGGGGAGTGACAAAAAGATCGCAGCATGGCTGGCCCCATTTGCGGAAAATCAAGTCTGCAACCTTTTGCTTCAGGGACCACTCGTGAGGCATGAGGATAGCTCTGCTGAGCCTGTCCGCTATCACATTGGATTTCCCAGGAATGTGCATTGCAATCAGAGAACGTTGGGAAGACATCACCCACTGCCGTACTCAAAGCGCCTCCCGACAGAAGGGGTATGATCTGGTTCCACCCTGCTTGTTGATGTACCATGCCACTGACATATTGTCTGTCTGGATTGCAATGGTCCCAGTAGGTAGAGTCTTGAAGTGCTTGCAGTGCAAGAAGCACCGCTCTCATCTCTAGAACATTGATGTGCTAATGGTACTTGTGCGGTGGCCATGTTCCTTGGACAGTCCGTCCCAGATAATGCCCCCCACCCTATCTGGGAAGCGTCCATGGTCGCTGTGGCTACTGGATGGGGACCTAGAAGGGGTCTGCCCAGAGTCACCTGGGGGGAGACAAGCCACCATATTAGGTCCCTTTTGCAAGATTACATGATCAAGATCATGTGTGACATTGGCAAATCCTGGAAAGACCACTGAGCGAAAATAAGCCACTGTAGAATCCGCATGTGGAAGTGTGCTAAAGGAATTAGCATAATTGCTGCAGCCATTGAACCCAGTACTTGTAAAGCTTGCCTTGCCTGAACTCTGGTCTTCTTTATGAGAAATGAAACTTGTTGATGAATGGTTGACACCCTGTCTTGAGGCAGTTTTGCTATCATGCGTCTTGTATCTAAGTCTGCCCCTATGAAGGTAATAGACTGACAAGGTAACACGGCAGACTTTTATGGTGATGCCTAACTTTGAACAAGTTTGGATTCTGTAGTCCCGTGCTTTGATCAGTTGATGCTCAGTGGTAGCAGTGAGGAATCAGTCACCTAGATATGGAAAAACCTGGAATCCTAGATGCCTCAGGTGAGCCGTGACCACTGCCATACACTTGGTGAACACCCTGGGAGCTGTGGTGAGACCAAAGGGCAGGGCCCTGAACTGATAATGAAGTCTCCCAGCCAGAAGCGTAGGAATCTCCTGGATTGCCTGTCCATTTTTATATGGTAGTACATGTCCTGGAGATCTATGGAGCACATCCAACTGTCCTGACTCAAGAAGGGAAGAATGGACTGCAGTGCCACCATCCAGAACTTCATCTTTTTTACCGATTGGTTTAGTTTGCTGAGATCCAAAATGGGTCTCCAGTCCCCTGTCATTTTTGGAACTAAAAATAAACCTTGAGTAAGTTCTGGATCTGGTTTGGTCTGAGGGGACTTCTTGGATAGCACTTTTTTCTAGCAATCTTTGAATCTCTAGGATTGCATGAGCCTAAAGACTGGGTGGAACATCTGGGATAGAATGTCTCTTTTGAGGGAGAAGACTGAGAAAAGGGAATTTTGTAACCCCTGGATATTATCGACAGTTCCCATGTTTCTCTCATGATAGATTGCCAGGCTGCTGGGTACAGTGATAGTCTGCCCCCGACTGCCTCCAGAGGTGGAAAGCCGGGCCTCCCTTCAGGAGTGCTGGAAGGGCCGAGTAGAGAAAGTATCTCTGTTGCCCTGCTGTTGTGGAACCCCTCTGCTGCAAGGGCACGTCTTCCATTGTTGTTTCCCCCTCTGCCCCTGGGGAAAAAAATCTCCACGTGTGTCAGGCGAAGATCCCTGGGATTTTCAGAACCATATTTTCCCACTCTTCTGACCCGTAGGATAGGGTCTAGATGGAGTGGTAAAATGGACTCCTAGGGCAGAGAGAGTCTTGCCATCCTGTTCACACCTGGTGAAGGTCTCTAAGGATGAGCCATTGAAGGGGGTGTTGGTAAATGAAGACTTAAAAGGTTCTGCAAATTTATAAAGGCACATCCAGGAGTGTCTCCACACAACTACTCTGGTACCTGTGCCCTACTCTCTCCATCTGAAGCATAAGAAATGAGCCTCATGGAGGAGTTAAGCACAGAAGTCAAGGTCACAAGCTAGGAAGCTGCCCTGTTTGCTACCCCCTCAGCTGTAAGATTTTGCAGGGTCTCTCCTAGCTCCTTCAGGAGATCCCTCTGAAGTTGTGTGAAATGAGACATGTAATTTAGCGACCTGAGAGTAAAGGTCGCTGAAGAAAACATACGCTTCCCATACCTGTCCATCATACGAGACTCTTTGTTTGGCGTATGGACAGATGAAAAAGTTTCCGCAAGTTCCTTCTTAGTAGCTGCTGCCACCACTATGGCATCAACACCCCTTTGGACAGAAAAGACTTATCCTCTGGAGCAGTAATAAATTTATTGGGTCTCCTTGATACTGATTCCATGTTCTCTGGAGCACTCCATGCCTTTTGACTCACTACAGACAAAAGTGGGTCGAAAGGCGGAGACACCCAAGAGGTGGAGGGTCGGGAACCAAATGCATCCAGGTAGACAGACTCATCCTCAAAGGGGCTAGGGACTTCCAGCCACCCCTCTGTCTAAGGATTTCTAAGATGTCTGAAAAAGAGACATCCTCAGAGGGGGACCGTGGGGACCCTTCCGATTCATCCAAGTCTGTATCCAAAGTGATAGACTCAGAGGAGTCTAGATGCTTCCTCTTACATTTCTTCTTCTGAGGGACCTCCTCCAAATGTTCGAGGGAGGTTTCGTAAGAGGTGGAGTCACCCAGTGAGGTGTCCTGGGGCACAGGTTCCATACAGTTGGATGCAGGAGGAGGGGCAAAGGCAGGGACACGCACCAAGGGAGAAGGAGCCAATGGAGCTGAGGGTGGAGCAGTCTCAGGAGACAATACGCTCCTCATCACCTCAAAGGTGCCACAGTCCCAAGTCGAAGGAGCCGCCGGCTCTGAAGAGCCTGGAGATCTCCTTCGAACCAGGAGCGATGGCTCTGAGGCCAATGTAGGAGCTGAGGTCATCTGAGCTGAAGCTCTGAGAGGGAGAGCGGGGTCAGACAAGGGTCCGATGCCACTTCCCCCCTTGGAGCTGGTGAGAGAGCTTTGGCGTCCAGATCCCTCAACGAACTGAGACATCGAAGAAATTGGAGCGGTTGTCGGAGCCAGTAAGGGAGAAGAAACCGGAGCTGATGGCTCCACCACCATGACCTCCATGCACTTCGGCTCTGAGCTCAAGAGAGTCAGAGGAGGAATCGATGGAAAAGCTGGGAGGGCCAAAGGAGCCAATTCCTTATGGGCTGGGCTCAAAAGTAATTTAGCAATTGCCTATGACTTTAGGAGCCTGTTGACCACTCTCTCCACATCGTGATCCAAAAGTCTGGAGGACCGAGAGGAGTGTGAAGAGGATCGGTGACTGCCCGCTCCAGGTTGCAGCAGAGGACATTGTGGAGCTGAGCGTACTAGCTCCAAAGAAGGATACCTTGATCTCTTATGGGTCCGGACTGGCTCCAAGGACACAGATGGAGCTGCCGGAGACTTAGCTTTGTCGGATCCAATGCTGGGAGCCAACAGAGCCGAAGGCTTCTCAGTGATTTTTGTCTGTTCCGAACTCGGAACCGAAGGCTTGGAGTGTTTCTCGGAGAGTTTGGCTGGCTGAGGGCCCTGAGACAAAGAATCTTAAGGGTTTTTCAGGAGGCCATGTAAAATAACCTTATATTTTCTCTCCTGCAGGACTCTAGAACTGAAAGCGTGACAGATCGAGCAAGAGTCCTGCAGGTGAACAGCCCCTAAACAATAAACGTAACTCATGTGCCTGTCCGTAAGGGACATTTTTTGGCAACACTAGTCGCATTTTTTAAACCCAGAAGGTTTCGACTCTTTAGACATGGTAAACACTAGTCAAGGAAATTTTCACAGTACCAGAAAACAACAGAAAACTATCAACTAACAGCACACAAGTAACTGCAACTAGGCTGTAACAGGTAGCCCAACAACAAAAAGGGAAGAACTTTATTATCTTATATTATATATATATATATATATATATATTTTTTTTTTTTAAGGGGGGAAGAAGAACAGAAGGGAGAGAGCCTCTAATTTAAACGGCGACTCCCCCGATGGGAGAGCCTCTAACTTAAACGGCAATCCCGGAAAAGGGACAAACCTTCTAATTTAAATGGGCTCTAAGGGGAAAGCAAGGCCTGAGGGGAAAAAACAATGGCCAAAAGCACCACAACAAGCAGAGAAAGGGGTTGTTACACTCACGGGAGACAGTACACACACTAACGAGTCAATATAACTATAAAAAATCGGAAAAAAATAGTGATAAATAGAAAAAAGCACAACGTACTTAGCCTGAGCCAGTAGTAGCAATCTCGACGCTGCAAGTGGCAAACGAGATCTGGGTAGCTGCCGGTAGGCATGTTGAGATAAAGGGTAGCCTTGAGCCAGTAAAAGCTCTTGAGCAATAGTAAATCAGCTGAGTTGGAGCAGAGGATCGGCTCCGAACCCAACCAGCAAGAATGAAGGTGAGATGGGACAACATAACATCACAGGTTAGCAACTGTTTCAGAATAGATTTTTCAAGTACTTTGGAAAGGATAAGATTGTTATAGGTCTAACGTTAGTAATGTCTTTTGAATTTCATCCTTTCTTGTAGAGGGATAATGTGTGATTTTTTTCTAGAGAGAAGTAATGTGGGGTTCCTGGATTAATCTGTTTATAAGGATTGAGACAGAATAGGAAATGCTATTGGCTGCTAATTTTAAGGTGCTTGCTTGGAAGGTCATCAGCTGAAGTAGAACATGGTTTGAGTTTAAGAACAGTTTTATATAGGATGTGGGCACAGGTTTGAAAGGGAAAGTGGATGTGATATGCGGCTGGTGGGAAGGGTTGGGATTGGATGGTGGGGAATTCTTGGTTAGGGATGCTATACTATCTATGAAATAAGAGTTGAATTCTATTGCAGTTTCGAATGGTGAGTTACTGGGAGAGGGGTTAGGGCTATATTTTTGTCTGGGATGTAAGATTTCTTTAATGGCTGCCAGAATTTTTTAGGGTTGTGTTTACTATTGTGTTGAATGTTGTTATACTATAGTTTTTTGTTTTCATTTATTTGCTTTTTAGTATAGTTGTGGAGCATTCTGAAGTTTTCAAGATATTGTGGCGTTTTATATTTTTGCCATTCTTTCCATGATTCATCTATATCCTGCATTAGCACTCTACTCTTTTTGTATAGCCAAATTGCATTATTTGTTTCTAGTCTCTTCCTTCTAGGAGGTGCAAGGGTATTTAGGAAAGTTGTACTAAATTAATTATCACTGTCATCCAAGGGGAGGATTTTTAGGATGTTCCAGTTAATAGATGATAGGGTACTAATGAATATTTCTGGGTTAAACTTGGACAGGTTGCTTGTTTTATAAACATGCTGTTTAAGTGGATGTGCGAGATGTCTAGTTGTACATATTGGGATATGGTCATTGAGAGTCTGACAATGTACATGTGGTGGTGAATTTGCTAGGGTCTGATACTAGGATCCAGTCTAATAAGGAATTTAATGTCTTGCTATAATATGTGGGGCTATTAATTAGTTGTGTGAAACTGTGCAAGTTCATGCTGGATGTGGGAGGAATTAGAGGTTACGTCCAACCAACTAATATTGACATCACCTAGTAGTACTTTTTCTTGTGGATTTGTTATGGATATCCAAGGTAGGATATCTTCCAGTGTAGCTGTATTGTTGCCAGTAGGTATATAAAGGAAATTTACACATTTTTTATTTTCAGGAAAATAATTAAAAAAAAAAGTAAAACATAATAAGTTCTGCTGAATTGAATTTTGGTATTGGTTTGTTGAAGGGGAAATGTTGCAGTTGGCGAGAAATATTAAAACAATGACATTGCATTTCTTATTTATAAGGTTATTGCAGATGATATTATAGCTGGGGGATGTAATTTCAGAGTCATTTATTTTGGGTTTAAGCAAAGTTTCAGTCATAGTGAGAATATCAGGCTTGTAACAGGTAATCTAGGCATGTAGTTCTTAGTTCTATTTCGTATGCTTCTACTATTTATATTGGCAAGAGTTGGAATACTGGGCTTGGGGGTTGATTGTTGTGGAGTTAGATTAGTTCGGGGAAGAGAACTGACACGTTGTTGATTGCGACAGGTGGAGAAAGATCAAAGAAGATTTTCCATAGTCAGATCAACTATCACACAGAGCAATTGGAGTATAGCTAGTACAAAGTAATTACCAAGAAGGGACAAAGTAGAACAGGTTTTCTTTCATTTACTGAATGCAAGAATCAAGAAGCTAGGGAAACTGAGTGACTGGCATACACAATGTAATCTATTGGCCAATAAAAGGAACAGTAGCCAGTTTAGTAAAACTAATCTTTTGGGAGGAGTATCACAGCCACTTTCCAGCACAGAATAGGCAAGTATTTGACTAGTTAAAGTTAATACACAGCAAGGCTCTTCATGTTGCTATGACAATGTACTTAATTCTGAACATGTAGTCTTTGTTTCCACATTTTGAATTCTTCTTTACCATTCTTAGTTTCTTTCAAGCCACACAACTTAAAACATTCAGTATTGAACAGTTCACACAGAGGATAAAGACTATTAGCTGCTAATGTGCTTCCTGTAGTCCAGAGATTGATTCCTTCCATGACCATTTGCCTACTGTATGAATAAGCAAATCATTTAACCAGACAGTGCTCTGAGATAATTGGAAAATTGGGCTAGGTTCCTGAAACATATCCACATGTCTAGTAAGAACCTATGAGCCTTAGAAATTGTCTTTAGTAAAATTGTATAGATAAAAATCTAGCCAATGCTTGTGTTACTTAACTGTGAAGCAACTTGCAAACCTTGGTCTGATGCAGTGTGTGCTTTCTCGCACACGTTAACTGCAGTGGGACTTATCAACAGCTGACACTATGTTGTAGGCAGCTAGTAGTGCAAAAAGAAATACATTAAAGTGCACAGTCTCAGTTGTAATATAAGTTGTGGCACTTTGTGACAGAAGTGCAGTGATGTATTTTCTACCGCATCTAACTAAAATTATGGAGGTCAGTTGTTTCTTAACAAAAAGCTTTGTAAACATTTTATTAAGTACCTGGAAATATAATTGTATTGCTTCCCTTACTGACATCATGTAAGGGCTATCATGGGTGTACACTCATGGACTTTAATGGAAAGGGCCCTGCACATACTCTGTAATGTACCTGTTAAAGTCCTGGACACACAGGCATGTACTCTCTTCATTGATATCACCAACTGCAAAGTTAAATGAACTTTTTGACGATGTTGGGGGGAAAAATTAAAAGTTTATGAAGGATTTTATTTTGTCTCTTAAACCAGGCCTTAACAGCAAAGAAATGCTGACTGGCAATGGAAGCATGACATGCTATGGAAAGCAAGTTAAGTATATAACTGTTATTATACATTTTAACAAAGCACATATTGAAAATGTCAACATTTTTAACAAATGTCCTTGCACTGGGAATGAAGCAACGTAATTTTGTTCTGCCACACTGTGTATAGATTTGAATGACAATAAAGTTTACTTTGACCTGAAATACAGTGAGTGACAGTCTCTGCATAGCTCCCTGTATAGGCAGATATGATAGCACTCTTGCTCTTCCATGGCTCTTTGTCAGTCACTACCTATTCAACACTTTGCCTACCACAGTAATGCAGACTCTTCTCAATCATTTTTCCAATTTTAAATGACTCACTTTTCCAGATTAGTGTATTTTGCACTGTTTTTGTTCAAAACCAAACTAATGCAATCCTTCCATGACACAATAATGAAACTACTTAAGATTTCCAGTCTGGCAGGCTAATAGGTAGAGGAGTATAGTGCTCTGGTAATGAATGAGCTAAATTATCAAAAAAGCCAGTAATTGCTTGAAAAAAAAATACCCTACAGAAAAACACATATATTCATATTGAAAAGAAAAGTTGCAAGTAGGAAAAAAAGGATTAAAAGCTCAGTTCAATTGGAATAAGACTAAAAAAGAATTATGGGAACAGGAAAGCGTCTTTCAAGATGGGAAAGTAATCTAACTATGCAGGAGACTCTGCCTCAGTCCCATTAGAATAGAAGATCAACCAGATGCATTCCAAAATAATTTAAAACATTGGTGCACTCATGGACTACATAGCATCCAATAATAAACTACCAGCGATGGACAAGACCCTTACTAATCATGCAGATGCAATCACTAAATTGCATGATAAGGCAATCAAAAAGAAAATGATAGTTGAATGTCATTAGGAAAAATTGTTGGATAGGGTTACAGAACTGGAAGACAGATCAGGAGGTGAATATAAGATTTACTGCATTTCCAGAGTAGTTGCAGGGAAAAAAATTGCATTGACTTTATGAAGAAGTGTTTCAGGTAATTGATTGGTATTTCAATTGAAGACTATACTTGTCAAATGAGACCATCATGCAAATGCTCCATGCAACACTGACAGAGAGAGCTTAGACTGATGTTGATGAAACTTCAAACACATTCACAAAAGGAGCAAATGCTTGAAGAAGGGAAGAACATATACAATTGAAGGCACCAGAATATATGCAGACAATGGCTATTCTCCCCAGACAGATGCCATGAGAAATAAATTATTCTAGCAATAAAGTACAATGACATGAGTATTCATTTTCAATTGATCCACCCAGCCACATTCCAGATGTTTTACCCTTTGGGTCCAAAGTCTTATTCAGATCCTAAAAAGGTATTGGAGGACTTAAATAAAATAAAAATTTAAAAAGGAAATGAAAGAAAAGAAGAAAATAAAAGAAAATTGGTGAAAAACAAGGCACAGGTGAGAGGATCCATGCAGAGAGAACAAAGGACCAAAGAACACAGAGGGTCGACAGGAGAGAAAGCACAAGAAACCGTTTCCACTATAGCAAAAGAATATGTTAGACAAGTCTATATATGCATTTTTTTTCCTTTAGCAAATAAATGTTCAGTGTGAGTTGAGAAGTCTGCAGTTGACTGCAGTTGTAAATTCTGAGTTTACATGGAGACAAGCTGACTACAGGTGCATGCAATAAATATTGAGAGTTCTGAGCATTGTTTGCTGGGGGAAATATAAAATTAAAAGGTAAAAGGGTGAGAAGTGTAGTAAAAAATTAACATTTGAAATTTTTAGAAGTAAATTAGAGCAGCTTCCCTGGTAGCCTAAATACTTCAATGCATTTACTAGAACAGTGTATAATTTAGTTTTACTTAAAGATAGCCAATGTACATTTTCTTAAGGCTAAAAGATAATGGTTTCTGAAAGCATACAAGCTGACAGGAATTAGTATAAGTGGGAGCACATGCTGTAACATGTGCTTTAGCATGGAAAACCTTAATTTTAGGTTAAGTAATGCCTGTGGGTACAGCTGTCAATTTGTGACAATTGTTCCTATCAGGAGGTTTAAACTTCGTTATTTGAAGGGGATGTCTTTGCTTTTTCTTTGTTTGAAAGTTTTCATCAAAACAAAAAGTCTTGAAAATATGACATAGGGTCAAATTGAGATGACAAGAAACAACATTTTTAAAGCTTAACATGCCAAACATTAGCGGATACATGTAACACAAAAGTTGAAATAGATATTTAATAAGTTATCATGTATAACAGGAGAGAATAACAGCTTCTTAACATAATGGGTATGCAATCCATATTATTATGGAATGCAAATGGCCTCACAGGTATAGACAAAAAGGTAAGAATACTAAATTATATTATGAAATGCAGAGTGCAAACAGCAATACTGCAGGAGACACATTTGTGAAGAAATGAGCTCGCAAATTTGAAAAAGAAAGGATTTTTGGGTGGATATTCATGAGAATATCAGTGACAAAGGAAAAGGAGAGTACTTATACTAATTGTTAGAGAAGCTCCAATAGTGATAGAAGAGGGAAAAAAAAAGATAATGATGGCAGATTTTGGTAGTAAGGGGCTACTGGCAAGGGAGGAGGATTATGCTGGCATGTATTTACATTCTACCTAAAACTGCTATTATGGAGCTTACAAAACTTTTGGGAGATATAATCAGCTTTCAGCAGGGAATAGTAGTGGGAGTATAGGTGGGAACTGGAATTTTATTTGCAACAGTAAAGGTGTATCTGGGGGACCTAGAAAAGAAAATATAACAAAAAAAGGGTAGATTTCTTAAGACATTTTTGAAAATATTTGGTATGGAAGATGTTAATTCAGTAGTAGGCACTCAGAGAGGATTTACACATTATTCTCCAAGGTACAATAACTGACTAGACTAGAGAGAAATGACATTTCACTGGAACATGTGCATTTTTAACTGAAAGCTTCAACACATATCCAAAAATAATTTCAGATCATGAGCCACTAAAAGCTAACATAAAAATACAGGGTAATAAAGTAAAAATGAAATACCGGTGCTTTCCACCTACTTGTTAAAAAGAGAGGAATTTAAGGAATGGGTAGTGGAAATTATTCAAAAATTACTAGGGAATATAGGAATTTCTTCAAAGTTATAGCTAGTGAGTGGAATAAAATAAAAGTTGAGTTTAAAATAGGGTAGAAATAAAAGAAAAAGAAATATGGTTAAGAAGTAACAGGAATTATTTAAAGGGGCTGACAATGGTTAATGTATTACATAATAAGCAGAATTTCACAAAACAAGAACAGGTGCAAATGCAGACTGCTACAGAGAAAACAGAGTATTTGGATAACATGCATGTGTTTAGAAAGATTACCACTAAGCAACTGCTTTTGATAACTCCAGAGCACAAAAACTTGTACCAAAATGACTTAGGCAACAGAAAGGGCTGTTGCCAAACTTAGGGAGCCTATAACAAGAAAACTAACCAGAGATTCTGTACAGATATTACAAATATTTTGGAAATTTTATGAAAATTTGTATAAAGCTGAGAAATGTAGAAATTAAGAAAGAGCAGAAATGGAAACATTTATGGAAGACTTAAGTATGCCAAGAATTAGTGGTAGATGAGCCTCAATAAATAACAGTTAAGACAGGTGTAGATGAGATAAAAACTGTGACTTGTAGTCAGTCGGCAGGAAAGTCTCCAGGAAGAGATTGTATTCTGGTGGAAGTTTGCAAACTAGGAGGGAAGAAAGTAATAAAGATCTTAAAGGTTTTATTTAACGGTATTTTAAAAGGAGGGGAAGCTGCAACATGCTGCTTGAAATTAAGGTGGCTATAATACTTACAGATGTTAAAGGTCCATCAGACTCAGCTTTATATAGATCCACTTCAAATTTAAACCACTACGATAAAATTTTTATGTCTATAACATATAAAAGAATGTCAAAGGGGTTGCCAAAATTGATAAATAAGAATCAATGTGGTTTTGTGTTGGGGAGGCAAACATTTGACAAAATTAATAGACCAATGGTGATACACAGGGAAACAGAATGTAAGAAAATACCATTGCTGTTAGCTGGTCTTGATGCAGAGAATGCATTCAGCACAGCAAGCTGGAATTTTATGAGGAGGGCGATGGAAGCATTTGTATTCCTGGATAAAATAATAAGGCTAATTAGGAGGATATATGTGGGATTGGAGCATGAATTAAAGTGAGAGGGTTCCTCTGTGACAAGTTGCACATAAACAGAGGAATCAGGCAGGAGTGTCCTCTTTCCCCTTTGTTATTTGTTTTACATTTAGAGCAATTGATAAATAAAATAAGGGACTCAGAGGATGTAACTGGTATGAAAATCAAGAAAAGTTGGCTTTATTTGTACACAATATTATTTTGTACCTGACGAGCCAGAAAAGGACATCTCAGTGTTGTGGAACATTTTGAGACAGTTTCAAGTCTTTTCAGGATATAAAATTAAGCGATAGCTGTAAATTATGTACTCACATATGAATTGGTTTAACAATACCCATATTTAGGGGCACGCGATAAATTGAAATAGTTATAGTTATGAATTAAAAAGACTTCTGTTATGGCAGCTAAGAATATGTGAGGAGAGATTAAACAAAAGATAATACAAAAACTGAGAAACTGGAAACTCTTGTTTACGGATATGGATAGCAAGATACAAACAGTGAAAATATTTTTAGTTCCTTTAGTTTTATATACAAGTCAGGCATATTTCTATCAATCAGAGGAGAAGTTGTGGACAGTTATTAATAAAGAGTTGAAGGAATTCTTCTGGGATGTGAAGAGGACAAGAGTCAAGTGGGATAAGCTGATCCTTCCAATAGAACAAGGTGGTTTAGAATTGCTTGATTTGGAGGGATATTTTAGCGCTTCACATTTAAAGCTCATATACATAACACAAGCAGAAAGGTATAATTTAAAGTGGAAATTGATGATGATGATGAAACAGGTGGGTAATTCAAGAAATAAGGAGAGAGTGAGATTTGGGATGCAGATCCTTAAGGAGAATAACAACAGCCATAAAGAATATTGTATTCATAAAGTAGGAGAAAAGTATTCTGAGAACTGAGCAAGCATGAGAATGGAGAAAGGAGAGTTCACCAATAGGATGACTGCAATTAGGGGTATACAGAATAGGCAAGAAAGAGCTGGAATTTACTGCAAACAACTGACAAAGGAACCAAGGTACTGAGAGCAGATAACTAGAAATGTAAAGGTAACATAATGGGAAGAGGCAAAAAAGGCAGTTGGATTGCAGCTTAGAGAATGGTTTCCCTAACAGGACAGCTGCATGACTATAGGCAAAGAGAAAGGAAAGTACAGTTGTGTACACTTACCATAAATGTAGATGTTCGACTGTATTCACTTTTGCAGTCATTACATTTGCTTGCAGGTAGCCCTCAGTCGGCCTGATTAAAAAAGTCTTGGGTCCTGCGCCAGTTGCTGTCTCTTCTTCCGTGATGTCAGGTCATCAGGGGTATAAAACATGCAGCCGGCGTCATTACATCAGCATTTCTTGCCCCAGATGTCAGGTGCCCCCCTAATGGGAAGCAATTAAATCTATAAATATACAAGGTTATACCTCAAACAAAAAAGCAAATACACCAAAAAGCTTTTACGCATTGAAAAGGAAAGAAGAGGTATAGCCAAACAAAGTCAGGGGGCTGGAGAGAGGGTAACCAGGACTGCAACAGTGAATACACTTGAACATCTACATTTATGGTAAGTGTACACAACTGTACTATGTTCTTCATGTTTCACTGTTGCAGTCATTACATTTGGGTAGATTCCCAAAGCTAAGGATGGGAGGAGGAATTTAGATAGCATTAGAACCAGCTATAAGGCCCTGCAAAACTGCAGTGGCAAAGCCAGCTCTGGATTTAGAAAAAAATTGTCAAATGGTAATGCTTGGTGAAAGTATGTATAGAACTCCAGGTAGCAGCTTCTAGGACGTCCCTGGTAGGTACGCCTCTGAGAAAGGCTGTAGAGGTAGATGCAGCCCTGCTTGAGTGGGATCTGATCCCCGGTGGGATAGGTTTTCCATGGTGCTTATAGCAGAAGTGAATGCAATGGCCTATCCATTTGGAGATAGTTCGCTTTGAAATAGCCTTCCCCTCTGTCCCTGCAGCAAATGCCACCAGCAGTTGTTCAGATTTCCTCTGAGGTTTAGACCTGCCCAAGTACTATCTAAGTTGTCTGTGCACATCTAAAGAGAGCAGTATCCATTTCCCTTTGTTCTGTGGATTAGGAAAGAAGGTAGGCAAATGAATGGACTGATTAAAGGCCACACTGGATACCACCTTTGGCATGAAAGAGGGATTGGTCTTGAGGGACACCCTGTCCACATGAAAGATGATGAAAGGCTCCACTGCCATAAGGGCCTGTAATTCAGATACCCTTCTTGCTGAAGTGATGGCTAAAAGGGAAGCTGTTTTCCAAGAAAGGAATTTTAAATCTGCAGTAGCAGCTGGCTCGAAAGGAGGAAGGATGAGTTTCTCCAATACAAAGTTAAGGTTCCAGGCTGGAGTTGGAGCTCTCCTGGGTGGTCTTAGATTTCTGGCCCCTCTGTGGAACTGCTTGAGCAGTGGAAGAGAGAAGAGGGGAGGTTCTGTGTTATAATGAGCTGAAATGGCTGAGATGTGAATTTTTATTGAAGAAAAAGACAGGCCCTTGTGAAGCATCTCAGTTAAGTATTGTAAAATCTGAGGTAAATTGGGTACTGCTGTGCTCATCCCTTGAGACTGGTTCCAGGCACATAATCATTTCCATTTTTCAGCATAAGATTTTCTAGTACTAGGCCTCCTTGCCTCTAAAATGACATCCATCACTGGTTTACTGAGGGATGGTAAAGGAGAGCTTAGGTAATTAGCCAGGCTGCTAGGTTCAGTGTTTAAAGCTGACGGTGCAGAATCTGGTTCTCCTGCTGAGACAGCAGGGTAGGAGTCTGAGGCAGGTGCCATAGGGCCAACAGTGACACACTGCGCAGGAGGGGGTACCAGTGTTGGTGTGGCCAGGCTGGTGCAATCAAAATCATCCTTGGTTTGTCTTGTTTGATCTTTAGTAGCACTTTGGAGAGCAGAGGCAGAGGAGGAAAGGCATAAACTGATAGGCTGTTCCAGCTGAAGGACAGAGCATCCACTTTCCAAGCTTGTCTGTGGGGAGTCCTTGCACAAAATATTTCCAATTGATAGTTCTGGGGGGAGGCAAACAGGTCTATATCTGGGCTCCCCCATTTGCTTGTCAACATGTTGAAAATCCTTGGCTCCAGTTTCCACTCATGTGGGCCCATGAGGGTTCTGCTTAGTCCATCTGCCAGTGTATTTAGTTTTCCTGGCAAAAATTGAGCTTGTAGATGTACTTGGTAGCTCAAGGCTGTGTTCCACAATGCCATGTCTAGTCTGCAGAGGGGGTAAGAACGTGTACCACCCTGCTTGTTTATCTACCACATAAAAGTGGTGTTGTCCATCTTTACCATTAATTGTCCTGGAAGAATGTGGTCCTTGAAGGCTGTCAGAGCATTCTGCACAGCTAACATTTCTTTATGATTGATGTGAAGGTGCATTTGAATTGGGTTCCATTTGCCCTGAATGCACTTTCCTGTCAGGTGCACACCCCCCCCCCCCCCATGCATAGTCTGATGCATCTGTTGTTAGGGTTTGGGCAACAGGGGGTAGTGTGAATGGTAGTCTCTTGTTTTGGTGGCAGGCCTCTGCCCACCAAAGGAACTCTAGGCGTAGACAAGGGATGATAGGAATCATTGCTTCTAGATCCTGAGAATGTTGACACCATAGGCTTTTTAGATACCAATGTAGTTTCCTCATATGCAGTCTTGCATATGGAATTAGGAGAATGCAGGAGACCATGAACCTCAAGGCTTGTAGTATTTGCCTTGCAGATAGCAGGGTTTTTGTTACCACTTGTTTGAAGTAGGTTGTCAAGTGAATTTGTTTCTCTGGCGTGAGGAAAGCCATCTGGGAAGTTGTATTCAAGCTTGCTCCCAGGAATATAATTTGTTGACAGGGTACCAGGTGTGATTTCTTTTCGTTTACGGTGTACCCCAGACAAGTTAGCACCCTCTGTACAAAAGCCAGATGATTCAAAAGTATGTCCTGGTTTTCAGCCTGACTTAGATAATCATCCAGGTATTGGTATATTTAAATATTTCTTTGCCTGCAAAATGCATTGACTGATGCTAGGCACTTTGTGAATACCCTGGGCACAGTAAATAAGCCAAAGGGCAGTGCAGAGAAGTGATAGTGCGTGTAGCCTGCTTTGAAGTGTAGGTATCTTCTGCAAGATTCCCTGATTGGGATGTGCAGGTATGCTTCCTTTAAATTTAGTGTTGCCAACCAGACATCTTTGCTTAGCATAGGAAGCAACTGGTGAAGAGTCAGCATCTTCAATTTTGGAATCACCAAAAAGGTGTTTAGAGTAGGCAGGTCCAGGATAGGACGCCATGAATTGTCTTTTCTGGGTACCAGGAAAAATCTTGGGTAGAATCCTTGTCCCTTTTTCTCTTCTGGTACCAATTGAATAGCCCCTATGCTTAAGAGAGAGAGTACTTGCTTTTAGGCCTCTTCCCACTGCTTTGGATGTAGATCCGGCCAACCGCTTGGAGTTGGTGATGTGTGGAAGTGAAATCTGTATCCTTGGGACACTATATTAAAAACCCATTTGTCCTGGGTAATGAGTCCCCAGTTCTTTGCATGAAGTGCAATCTTTTCCCCCAAAGGGGCAGTCAGTTGAGAAGTACTTGGAAGTTTTAAAAATAAGTCATTGAGACAGTTTACCATAGGGGGGAGTTTTATTACTCCCAAATTTGGAAGTGGAGGCTCCCTACTGCTTAGTACTGTGCGTCCCCTGGGACTGAAGCCTGGGTGCTCTGCTGGATCTGGGTTTGGACTGAGAAGGTCTGGAAGAGGCAGGAAAGGACCAATTCTTAGAAGGCCAATGCCTACTAAATCGTGGAGGTTGTACTTGTAAAAAGTCTTAAACAGTTTGCATAGATTTAGCTTTTTCCTCCATCTTTTTAAGAACTTCTTCTGCCTTGTTGCCAAACAGGTGGCCCTGATTTAAGGGAGCATCCAGTAATTTCGCTTTAACATGATCTGGCAAGGATTGCTCCTTAAGCCAAGCATGCCTTCTAAGTACAGACCCAGTTACTGCAGCCCTGCAAGATGCCTGTAGTGAATCAGAACCACGTTGCAATGTATGTTTACCAACTTGTTCAGCAGAATGCATAAAATCATGTAAATCCTTATTTTCAGCATAATTAGGAGTCAACATCATTTTCTGTTTAAGCAGTCCAATAATATGCAGCTGATACTTTAACATATGAAAATGGCAAATCAAGGCCCTAATGGCCAAAGTTGCAGAAGTGTATACCTTCTTACCCCATTTATCCAGTGCCCTGGAGTCTCTATTAGAGGGGGTAGGATTTTTGGCAGTTGTAGCTTTGATGCCCTTGGGTCCCTGTGAAATGGTTTCAGGATCCACAGTAGGATTTTTGAAAAGGAACTTGTGAGAGTCAGCAACCCTGTAATATCTATCAGGTTTTCTGGAAGCAGGAGGTAAAGAGTCAGTGGCCATGCTAGATTCCAAAAAGGCATCATCAACAGGGGCAGGAGTAAGAAATCCCTAACCTCTTTTTAGAATCAGAGAAATCCTGACTTTCCCAATGAAAAAGCTCCCTGAGAGTATGCAAGGTTTCCCCAAAAGAGAAATCCTCTGGGGGGGAAGCAGAGGGAATAGAGTCCTCAGCATCAGAATCCTCATAGGTAGATAAGGGTAAATCCTGGTCATCAGAGGAAACAGAAATTTCAGAATCCTGGTCAGAAGTATCACAAGCAAACTTGGTCCTAGGTCTCTTAGAAGGGGAAGGTTGGCTTCCTCTGATTAAAGTAATAAGGTCTTCAGTCATTCTTATCATTTGTTCTTTAGGCATAGAGGCCTGCCCATGCAGTCTGGGTGTCAGTTTTCTAAGCATGGTTCGAGTTTTAGGCCTTGAAGAAGAAGATGGCGCCGGTTTAATATGCAAGTCAGTAGGCCTGAATACACCCTCAGAAGCCGGTGCCTGCACAGCGGCTCTGGACCCATCCAAGTTAGAGACATCCGCAGGTTCCACAGCTGAAGGATCTCACGGCATACCAGACTCCGAATGGGTCTCAGTATAGGCCTGCGAATCTGAAGTAGCTGGTATCAGGGGCTGCGAAAGCACCTCACTGAGTAACGGTGAACTGGGCAGCCTGTCTCTATCTTTATCTTTGCGTTTCTTCAGAATGTCAGTAGTCAGATGGCTTACCGAAGACATATCAGGATAATTGAACTGAGCACCAAAAAATTTAGAAGCGCAAAAATACCAACGATGGATAGTTCATGGTTTAAATAAGGCACAAAACTGACAGCGAGGTACATCGTGGTCAGGGCCTAGGCAAGGAATACAGTACGAATGAAAATCTTTATGAGGTATTTGCTTTCCACAAGAAATGCAATTATTTACTTTTACTGACATCAGTTTAGCTTTTAGTTGAAGACTTCGCTTCTGAAACTCAAAAATGAAAATTTCAGGAGTCGGCTAACCGGCACATGTAAACTGCTTCTGCTTCGGGCACCGCACGGCAAGAAAGACTGATGTAATGACGTCGGCTGCATGTTTTATACCCCTGATGACCTGACGTCACGGAAGAAGAGACAGCAACCGATGCAGGACCCAAGACTTTTTTAATCAGTCCAACCGAGGGCTACCTGCAAGCAGATAACCCAAATGTAATGACTGAAACACAAATAACATTTGGGAAATCTTAAGTGAAAGACCTGTTATGATAGAGTTTTTAATTGAAGCTAGAATAGAAACTGCTGTTAAGAAAGAAATAATTAATAGGGCACATAAAATATTGCACAAAAACTACAGGAATAAATCATAGGAGGTTAGAAAAGATCTGGAAGGAGGCTGGATAAGCAATTTACAAGAGAACAATGGGAAGACGTGTATGGATCGCAAGTCTGCAACAAGGTCTAGAGGTTTAGGATTTTTTGCATAGGTATTTTATACCTCAAAGCAGACTCCACAGAATTTTTCCCCAGGCAGATCTCGAATGTTGGAGGCGTGATAGAAAAGAAACAGGGAACTGGTAATATACATTTTTGGAATGCAATGAGTTGGCAGAATTAAGAAATTCCTTACAGAGTACTTTGGTAGAGATATTGGGTGAGCAAATGGATGCATCTAAGGAGATAATTATTTTGAGCTAGACATAGCAAGGCCTTATTACATTTAGTTCTCGTGGCTGCCAAAAAAGCAGATACTAGAAAATGGAAATCAAAATCTATCTAGCTGTATCTGAAGTACTGGATATTGTAACAGAGATAAAAGAACTGGACGTGGATCTTTAGAAAAGGGTAGGAGCAGATTACATAGAAATAAATAGAATTTCTTATCAAACTATACATCACAAATAACTGGATGGATCGCACTAAACTATGTTGGAGGGGTTTCAAAGAGATGGCAATCAAACACATTTCTGCTCATAAGTTCATTATAAATGGACTTAAGAAGAGAGCCTATTTCAGCAAATTATGGAAATGTCTAATTGATTTAATTCTGAGTGAATAATTCCCTGTTTCGGCAGTTAGTGAAATGCATATCCTTATCCCTGTTATTATTTGGAGATCCACTGCCAACTCTAATAATTCTCTTTTTCTTCCCTTCTTTACTGTCTCTTTAGAGGTCTGGTAGCACGTTATTTTGTAAATATTGTATATAAGTGCTTTTGGTTGTAGATAGATTACAATGCCTTCTTTATCTTTTTCTCCTTCTTTTTTATTACCATTGTTAAAACGTCTTCATGTCCATAACAACATGTGATAATTCAACGTTAAATCTCAATATTCATAATCACAATGTTCTCTATTTTTCTGTATGCATTGTTTTTATTATGGAAAAATAAAAGAAACATTTGAAAAAAAAAAAAATCAGTAATTACCATGAAAAAAAAAAAAGAAATAAATAGAATTTGTGGGAACAATATAAGTGGAATAATGATACTGCAGAGGAGTGAGGTTTTTAGGGAAGGCAGGAAATGAGCAATTTATATAATGTTAGACTGCATGGTTATACAAAAGAACATATGTGATGCACAATGCATGTAACTGGGAATATGTTAATATGGTTTGTTTTCTTTTATAGAAATATATGTCAACCTATGTCTTAAATGATAATCCAAGAAAGGTATTAAAAAATAAATGCGTGAACAAAGATTATTAAGAGTAATCAATCAAATTCAGAGATGGAAAATGTTTGTAATATCATTAGTCTTATATGTGGGACAGGCCAATTTATGTCAACAAGAACCAAAGATCGGGCAATGCGTTAAGAAAGAGGTGAAAGGGTTTTTCTGTGACTGTAAAAATGAAAGAGTATAATGAGAGAAAGTGTTGCTCCCAGGGGAAAGAAAAGAGGTTGGGGATGCTAGTTCTAGAATCATATTAAAACACTATACAAATTGGACTATTATACCTGTTATAAAATCAGAGCTATGCAGTTAAATGGAAATTAATGATACTAAATCGTAAAGGAGGGGATCAGGAACAACAACCAAATTTATTATGGGAAGCAGTACAGAATCCTGGAAAGGGTAAAGGGGCACTGAATTACATACATATTATAATGCTGGAAAACTGCACTAAAAGGTGGTATTTAATCACTACAACTTTGTACATGCTTATGCTTTGTTTAACAATAAAATATGCTTGGAAGCATTTTGGAACAGCACTTCCTAGGCCCAGTCAGCACAAATGTTTAGAACTGTCTTGAGACAGAAATTAGATGGTCAGTAAAGTGAAATATTGTGACTTGTTCTCATTCAACTTTATGAGCATGTGTGAAATTAATATATGTATTACTATTTTGCCCTACAAGTTTATACGATGCTTCATATTAAATGAAAGCTTGCATAAAGCTGGGAAATATCTCCCTACTACCTGCAACCTAACTACTAGCACTTTGCAGATATTTATACTTATTTACAATACATAAATTTAAAAAAAGAAAAGGGAAAATGCTAAGCACATTCCTTTATTCACATCCAACACTTCACAGGAATTTTACACCTTTTATACCCAGATTGGACTGCTGTGGTTCACAGAAGATCAAGGGAGTTGTGTGCTTAGCGTTTTCCCTTTTCTGTTTTTACTTTTGGAACTGGTTATGAGGAATACATAAATTTATACATATTTGCATTTCTAATGTAAATATCTCAAGCAGTGTTCACATTGTAGCATGGTGGAACAGCATTCTACAGACCTGCTTAACAAAGACGTCAGGAGTCACTGCTGAGACAAATACAATGATCAATGAAACAGAAAGTACAGTTGTGTACACTTACCATAAATGTAGATGTTTGAGTGTATTCACTGTTGCAGTCCTAACATATGGATTATCTGGCTCCCAGTAGCCCTCAGTTGGCCAGAATACCAGAATCCTTGGTATATGATGTCGGCTGCCAGCGGTTGTAAACTGATGTCAGAACATCAGGGATAAAGGGAGGTGGCTGACGCCATTTCCTCAGTTTTACTTGCCTTAACTGTCAGGAGCCCCCAAAAGAAGGCCAAACCAGGAAGGAAACACCCTGGAAAAAAGCCATCTAAAACTAACATAAGTAGTCTGTGCCTTAGGAAAAAAGGGGGAATGGAGGGTGGGAAACCAGGATTGCAGCAGTGAATACACTCGAACATCTACATTTATGGTAAGTGTACACAACTGTACTATGTTCTTCATGTTTCACTGTTGCAGTCCTAACATATGGGTTGACTCCCAAAGTCCAGGAAGAAAACAAAAGGGTGGAAGAAGAATCACAGATTAAGGACTGGTAAGGAGGCCTTGCAAAACTGCAGAGGCAAAACCAGCCCTAGACTTACAAAAATAAAGATGGTTGTAATGCTTTGTGAAAGTATGGACTGAAGACCAAGTGGCTGCTTGTAGAATGTCCTTAGTAGGCACACCTCTCAAAAAAGCTGCAGAGGTAGAGGCTGCTCTAGAAGAATGGGTCCTAATACTCTGGGGGGGAGCCTTTCCATGCTGCAGGTAACAACAATGAATACAATGAGCAATCCATTTGGAGATGGTTTGTTTGGAAATAGCTTTACCCTGAGTCCCAGCAGCAAAACTAACCAACAACTGCTGAGACTTCTGAAAGGGTTTAGTCCTATTTAAGTAAAATCTCAATTGTTTGTGCACATCAACAGAGTGCAGAATCCTTTCCCTTTATTCTGGGGTTATTGAAGAATGTAGGCAGATGAATAGACTGGTTAAGTGTCAGACTGGAAACCACCTTAGGCATAAAGGAGGGATTAGTTCTCAGAGAAATGTGAAGATTACTGATCCTACAGACATTGCCAACATACTGGCTGACAGGTTCAGTGCAAACTTCTCCCCTCCCCAAAAGGAGAGATATCTATACCAAGCGATTGCAGCCCCCCAAACATCTCCAACGCCCAAGTGAGAACTGCTCTCTCCAAGGCAAAAAACACAGCATCCATGGGACCTGATGGTGTCCCCGGCTGTGTGCTCCACGAACTCAACGAGGAATTAAACCCACAGCTAGGACAGCTGTTTAATCATAGTCTTACCTCTGGATACACCCAGGAGTGGCGCACTGCAACTGTGGTCCCACTTCACAAAGGCGGTGCCTCCACCGACCCTGGAAATTACCGGCCCATTAGCTTGACAAGCCTTATCTGCAAAGCCATGGAGAGGATCATAATGGACCTCATAAATAAAGACATAGGAATTTGCAGACTTTGGATCCATCCCAGTTTGGCTTTGTCAAAGGCAGATCATGCCTTCTAAACTTGGTTGACTTTTTGAAACAGTCACCAAAGCCATTGATGAGGAAAGGCAGTCCATACAGCCTACCTCGATCTGGCGAAGGCCTTTGATACAATACCCCACTCGGGTATCATTGAAAAACTCATCAGCTTAAATGTTAACCCATACATCACAAGATGGGTTGCAAACTGGCTGAGTGACAGAACCCACAGGGTCAGAGTTGCTGGCGCCATGTCAGACTCAAAGCCTGTCACAAGTGGTGTACCACAGGGCTCAGTCCTGGGCCCACTCTTGTTTGGCATCTACTTTTCCGAAGTACAAGCAAACACAGGAGGGTTATGGCTGACAAAGTTTGCAGATGACTGCAAACTGGGCGCCATAGTAGAAAACACATCTGACACAGATATCCTTCAGAAGGGTCTCACAGAAACGGATAACTGGTGCCAGAGCCATGGCCTAAAGTTAAATGCCAAAAAATGCATAGTCATACCCTTCGGGAAAAACAAGGTTACCCCTAGCTACCAAATAGATGGCAATCCACTGAGTACAGAAGAAGTTATCAGGGACCTGGGGACCCAGGTTGATAGTAGTCTGTCATTCGACACCCATGTAGCTAAAGTAGTTAGGAAGACCTTCTACATTGCCCACCTTATCATGAAGGGATTCTCATCTAGATCAAGGGAGGTCATAGTCTCCCTATACTCATCACTCATCAGACCAATGATTGAGTACAATGCCCCATTCGAATGTATCTGACCCGACACTTGCAGCAGCTGGAGAGGCCACAAAAGTTCCTCACCAAAAGGATAAAGGGTCTCAAACATCTGTCCTATGCTGCCCGACTGAAAGAACTCCAGCTCTATTCAGTCGCCACGCTTGCTCAGAGGTGACCTTTGCCTAACATACAAGGCCATGTCAAACCCAGATTTGATGAATATGCTTCACCTCAAAAAATCTAGATCCGTCAGAGCCACAAGGGCGGGAGACTTAAACCTCGACACGGCTATTAATAGGACGTGCTGGAGGGATAGATTCATCACCCAAAGACTCCCTATGCTGTGGAATAAAATCCCGGTATATGTGAGGCAGAGCACTTCGCTGGCCTTGTTCAAGAGAAATCTTGACCAATGGATGGGAGATCGCAGATATACCCCAGGGATTACCTCAGTGTCACTGCTCAACAGAGGCACAGCAAAATAATGGGTATAGTTCCCCATACTAAAGGGGTGGCGTAAGCCACAAAACTATGGGCTAGGCTTGTAAATGCCCTCGGGCAGATAGCCTAGTATGAACCTATGAACCTATGAACCTATGAGAAACCCGGTCTGTATGAAAAATAATGAAAGGTTCTACTGCCATTAAGGTTTGC
The DNA here is from genome assembly GCF_019279795.1 of Protopterus annectens. Classification (NCBI taxonomy): domain Eukaryota; kingdom Metazoa; phylum Chordata; order Ceratodontiformes; family Protopteridae; genus Protopterus; species Protopterus annectens. The sequence continues at coordinate 656,627,116 of NC_056746.1, forward strand.
AGCTCCGCAACCCTTCTGGCGGAAGTAATAGCCAAAAGAAAGGCAGTCTTCCATGAAGGGAACTTTTAAGTCTGCAGAGGCAGCAGGTTCAAAGGGAGGAAGAGTAAGCCTCTCCAGGACAAAATTAAGATCCCAAACAGGAGTAGGAGCTCTTCTGGGAGGTCTAAGATTGCTAGCTCCCCTCAGGAACTGTTTCATCAAGGGGTGAGAAAAAATAGGTTGCTCAAAAGAACAATGAGCAGAAATTGCTGAAGCATGAATCTTAATTGAAGAAAAGGAAAGTTCACCATTAAGCAAACCTGCTATATAATCAAGAATGAGGGAAAGAGATGGTTGGGAAGAATCTTCTCCTTTAGCCTGCATCCAAGAGCATAATCTCTTCCATTTATCTGCATAGGATTTCCTGGTGCTAGGCCTCCCGGCCTCATGAAGAACTTCAACCACCTGCTGGGAAAGATTTAAAGTATTAGCCAGGCAGTTAAATGCAGAGTTTGAAGATGAGGATGAAGAAACTTTTCCCCTTCCTGAACCAACAGATCTGGTACCAGGGGAAGATGCCAAGGCTGAGCTTGGGAAAGGTTGCGAAGAAGGGGATAACAATGCTATCTGGGCCAATTTGGTGCTATCAGAATAGCCTTTGGTTTTTCATCCCTTATCTTTAGCAACACTCTGGGAAGAAGAGGCAGAGGGGGAAGGCATAAATTGAGAGTTGTGTCCATGGGAAGGACAAATCATCCACTCTCCATGCTTTGTCGTGAAACTCCCTGGTGCAGAAGGTTGGAAGGAGATGATTGGTGAGAGAGGAGAAAAGATCCACCTGAGGAGTGCCCCAATGCTGAGTGATGCAATGGATAATGATCTTGTTCAGTTGCCACTCGTGAGGATCCAGAACATGTCTGCTCAATTGATCCGCCAAGGAGTTTAGCCTCCCTGGAAGATACTGGGCTATCAGATGTATGCCCATGGAAGCTGCTAAGGACCATAGTTTCAGGCTGTGTCTGTAGTGTTGTCTGTCCTGATCAGAAGAGTCCCAGGGTAGAGTAGGTTCTTGAAAGCCAGCAAGGCCTGCTGCACTGCCATCAATTCTTTTAAGTTTATGTGCAGATGAATCTGTTGGGTGCTCCAAGTCTCTTGTATGCCCCTGCCTTCCAGATGTGCCCCCCATGCATAATCTGAGGCATCTGTGGTGAGAGTCTGGCTGGCAGGTGGTGGGCGGAAAGGCAGACCCTTGTTCTGAGGACAGGCTGTCGCCCACCAGAGAAACTCCATTTGTAGACAGGGAATAAGGGGAAGAATCAAGTCTAAGTCCTGTGTGTATTGACACCAAAGGTTCTTGAGGTACCACTGAAGTTTTCTCATATGCAGCCTTGCATATGGGATCATCAGGATACATGAAGCCATGAACCCCAGTGCTTGCAGGAATTGCCTTGCAGAGTGCTGGGTCATGTTTGCAAAGTTCTTGAAATAAGCTGACAGATCTTGTTGTTTGTCTTGAGGGAGGAATACCATCTTGGTGGCTGTATACAGTCTCGCTCCCAGGAAAACAATCTCCCTTGTAGGAACCAACTTTGACTTCTTCTCATTAAGAGTGTAACCCAAAGAAGTGAGAATGTTCTTCACGAAGTCCAAATCCTTTTTTAACTGTTCTGGGGAGTTTGCTTGAATGAGACAGTCGTCCAGGTAAGGATAAATATGAATGTTCCTCTGCCTGGAAAAAGCAAGGCTGGCGCCAGGCACTTTGTGAAAACTCTGGGAGCAGTAGATAAGCCAAAGGGCAGTGCAGAGAATTGGAAGTGTTGCTCCCCAGCCCTGAAACGAAGAAACTGCCTGCAACTTTCCCTTATTGGGATGTGCAGATAAGCCTCCTTGAGATCCAAAGTTACCAGCCATGAATCCTTGCCCAGCATTGGCAGTAACTGTTGAAGAGAGAGCATCTTGAATTTGGGAATCACCAGAAACGTGTTTAGAATAGACAGATCCAGAATAGGGTGCCAGGTGCCCCCTTTTTTGGGTACCAGAAAAAGTCTTGAGTAAAGACCTAGGCCTGCCTGATTTGCAGGAACTGGCACTATAGCACTCATAGTCAGTAGAAAAGAAATTTGATTCTCTACCTCTGCCTTCAGAGTTCTGTGAATGTCTGGATAACCTTGTAGAACAGGGAAGGTGTGAAAATAAAATTTGTAACCTTGGTTTACTATGTTGAGTACCCATTTGTCATCTGTGATGTTTGACCATTACCCTGCGAACCTGGCTAACCTTCCCCCCAAAGGAAACCCTGGGCTGGCAGAGGTAGGCACAACAAGGCCGGAGTAATTGAGAATGCTTGCTTTGGGAAGCTGGCTTAGAACTTCCTGATTTAGCCGCAGAAGGATGCCATTGTTTAGTCCTTTAAGGGGCAGAAGCCTGCCCTCTGGAAGATCTGAAACCCCTAGGCCTAGAGTGACCCTGCTTGTCAGGATCAGGGAAAGATCAGTTCTTGGAAGAATAATGCCTACTAAACCGAGGAGGCTGAACCTGAAGGAAATCTTTTATAGCTTGCATAGATTTTGCCTTATCCTCCAACTTTTCAGTACCTCCTCAGCCTTGTTACCAAAAAGGTTGTCTTTGTGCAAAGGAACATCCAGCAATTTAGATTTTACAGGTTCAGAAAGAGGCTGCTCCCTAAGCCAAGCATGCATTCTAATAACGGAACCAGTGGCTGTTGCTCTGCAGGAAGCCTCCAAGTTGTCAAAACCACAATGAAGAGAATGCTTATTAACCAGAGTGTCAGAATTTAGCAAATCTTGTAAGTCTTTGCTCTCTGACATGGAAGGAATAGCCCCAAACTTAGCCTTAATACCCTCCAAAGTATGCTGCTGATACTTAAGCATGTGAAAAAGACAATTCACAGATCTAACGGCAAGAGTTGCAGAGGTATAGACCTTTTTTCCCCACCTGTCCAAAGCCCTAGACTCCTTATCAGAAGGTACAGGGTTTTTAGCAGTAGTAGCCCTAACACCCTTGGGACCTTGAGAAATAATCACAGGATCAGCAGTAGGGTTTCGAAAAAGAAATTGATGAGAATCAGGAACCCTATAATACCTATCAGGTTTTCTGGGAGCAGGAGGAACATAATTAGGAGTTAAAGAATTTTCTATGAAAACATCATCCACAACTTCCAAAACAGGAGGGATAGCCAGAGGTTTATGCTGTGGCAAATCTAAAAATTCCCAGAGCCTCTTCTTTGACTGAGGGAAATCCTGACTTTCCCATTTAAAGTGCTCCCTAAGAGTATTCAAAGTATCCCCAAAGGAAAAATCTTCTGGACGGGAGGCAGAGGGGATAGAATCCTCAGCAACAGAATCCTCAAAGCCAGAAAAAAGTTGAGAATTTCCTTCCTCACCAGCAGAAATACGGGAAACCTCAGAATCTGATTCAGACAAAACATCAGAAGACAATTCCCTAGCCCTCTTGGAAGGGAGGGATGACAGCCCTTAATAAGGGTAAGAAGATCACCAGCCATCTTTACCAAATGGGACTGAGGCACAGGAGAGGAGGCTGATGCTCGCTTGTGGGTAGATTTGCGGCTGAAAGGTTTACTAGTAATACGGAGGGACTCAGGAGGCCTAGCAAATGCAGAAGTTTGAGCTACGTTAGTCCGTCTGGCTCTGGTCTCATGTCGAAGAGAAAAGGCGTCAGAAGCCGGTGCCTGCATAGCAGTTCTGGACCCATCTGAGGTGGCGACAGGCGGAGGGTGTGAAGACAAGTTAGCAGCCTGCAGCATGGAGGACTTCATAAAGGTCTTGGCAGAGGCCTGTGGATGAAATACTGCGGACTGTAGGGACTGCGAAAGTACCTCACTAGCTACCACTGGGCCGACGACCAATTTCACTGGCTCATCAGCAGCTTTAACCCTAGGCCTGTCGCAGTCCTTGTTCTTCCGTTTCCTAGGTATATCCAAAGTCAGGAGACCAGAAGACACCATACTGACAAACTTAGGCCAGACTCTTAAATGCTTACATAAAATCTTAGCTCTACGGTGTATGGTACGCGGGTTGAAGGAAGCACAGAGATCACAGTTAGGGACGTCGTGCTCAAGGCCCAAACAAGTTATATAATAGGAATGAAAATCACAGTGCAAAATCTGTTTTCCACAGGCAAGACAGTTATTAACTTTATCTGACATTCGTTAAAGCAAGAAAAGAGGATCCCCAATGGGGTACTTATCTGAAGGCGTCTTAAACTTGGTAGTCGGAATGCAGAAAGAAGGTAAACGGCTGACCAGCACTAGTGCGAATTGCATCTGCTTTGGGCTCCGTGGCAAGAAATACTGAGGAAATGGCGTCGGCCTCCTCCCTTTATACCCGACGTTCTGACATCAGTTTACAACCGACGGCAGCCGACGTCATATACCAAGGACTCTGGTATTCGGGCCGACTGAGGGCTACCGGGAGCCGAATAACCCATATGTTAGGACTGCAACAGTGAAACTCTAAGAGCATAGTGTGATTTGTTTATGCTACATTATAAATATGTGCCACCTAAATATTTCTGTTGATAGCTTGATCCTGCTAGAATATATATGGTGCTTCATTGTATCAGATGAAAACTTATATATTGCTGTAACTGTTGTCACTAATACCTGCTGACTACCACCAATTTGCATATATTTATGCTTACTTAGTAATAAAATATTACATGATAACTATCATACTATGCAAATATCTCCAGCACTGTCCACCTGAATGCATTGTCGAACAACATTTCACATGCCCAGTCACCATAGAGGTCAGAAATGGCTACTCACACAAATGGGAATGCCCTGTACAAGAGAAAATCTGCGTTATTTTCTGAACGGATTATGACTGCATTTCATATGTTATTATATCAATAACTTGAACCAGAGGGCATTTATATGGTACTCCATGGTATCAACTGAAAGCATTCACAGCATTAGAGAATTTTCAACTAATAGTTGGTGTCTAACTAGCTAGCACTGCTTTGTAGAAATTTACATTTATTTATCAATTAAATTTGAAAATATACATGCAAATATCTCAAAAATGGACTGACACCTACAAAACTCCTTTGGAGCAAACTTAAGACCACACCTGCAAAATCAAATGTCACACTGATAGTTGGGAGTCTATGAACTATGATTAAAATATATTAATAGTTGTTAGCATGACAATAAAACTACGTATTACCCAATTTCTTATTCAATAAAAAAATCACCATTCTGTCTGGCAAACATGCTGACATTACCATTTTAAAGTGGAGTGTGTGCTGAAGAATTCTCATATTTTAACTTTCTTTCTAACAATATAGTTTTCAAGATACATACAGCTGTTTAAGGGTAGGTTAACAATGCTGCATTCTCAGGAATTTACCTCAAATAAAACTTGTTCATAAGGAAATCTGCAAATCATGAGGTATGCAATTTCACTGAATCTAGATGTTAATGACTTAATATTCAATATTTTCACAAGACAGTACTCCCAGCAATCTTCCTTTGGATTATATGTGTTTGCAAATTTTTCTACAAGGCCTAAATCATTTGATTCAGCTAGATGCACTGCACTGCACTGCTGAACTATAGGGATTCTATTAAATCCCACATCTAGTTAAAAACCTCTACTGCACTACTGCACCCTCCTCCAACCTTTACCACTGTGTTACACTTCTCAGTCCGTTTTAAATTCCTTTTAAGAGCTTATGCCTTCCTTAACTACCCATTCAAAGCTTTCCACTAATAAGCACTGGATGTTATGGAGGGTTAACAGACCAGACCCCCTTCCACTGCAGCCTTCTATCGTTTGGCTTTCTGAGGCAATGTAGGACCTTGTCTCATGCTCACTGAAATAATTCCTAATCAACACAGTTGATACCATCAGTGAAATATGCGAATGAATAGCAAACATAGAGGCACCCCTTTACTGCTCAGCATCACACTGCCACCCTCCTATCCACACAAATACAATAACCTCAAACTGACAGCACAAAAACATTTTACATTGATACCACCGAAAAGTCTAGCCAGGCCTCTTATAGCTGGTAAGATGAAGTGTAAGTGAAAGCCCCCTTAGACTTCCACTGTAAGCATCACAACATCGTCATCAACAATCAGCATACATTTGAATCTTAAATTAGCTTCTGGTAAAAATGTTTTAGTAATTAGCGACTCTACTGTCAGACATACAGATTCCACACTTAGAAGGCTAGACAAGGACAGAGTTACAGTGAGCTGCCTCTCAGGAGTCATGATCGCTGACATAAAATGGGCCCTTAGTTCCTTTTCCCCCACTAAGTATGACTACAGCATATTTATAGCTCATGTATGAGTAAATGACCTGGTCTGCAAAACTCTGGGGGATAAACAGAAGAACATGTTGGAACTTGTTATGCAAGTATCAGATATAGTTAATTCTCATCAGACCCCTCACCCCACCAGAAATGATGCAAACATTTATAAAGACAGTTGGCTTAAACAACTGGCTATGTAGATGGTATCATTCTAAGAGGATCTTGCTTTGCCAAGGGGTTCCACATACTGCTCACATAGTGCCTTTTTAAAGCAAAGTTGAATCAATGAACATCTCAACCAGACAATAACATCAAATTGAAAACTGAAAATCATCAAGGTGGCTCTTCTGAGCTCCAGGAGTCTTAACAATAAACTCCCTGGCATTGAGGCATGTCTGCATCTAGAACATGTCCATGTATGGGTAGTTACAGACAAGGTTCAGTTTTAAGGAAAGCACTCCTTGAAGGCCCAAGTTCTGTACATGTTTTCAATGGTAATGGAAGTGAAGTTTTGGAGTTTGTGAGTGACCATCTCTCTTCAAGACTACTTCCCAGAGACTCTAATAGTGAGTTCTTGGAACTGCAGATTACTCTTGACAAGTCTTGTTATCGAGCTCTCTCCATGAACCCAAATGAACATTTGCAAATCCTGACATGCTTTGAAAATATCTCTATAAACAATAACACCGTAATCCTTGGTGACTTCAACTGCCCCCTACATTGACTGAAGCACCCATGTCTTCAATGTAGGTTATTGTTCAGTGATTTCTGGGCTCAGTTAACAAAATGCCCTAAATAAAATTGTCCTTAAACCCATCAGGAACAAATACATTCTCAATCTTGACTTTACTAACACAGCCTCTTCCTGTTCCATTCCCTTGGTTGCCCCCTCAGTGGTTAAGCCTGACCACCAACTTGTAACTTTTACTCTCAGAACCTTCATTTTCACAGTAAACAAACCACACTCTTCAGAGATTTCAAAAGGTTGGACCTACTACTACAACAAATTGATTCACTGACAAGTTTACTGAATGTTGATAGATTAAAAAAATTGCCAAAACAATTTTCAGTAAACCTTGAAAGTTACTTTTTTGCATGCAGGCAAGCCACCCTGCACATTCACTGTTCCTGAACTTATATAAACATATTCATAGGTTGCAGAACAGTTGATAAAGAGAAAAAAAAAGAAAAAAACAACACTGCTGAAGAATGTTGTACTGGCAGCTTTTCGTTGATCTGCTGTTGATAAAATGAGAGGCCACCAATACAAACACCCTTCAAAACAAATGCTTGCTTGTTAAACACCTGGTGCACAGAAAAAGGTCTGAAACTAAATGCCAAGAAATGCAGTATGATCTCCTTTGGGAAACTGCATGCCACTACAGTATGCAGCATCAATAACAACCTATTATCTAGACAAATGGTGGTTGGGAATCTAATTACTTGGGTACATAGTTCTCTATCCTTTGATTATCATGTGGCCTCAGTGGTCAGAAAAACATTCTATACTTGCAACTAATGGCCAAAAAGGCATTTCTTCTAAATCCACTAAAGTGATCACACCCCTTTACCCATTCCTGGTCAGACTCAGAAAAAAATACAATGCTCTCAATGGAATGTACCTTACTAGATACACAAAAAAAATGCAAAAAGCCTCCGGGTTTGCTACCTAAAGAATCTCTGGCCTCACACATCTTAGTCATCAGAAAAGATACTGTTAGTCCAATCTCCTTTTTCTTAATAGGCCACACACTGCAGCTAATACCAGAAGCAGATCAATATGACTTGTTGGAGGGAAAGTTTCATGACCAAGTATCTCCCCCTGCCCTAGAACAGACTTTCTTTTTAAATCAAGCAATTCAACTCCTTGTCTTCCTTAACGCATTGTTTGTCAGGGTCAGTGGCACAATAGGCTGCACACTTGCCTTTGGTGCTGGAAGGCCAGAAGGCTGTCCTTTCTATTCTCACTGTAGCTACTGGATTGCTGACACTGCAGTGCACCATTAAAGGGGCTGCTGCACTCTTGAGTGTCTTCCTTCAGATAAGACATTAAGCCAAGGTCTCGTCTGCTTGAATTGGGTGGTAGTTCAGATGGACGTAAAATATACCACAACACCTATCAAAAAGTGAAGGTGAATTTCCTCAATGCCCTGGCCAAATTTTCCCTAGTAGTATAACTACCACATCAGCTCTTCCCTGAAGAGAGTCCACTAGCCTAGGGAGACCAACCCAGTCACCAAAAAATAAGTAAATACATAAAATTAATAAGCTTAAACAATTGGATGGGTACCCTTAATTCTGTTCTGGGACTTATGGGCTTCACTCTTAATTTTTTTAAACATCAACAACATAGGTACATTAAAAGAAAAGAAAACAAACCACAGTGATATTTCTCATTGCTTTCATGTTGCATGCAAAGCTTTTCTTTTTAATAATTTAATAATGTTCATTTATTCCAACATTACATACATTTTTCAATTCATGCCTTCCCTTATACCTCCCCTCCTCCTAAACATTATTCTGCATATATTGTTCCCACAAATTCCATTTATGTCTGCATAATTTGCTCCTTCTCTTTTCTACAGATCCACCTCCAGTTCTTTTATCTCCTTTATAGTATTCAGTACTTCAGTTACAGTTGGTTTAGATGCTGACTTCCATTTTCTAAAACTTGCTTTTTTGGTAACCAATAGTATTAGAATTAATAAGCCCTTACTATATTTAGGTGATTTAGATTTTGTGTCCAAGCTAAAAAAATAATGCACTGTTAAGTTTAAGTCTTGCCCTGGGGAAGAATATAACAAGTTTATCATTTTCCTAATTTTGGAGCATAATTATGGCACTCCATGCACTACACATAAATTCCTAGTAAAGTTTACTGTACTTGGCATACAGTGTAATAACACAGATGTCAAACTGTAGCAAACAACTTGTTTATCACACTGAGTAAACTGTTGCGTACTGTGGAATAATCACTTTACTTTGTCTTCATCTTCACATATGCACAAGTTATTCCAAATGTTTTCTTTCCAGCACTAATGTCTTGCAGTTTACCATACAAACTCAATGTATAGTACGGCTGTCATTGAGTTGATTCACACAGTTGTAGTTTTCTCCCAACATGTGATCGATCAATCCAGCGACAGACAACAATTTACTAGTTTTACAGCTTTTATTACACTGTATGCCAAGCACTAAACACCTTACTAAGAATGTTATCCTGTTCTATCTTATTTTTGTTACCTTTCACTTTAATATAGCTGTGTTTATTTATTTACTCATTTATTGCCTGACCAAGTAGTTGATTGTGCTGAATTCTGATTAGTTTGTTATGAAATCTGCTACAGAAAACATGCCTACCCACTACAAACTGCTTCTCTCTACTACTGCATTACTAGAAGGTGGGTCTGGATGACATGGAATCAAGAAGTAATTGGGCAGTTGCTCAGCATACAGTAAACATAAACTTTAGTTATTAAACGTAAACATTTATTAATAATCCAAATACAGCTTCACAATAACACAAGCAAACCAAACCAACAACCAAGCATGCATTCAAGAACTACTCAGTCACATGGCTAAAGTAAAAAACTTCATTAAACTATTTTAGCAATGTGACAGACTAGTTTGTCAACACATACTTGGTTGTTAAACTTCTATTAAACTTTTATAGGTGCACTGAAGTAATTGTAGAAAAAAACTACACATTTCAAATTAAGAAAACTCACTTTATACAATGAGGACATACTTAAAATAAAAAAGAAATGGTAAACATCCTTTGCACTTTATCTTCATGTTCCATAATAGCAGTTTTTGGTGATATATGAATACACTGCAGCATAATCCTTCTTTCCTAGCAACAGCCTCTTACTATCACAGTTCGACCATGACTGTATCACTCCTCTTCTTATAGGATCTTCTATCACTATAAGAGCCTTTCTAGCAATGAACATTATTAATTTCCTTTGTCCCCGATATTCTGCTGAATATCCATCTGTAACTCTTCTTGTCTAACATGCTCATTTCTCTCCAAATATGTCTCCTACAAGATTGCAATTTGCACCATGCATTTCATAACATAATTCAATACTTTTTGTCTATACATGGAAGGCCATTTACACTCCATGAAAATATGGATATGGAAGCCATTATAATAGAAAACTGTTACTTTCATAGTTCTTTTGAATGTATTTTCAACTTTTGACTTGTATGCACACACTGATGTTTAGCAGGCTGGTATCTTAGGTAGTTGCTTTTTCTCATTTCAATCTGAACATGTCACACAATTCATGCCTTTTTTAATTGAAAATACTCAAAACAAATACATTTCAGAACCCCCATCTCCTTTTACGTTTGAAGAAACACACAAAACTATGAACATTTTCAACAAATTAAGTTTACTCTTCTAGATAGGAGAAGTTGTCTCAAACAAACCGCTGTACCCACAGACATTATTTAATCTAAAATTAAGGTCAATGATGCTAAAGTGCACATTACAGCCTGTATTCCCACTTAAATTGATTGTCATCTGTTCTCTTCTTATTTCTACTACCCCTCCAGCTATAAAAAAAAAGCTTGTATGCTTTCAGTAAACATTAACTTTAGGTCTAGATAAAAGTCCACTGACAACTGGGTACCTTTAAATAAAACTAAATTGTGCACTACTATATTGAATGCATTAAAGTATTAAGGCTGCTGGGAAGGCAACTACGTATGCAACTTATTCACTTCCCAAAGTTTAAAACTGTAGTTATTTTTCACTGAATCGCATGTCACTGTAGCTTTAAATGTTAATTACATTGTACCTCTTACATTTACCTCAGTGAAAAGTTCTTAGAACTCTCAAGATTAATTGCTTGCACAATCAGCAATGAGAAAAAGCAGTGATTAACATTGCAGTTGCATGAACAAATCTTTGTAAATTTCCCTCATATCATAATGTTAAGACTTCCCATGGCCAACTGCCTACATCTACACACTTCCTGTCTCTCACAGAGAGCATTTGCTATGGTAAAAAAGCTAATAACTTTGCAATTGCAAGAAACTTACCATCCCCATGCCATTTATTATTTTGTCTTATTCTATTTCTTATTCTATTTGTCTATTTGCTTAAAAATATTGTCTACAGCTTAAACCAATCAGAAGCAGACTCCCCTTCTCTTTGCTATCTTAAGTTTTGTTTGATAATCTTTTTTATTTCCTCCTAAGCCTATTGTGAATCAGAAATGTCTTTAATCCTCAGGAAAAAATATTCTGAAGACAGATGGACATAAAATCTTGAATCTTACATCTGCCTCTCAGCATTCCCTTATTTCTGGAATAAAATAGCTTCTCTTTGATCTGGTGTACAGTGAATAGTCATTTTCCACAAATATTCCAGTGTCCTAATATTTCAATAATTTTCCCTTCTGCCACAGTTCTGTTAGGAGCAACTCTTTCTGCTGGTATGATTGCATCTTTACTGTTATTATTATTATTATTATTATTATTATTATTATTATTATTATTATTGGTCTTGGCTGTTTTCACAAGGCCATATTTGAATCATACACACAATGTGCTCTGTCAGTTAATAAATCCTGCTACAGAACACCTGCTCAGTTACTTACCTACATTCTGTCCCTTCCAATTTCTCAGGTACATCAGAAAACCTCAGGTTTTCACTGCATGCTCTGGCTTTTAGCTCTATTATTTTGAAACAGCTCTTCTTGAGAAGCCTTATGCTTAGTCAGCCTTTTCAACCACTGATTTTTTTGCAGCTTTATCAATTCATCTGAACATCTAGTTAAAGCTTCTTATATTTTTGTATCTTTTACTACTTGACTTAATATATTCTTTCAATGTTTTATTTATTTTAAACACCTCTCAGTGCATTTGATTGATTTTTCCTCTAAATTAATGGAAGCCATATTCTGTACCAAAACTGAAACCTGAACTTAGTTTTGTTGAACTGCTACAAGAGTCTTCCCAGCCAAAGTTTTCTTTTATCCATTTCTTTTCTGGTGTTCACTTAGGTTCTCCACATTTCCTCGTTGTTGGCATCCAGACACTATAATTACTAGCCACTAACCTAATTTGACCCAAAGTGATAGTTTCACTGGACCTTTTCTCACTTTTTTTCATATTGGGAGAGCTCAATTCAACCTACTGATTAGTGTGCAGCATTCTTGGAAGTCCAGGGCTCCCCTTTCCTTGGCAGATGTGGTGGGGCCCTAGGGTGGTTATTTGGCGAGGAGTACATGACCTCTGGACCAATTGCCTTGTATATCCTATGCTCCTATGATAAAGACAAAAAACAAAAAAGAAAAAGGAAGGAAATGGGCAGCACTTCATATGCACACCCTGCTATCTCAGTCTTCTTTCAATTTACCTTATTTTCTGCCACATTATACTAGTGCACTGCATCATAAATTCAAGAAAACTTTCTGTACTGCTAAATAATGTTTTCACATTTGTTTTATCTAATGTTACTCTCAAAATATGTGTCTAAGAATTAATTTCAAGGTCAAGGTACTTAGCTAGTTACCCAGACTAAACAAACACTTTGTAATGAATCAACTGAGGGATAGTAAGTCTTTCAGTTCAAAAATATTAATCTTTGTGGTGCACCATGAAACTTGTAACATTATACACTGTATCACAGACATACTTGGATCTGCTTGCTAAACATGTATCACTTGCATTATACATGCAGATTTTTTTTTACCCAGCTTTTGTCACTTACCTCTTCATTCTGACTTGTCATGATGTAGGAAACACAGAGATTAGCCAGAACAATAGCACTGACATTGAGGATCTAAAATATAAGGAAAAATGCATTAAGACTGACAGGCAGAAAGAAATCATATAACTAGATACTATATAATTCAATAAAGGCATATAGATCATTACTGTTAACCAAAACCCACAACAAACATAAGAAAATGATACACTATATACCTTATACTTGTATCACTTATTGTGTTGTTATATCCTTCAGAGTAACATAACTTGTGGATTTAGCCTCCTCAGACAATCACACACATGTAGGACCAGTTTATTATGACAGTCAATAGGTCTAAACAGTACATGTGTGGGTTATGAAAAGAAGCTAAAGTATGAAGAGAAAAATATATACAGTCAAACAAACAAAATGTAAACTCCACCATGACAGCATCAAATTCCAGATCTTGAAGCCAAAACTAACACATGCACCATCACATAACTCCATGATTAGGAAGAATGGTGGGTGTCAGAGTACCCTGAGGGGCCCAAGGGATGTCTAAAAACACATAACAGATCTTTTAAAAATTAAATAATACTTCCATTATGCTGCGTGCATACTCCTCAAGCTATTCTGACTTGCACAGGCTAAAGATAATATCTTAGCAAGGGATGAGAAAAACTATTCAGTAAAGGAAGATACTCTTATGGATGAAGACATCAAACATGTCATTAGCTCTCACCTGGATGTCTAAGAAACATGTCACAAGTGTGTTGATTGTTTTTTATCTGCTAATCTTGCAAGTCTGTAAAGGAACTTGACTAGATATTGTGGTAGAGTCAGCACTCTCCAGTACAGTGAAGTTCTTAACCCAGAGCAAAAATTATTTACTTGCCTTTTAGAAACAGAATAAGCTACAGAAAGCAAGTCACACAGACATTCCTTTCAGATGCAAGCTGTACCAGATTACTGTTACAGTATGTCCAAACAATATCCCTTGATGTCCCTTAATATCAAATCACAGTACATAATGTCCCTGTTATCATTTAGACAACCTGCACTCCTTTCACAATGACAGGGAATGCTCTGTGAAGAAAACATGGTGGGTAGTAAACGGATTCAGATACAAAAAAAACAGAGGCCAGTTTTAGAAGGCAAGTCTGGCTAATTTTCAGAATTTTTAAGCAGTCTTTCCAAAATTTTAGATGGTCCTATAGTGATTATGGTAGGAAAGGAAAATTCTTCATCATACCTCTCAACCGTACCGAATTCCTCGGCATTTACCGGTTCTGAAGTCCAAATAATGGGGTGCCATGAATTCCCGAGTGGCCCCCTTTATTCCCAAATTTCCCAGCTTTTTTTTGATTATTTTTTCCACAACTTTCTGCTAACGTCATCACGTGCAGAGGCATGCGCGATGATGTCAGCTTCGTGAGCAGCCTGTCAGAATTGGCTGAGGGCTTGAGGGGTGTGACTGGCTGATTCACTAACTTTGTTTATGGGCAGCAGCAGTGTAAAAGCAGCGTGCGTGTGTTTCCCCAGCTCCTCAGTTAAGGATAACAAGTAAAAACTCTCTTTAGCTGTTAGGACCGTTCTGTTCTTTCCAGTCCATTATTCTTATGTGCTGCTGCATTTATTGATGATATATAGAAAGTACAGTTGTGTACACTTAACCATAAATGTAGATGTCCGAGTGTCTTCACTGTTGCAGTCATTACATTTGGGTTATCCCTGCCAGGGTAGCCCTCGGCCGGCCCGAATACCAGAGACTTAGTATTTCTGCATCGGTTGCTGTTGGTTGAGGACTGACATCAGGTCGTTAGTGGTATAAAGGAAGGCAGCCGATGCCATTACATCAGTTTTTCTTGCTCTAACCTGTCAGGAGCCCCCAAAGTAGGAGGCCAGGCTCTGGTGGCAGAACCCCACCAGTGGAAAATGAATACCAATATGTCCCTTGTAAGGAAAGGAGAACAACAAGGAAGAAAGGTAACAAAAAGAGTAAAAGGGGGATGGAGGGAGGGAAACTAGGACTGCAACAGTGAAAACTCTCAAACATCTACATTTATGGTAAGTGTATACAACTGTATTTTGTTCTTTGTGTTTCACTGTTGCAGTCGTTACATTTGGGTAGATTCTCAAAGCTGAGGAAATGGGTGGAGGCAGTCAAGGAAGCTGG
Organism: Protopterus annectens; assembly: GCF_019279795.1. Lineage (NCBI taxonomy): Eukaryota > Metazoa > Chordata > Ceratodontiformes > Protopteridae > Protopterus > Protopterus annectens. The sequence continues at coordinate 656,642,277 of NC_056746.1, forward strand.
GGGCTGGCTAGCATGCTCTGCAAAACTGCAGCGGCAAACCCTGCCCTGGATTTGAAAAAGAGAGACAGGTGGTAATGCTTGGTAAAGGTGTGAACAGATGTCCAGGTGGCAGCCTCCAGGATGTCCCTGGTGGGGACTCCTCTGAGGAAAGCTGCAGAGGTAGAGGCTGATCTGGTGGAATGCATCCTGACCCCCTTGGGGAGGCTTGCCATGCTGTTTGTAGCAGATGCAGTGTGCTATCCATCTGGAAATGGTTTGCTTGGAGATGGCTTTGCCCTCTGACCCTGAAGCAAAGCTAACCAGCAGTTGATCAGATTTTCTGAAGGGTTTAGTCCTGTCCAGATAGTATCTGAGCTGTCTGTGCACATCTAGACAGTGCAGAATCCTTTCACCCTTGTTTTGAGGTTTAGAAAAGAAGGTTGGCAAATGGATGGATTGGTTGAGAGCCACTCTGGACACCACCTTGTGCATGAAGGATGGATTAGTTCTGGGGGATACCCTGTCTGCATGGAAGATGAAGGGTACTACAGCCATGAGTGCTTGCAGCTCTTGAGTCTTCTGGCTGAAGTGATGGCCAGGAGGAAGGCTGTCCTCCAGGAGAGAAATTTTAGCTCTGTAGAAGAAGCTGGTTTGAAAGGAGGCAGGATGAGCTTTTCCAATACAAAGTTAAGGTCCCAAGCTCGTGTTGGTGCCCTTCTGAGGGGCCTCAAGTTGCTAACCCCTCTGAGGAACTGTTTAATTAGAAGGTGTGAAAAAGCGGCTGCTCAGTGGGAAAATGAGCAGAAATAGCAGAGGCATGAATTTTAATAGAGGAGAAAGGGAGACCATTGTGTAGTAGGTCAGCTAAATAATCCAGGATGAAAGGGATGAAGGGCTGTGCCATATTGGTCCCCTTAACCTGGATCCAGGTGCAGAACCTTTTCCATTTGTCTGCATAAGACTTTCTGGTGCTAGGGCATCTGGCCTCTCGGATAACATCCAGAACCTGTTTACTGAGGGTGGCAGATTGGTCAGGTGTCAGGGTATAAGCCAAGCTGCCAAACTGAGTGTCTGCAATTGGGGGTGCATGAATTCCCCTTCCCTCTGGGTTAGGAAGTTTGGAATCTGAGGAAGATTCCATGGGGGCAGCAGAGACAGGCTGCGCAGCAAGGGGTACCAGTGCTGTCTGGGCCAGTCTGGAGCTATGAGAATGGTCCTTGGTTTTTCTTCCATTATTTTGAGCAGTACCCTGGGAATGAGAGATAGGGGAGGAAAGGCATAAACCGAGAGGTTTACCCAGGGGAAGGGACAAAGCATCCACTTTCTATGACATGCAGTGATGCTCCCTGGTGCAGAATTTGCTGAGCTGATGGTTGGTGTGGGAGGCAAAAAGGTCATCCTCTGGGGTCCCCCATTTCTGAGTTATTACAAAGAAAGTGTTTCTGTTGAGCTGCTACTCGTGGGGGTCCAAAAGCTTTCTGCTTAATTGGTCTGCCAAGGAGTTGAGAGAGCCTGGCAGGTATTGTGCTAACAGGTGTAGTTGCATGGAAGAGGCTGTGAACCAAAGGGTTATGGCCAGCCTGCACAGCAGGTAGGAGTGAGTCCCTCCCTGCTTGTTGATGTACCACATCACAGTGGTGGTGTCTGTTTTGATCAGGAGAACCCCTGGAAAGAGAAGGGGTTTGAAAGCTATCAAGGCCTGCTGCACAGTCATCATCTCTTTTTGACTGATGTGCAGGGGGAGTTGCTGGGAGTTCCATTGGCCTTGTATGCATCTGCCATCCAGGTGTGCACCCTAAGCGTAGTCTGATGCATCTGTGGTGAGGGTCTGGGCAGTGGGGAGTGGGGAGAGGGGCAGTCCCTTATTGTGGGAGCAGGCTTGGGAGTGTTGACACCAAATGCTCTTTAGATACCACTAAAGTTTCCTCATATACAGTCTGACATATGGAATGAAGAGTATGCAGGATGCCATGACACCAGGGCTTGCAGGATTTTCCTTGCAGAAAGCTGGGGCCTGGTAGCCATTTGAGAGAAGTAAGTTGATAAGAAAATTTGTTTCTCTGGTGTGAGGCATGCAATCTGGGATGCTGTGTCCAGACTTGCTCCCAGGAAGATTATCCTTTTGGTGGGTACCTGTTTTGATTTCTTTTCATTGATTGTGTACCCTATGGAGGTTAGTAGGTCCTTTACAAAGGCCAGGTCTTTGAGCAGCTTTTCCTGGCTGTCTACCTGAATGAGGCAGTCATCTAAGTAGGGGTAAATTTGAATATTTCTTTGTCTGCAAAAGGCAATGGCCAGAGCCAGGCATTTTGTGAAAACTCTGGGAGTAGTAGATAAGTCAAAGGGAAGTGCAGAGAACTGAAAGTGTTGAGATCCTGCCCTGAACCAGAGATATTTTCCGCAGGTCTCCCTGATGGGAATGTGAAGGTAAGCCTCTTTTAGGTCCAGGGTGGCTAGCCAAGCGTCCTTGGAGAGCATGGGTAGCAACTGCTGGAGGGTGAGCATTATGAATTTTGGGATCACCAGGAAGGTGGTTAGAATGGATAGATCGAGGATGGGGTGCCGCGTGCCCTCTTTTCTGGGCACCAGAAAAAGTCTGGAGTAGAAGCCTTGGCCTATCTGCTCTGCAGGAGAGTGCTCTACTGCCCCCAGGGAGAGAAGGAAATGGATTTGCTTTTGAGCCTCTGCCCACTGATTTGGTGGTAGATCTGGGAACCCTTTTGGGGATGGAAGGGTGTGGAAGAAGAATCTGTACCCCTGAGACCAAATGTTCAGAACCCATTGGTCCTTGGTAATGGTGGCCCAGGAGTTTTCCTCCTAGGCATATGTGAAGCTGGGCAGAGGCGGCATCGGGAGGGGGTGAGTCACTGTGAGTTCTTACCATAAGGGAGTGGCTTAGAACTCCCTGGTTTTGAAGTGGAGGAAGTCCATTGCTTAGATCTCTGCAACCCCTAGGACTGTTGTCTGGGAGGTCTGTTTCCACGGGGCCTAGGCTGGAAAGGTTCCGCAAAGTTACAAAAGCGCAGACAGGAGTGTCTCCTTAGGGAAACTCCTGAACCCGCTGCCCTACTTGCTCCATCCGCTGCATAAGACATCAATCTCATGGAGGAGTCCACTACAGAGTTTAAGGTGGATAGCTGAGAGAATACCTTATCTGAGAACCCTGCAGCTAATGTACCTTGAAGATATCTCCTAATTCTTTCAGGAGACCTTTTTGAAGCCTAGTGAAGTGCGTTAGGTAGTTCAGCAATCTAAGGGCAAATGTCACTAATGAAAAAATATGCTTCCCATATCTGTGCATTGTTCAAGACTCCTTGTTCGGTGAATGGACAGATGAGGAAGTTTTGGGAAGTTCCTTCTTAGTGGCTGCTGCCACCACCATAGCATCTTTTGTAAGAAATTCTTTGTCTGTTGGAGCTGTAATAAATTCATTTGGCCTCTGAGTGACCTGTTCCAATGAATCTCCCATTCCTTTCGACTAACTAGATCCAAGACTTCCTTGAAAGGCGGAGACACCCAGGTGGCTGAAGGTTGAGATCTAAAGGCCTTCAGGTACACTGACTCCTCATCAGAAGGGTTGATGGGTTTCCAGCCGTCTCTCTGTTTAAGATTTCTAGGATATCCGCAAAGGAGATATCCTCAGAGGGCGACCGTGGGGACCCTTCTGACTCCTCGTGGTCAGTGTCCAAGGTGATTGACTCATCTGGTGAGTCCAGATGCTTCCTCTTGCAAAGTCTCTTCCAGGAAGCCTCTTCAGAAGGCTATTCTGGAGAGGTCTCGGAATAGTGTTGTTCACCCAATGGGGCACCCTGAGGCCCAGAAGATAGAAGCTGGTGCTTTAGGGGGAAGAATGCCAGTACCTTTGTGTAGAGCTATAGGGGGGACAGCACACTCCTCATCAGCTCAAAAGCTGTTCCTCCTGGCTCTGAGGACACCTCCGGTTCTAAAGAAGCAGAGGGAATCTCTGTCACAAAAGGGGCCAGCCCCAGACCTGATGTAGGAGCTGAGCTCACCCATGCTGTAGCCCCAAGAGGCAAGTTCAAAACCAGAGAATCTCGGGTCTGAGCATCCCCTCCGGACCCGACCAGAGAGCTTCGGCTCCTAGACATCCGGGATGGCACTGAGGATGTCGGAGCAGACAATGGTTCCGAAATCCCTAGAGTAGGTCTTGGCACCAAAGATTCTACTACAGTGGGTACTAGGCTGGTTCCAATGTTCCAGCTTGGCTCGGAGGAGGCACTAACGTGGACAAAAAGGACTTTATTGGCTCTGAAACCAACTGGGTTGGAGCACAGAACAGTTTTGTCAGCGCCAGTAACTTCAGCCATCTGTCCACCACCCTATCCACATAGTCAACCAATAGGCTCCTGGAAGACCTAGAGGAAAGGGTAAGTGAGAGAGATCTGTGTAAAATGGGAGATCTCAGAGTAGGGGAGACCATTAACAATTCTGGAGACCGGCTCCAAACCTGAGTCTCTCTCTGCTCCAAAATCTGTGGTGCCAAGGAGCTTGGTTTGTCTGATGCAGTAGGCTTTGGATCCGATTGAGTAGTCTTTGCTGTCTTCTCTGGCAGTTCCGAATGGCCAAAAGAAGATGAAGAAGATCTCTTGGTAGGTTTGTCAATTTTAGATGGAGAATTAGGCTTACTGTAGGTGATCTGACTTTCTAAACTTTCAGTGAAATGAGACTGCAGAAGCCCTCTTACAATAAGTTTATTTTACCTCTCTAGTAAAACCCTAGACCTAAAGGAATGACAGAAGTTACATGTTTCTTGTAAATGAAAGTTTGCAAAACAATTTTAAACAACTAGTCTAGAAAGGGAGGAAGTTAGGTTTACCCTCTAACTTAAATGGGCGCTTGGCCTTCTAACTTAAACGGAAACAATCTTAACTAACTACCAATTCGGGGAAAGGGAATACAACAACATCATTACAAAGTCAGTGATTAGAAGTACTTCTAACTTAAACAGTGCTCCAGCAACAAAGTCCAACAAAACCGTGAAGATACAGGTTTAGCAATTTAAACAGGATAGAGAAAAAGGCCTGATGAAAGAAGCGACAGCCAATCACAAAACCAAAAATGGCGAAATATATAAATATAAGAAACATGAACAGCAAAAGTGAAAAAACACACTATAGTATAATATATGTAACTAACTAATTACAAATAACTATATGTAAATAAAAACGTTTTTATGAAAAAAATCCAACACTTAGCCACGGCCAAGATGAAGAACCTCCAATCTGTTTACGCGGCAAACAAGATCTGGGGAATTACACCACTGCATGATGGGATAGGTGTTCAGCCACAAGCCAAGTGAAAGACTTTGAGCTTTATTATTTGGCCGAGTCAGAGCCGAGGATTGTCTCCGAACCCAACCAGTAAGAATGAAAGCAAGATAGGACAACATAACATCCATAGGCTTGTCTACAAATTTAAGTAACCTGTATATGTGCTGAGCTTCAAAAATGTAACCACACTGCACCCTGCTGAAAAACAGTAGAAATATACATGGACTATATGTAGGGTTACCACCTGTCCCACTTTGCGAGGGACAGTCCCTCTTTGGGCAGTTGTGTCCTGCAAAAAATGTGAAAAAATGGCAAATGTCCTGAGATTTTTAGGACAAAATTATTTTCTATATTTTATGTAATAGTTGCATTAAACAGTTATTCTGTATCTGAAACATCTAAATGTTATAAGAAACAGAATAAGGAACTAAAATGCTACAAGAATAAACTTTTATTCAGGCAAAACACTGAAGTTCTGTCCTTTGTACTGGCCGTGGGTATGTTTTGCCCTGCAAAATCTGATGTTTGTAGCACAAATGTCCCACTTTGGGCATTTGGAAAGGTGGCAACCCTAACTATATGTCTGTGCAAATGTATGTTTTCATAGTAGAAATTGGGATATACAGAGTTAACTTGCAAAACTCTGAGAAAATACTTGTTTTAAAATTGTGTTTATCACAGCTAGAATACAGAATGTCTACAGCTATAGTTTCTTTCTATTGTCTTGAAGACAAAAATAATTACTAGGTTTAAAATGTAAAAATTGTAATTGTTTTATGACTTCCAGTTTCAGGCAAGCTTTTAAGAGATAAGTGTAAGCTTCTAAGAGATAAGTATTTTTGAAAGAGATATGTTAAATTCTGTTAGCTCCTGTTAGCCTAGGAATTAAGGCAGAGGTGACAAGAATGATGTAATCTGAGATGATCCAGAAGAAATATTTGATAGTAATTTAAGAACCATCTCAGAGAGAAAGTCAGGGCATTTTGTATCTTGTTTTGGATCTGACAACATCCTCTCACCACCACTTGTCCTTGCTTTGTAAGTAAGACTTAGATCATAGTATTTCTCTTAGAAATAGATGGGAATATAGCAAGATTAGTCTAGATATTTTCTGTATTTATGTGAGATTGTCCTGCAATGTTGTTTTAAAGTATTTCCTGTGATCCTGAAATCTGTTGTCACTGGATTGAGTTATTAAGTATCGCTGTGTTCTGTTATTTATTATTAAATATATTCCGATAATGCAAAAGTCCCCTGGCAGAGTAAATACCCCGTAGCCTCCAATAATATAAGAAAGTCACTGAACGTATACACACCAAGCTATGGGGTAACCACGGATATTATTCCTCGTAATGTCATGCACTTGTGACATATAATCCACTCAAAATAAAAGATGAATATCCATTATAAATAACTAGTTCGATAAACTTCGTTGTAAAAACTGGTTTAATAAACATATACGAGGTTAGCGCTTTCACAAATGTTTCTTCAGTCCGTTATTTTTTAAAAAAATCTTTTCAATCAGCCTTTTATATCAAATCATCATGTAACCAGTGATGTAATCTTAGGTAATCACAATTTTAAAGATACATCATGACTAAAAACTCTGATGTGCTTTCTACACATATTAACTAACATCCTAAATAAACGCTAATGAAAACATTCAAAATGCATCCAAAAACCTTTCCTAAATATATGAGTACATATTTCTATCTAAACGTTTTATTTAAGGCTAAAACATCTCCCAATATACAATTCCATAGTGTAGAACGGTAAAAATAATAAAAATAATATTATGTTAGCTCCATCTGGATTAGCATATGTGCATTCATAACAATAATCAAGAACTATAACCATATACACCAAGTGGCTGTAATATTGAAACATATACAATGCAAAATGCCATCTTTGTTGTAAACTCGCGCATATTTTATCTTGCCCCATATGAAATACATTTTTATAAAATATATGCATAAAATGCCTCGGTGAATTACCGGTACTCATCCTTCTCCGAATAGTCTAAAATACAAAATTGTATAATTATTTAATTATTAACACTCTATATTCATATGAAGTATATTATCATTTAAAATTCTATTAACTAGTTTGCAATACAAAATATATATACTGTATGAATAGAGGAAACACTTCTATTAACACACTACAGCTCAAAAAAGTATATAAAAGTATATAAAAAATGCATAAAGTAAAGTGGCTTTTATGTGCTATTAAATCTGGACTGCTATGACTTATATAAACCACACAACGTAACTAATGTGAGTTTTGTATAGGAATTATGTAAACAGCATTTATAGGCAATATAGGCAATATACGTAATAGGCTATCCATTCCTGGTATACTCCACTCTAGGTAGCTATATTATAATTAAGTGTGCCTACCAATAAATAAAGTTAAATAAAGATAGTAAAATTACTCAAAGATATTGTTGTAGCAAGACTATATTAAACATTACCACTGCTAGTTCTTCAAAACATAAAAATTATGCTCCTATAGTTGCCAAAATATAATAACTTGGTTGTATTGCATCTCTATTCAAAACTGAAACGAGGTATGATCCAATCTACAAGTTGAAATGCTAAACAACTTTAAATAGTATATTTATAGGTAGTACAAACAATTAATACAAAAACTATACAATATCATATTGTTCACCAATCTTCAGGTTTATGAAAAATTATTTTCTTCTAAAGGTGGACAACAACAAGACACAATATAAATAGGTAACACATTTAAAGTCCATATTTCATTCCATAGTGTCCCTTATCTGTATAATTGTATAGTTTTTGTATCTTAGTCTATCTGGGAATACTTTACCCCATTCCCTGTCTTGAGAGTCCATCTGCGTTGGCATTGCTAACCTCACTGTGGTGCTGCACTGATATATCATATGCTTTCAATATTAGGCTCCACCTTAGTAGCTTGGCATTTTGATGTCTGGCTCGATGTAGCCATGTTAAGGGATTGTGGTCTGTAACTAATTTCCTTCCATACAGATAAGGCTGAAGTTTCTGCAGTGCCCCCACTATGGATAGACATTTCTTTTCTACAGCTGCATAGCATTCCTCCCTGGGTTGGAGCCTACGACTGAGATAAACTACTGGGTGTTCTTCTCCCTCTGAAGAACTCTGGCTAAGTACAGCCCCCACCCCATGGTTCAACGCATCCACCTGCACAACAAATTATTTGCTGTAATCTGGACTGGCTAACACAGGGCATCCTCCCAAAGCTCCTTTAAGCTTCTGGAATGCCTGATCACATGGTAGGTCCACAGTATTTTATCTGGCCTGTTTTTCCTTGTCAGGTCTGTGAGGGGAGCAGCTATGGTACTATAATTGGGGAAAAACTTTCTGTAGTACCCTGTTGTCCCTAAAAATGCACTCGCCTGCTTTTTGGTAACAGATGCAGGCCATGCCTGAATGGCTGCCACTTTGGTAGGTTCTGGCCTGATCTTACCACTCCCCACTCTAGGTCCTAAATAGGAGACCTCTGCCATATCCACCTGACATTTGCTGGGCTTAATAGTCAAACTTGCCCTCTGTAGACTGCCCAGCAACTCCCTGACATGCTGAAGGTGGCCTTGCCAGGAATGGCAATATCGTCTAGGTAAGCAAGGGCAAAATCTCCTGCTCTTGCTAGGATATGATCTACCAGCCTCTGGAAAGTCACTGGGCATCTTTGTGAACTCATACAAGCCAAAAGGCGTCACAAAGGCTGATCTCTCTCTAGCACTGGGAGTCGAGGGCACCTGCCAGTAACCCCTGGTAAGATCAATGGTGGTAAGATACTTAGACCAACCCAGGTGCTCTAGGGCTTCATCTGTCGTAGGCAACGGGTAAGCATCAGACTCTGTGTGACTACTGCCTGTAGTCCACACAGAGCCTAGTGCTGTCATCCTTCTTTGGTACCAGAACCACTGGGGAGGCCCAGGGACTGCTGGACTCCTGAATTACAACTAGTTCCAACATTTTCTGTATCTCCTCCCTCAGAGTCTGTTTGACTCTCTCAGGCACCCTATAAGGGGCCTGCTTAATAGGCCTTTGAGGTCCTGTATTCACATGGTGCTGCACCAGGTGGGTGCACCCTGGTTTCCCAGTGAACATGTCCCCAAACTCCTGTAACACCTGGGTAGGAGATAGCTGCTGGGACACTGCTACCCCTTCCATGGAGGTGTCAGTCTGAGTCTCACTGAGGACATCAGTCAACAGATCTCCATCAGACTCCAGCACAAGGGCCTATCATGGTAAGGTTTCATCATGTTAACATGGTACAGTTTGTGCCCCTGCCTACTGCCTAGCAGTTCTACCATGTACTTAACATCACTGACCTTTCTTACCACCTTGTAGGTTCCCTCTCAAGCTGCCTGCAGCTCGTTGTGTCTGACAGGAATGAAAACCATTACCTGCTGCCCCACCGCATACTCTCTAGGTCGAGCATTCTTGTCATACCAGACCTTTTTCTGCTGTTGAGCTTGTGCCAGGTTGTCCTGGGCCAAGCTCATAAGTTCCCTGAGCCTTGTCCTGAGGTTTAGGACAAATACCACAACAGACTCCTTGTGGGATTCACATTCACCCTCCCACTCATCTCAAATTAAATCTGGAGGTCCCCTCACCCTATGTCCATACAACAACTCATAGGGTGAAAAACCTGTGGACTCCTAGAGAACCTCTCTGTAAGCAAACAGCAGATGGGTCAAATATTTGTTCCACTCCTTCTTAAACTGGTCTGCAAATGCCTGTAGCATGATCTTGAGTGTAGAGTTTAACCTCTCAACAAGACCATTTGTCTGTGGATGGTAGGGGGTGGGCTTTAGGTGCTTCACCCCACAGTACTTCAACAGACAAGTCAGAAGGTCTGACATTAAATTGGCACCACTGTCAAGTCAGTATTTCTTTTGGGAAACCTACCCTGCTGAAAATCTCTAACAAAGCATTTGCCACCTTTTCTGCCTCAATGGAAGACAGAGCCACTGCCTCAGGGCATCTGCTAGCATAACCTACTACCACTAGGATATATATTTTCCCTGTGGAACTTGGAGTACTCGGAGCCCCCACAATATCTATAGCTACCCTCCAAAATGGCTCCTCAATCACAGGCAAAGTCATCAAAGTAGCTTTCACCTTGTCTCCTGCCTACCTTTTGGTACTGCTCACAGGTCCTGCAGTACCCTGGTACATCTCTGGAAATCCCAGGCCAATAGAAGTTCTGCATAATACGTCTCTTTGTACATTTTATGCCCATATGGCCTACAAAGGGAATATCATGGGCTGTAGCTAGAAGTGCCAGATGGTAGGCTCTGGGCACTACTAACTGCTGTATTCTCTCAAACTCTAGCCCTCCCTCAGGGGTCCACTCTCTATACAGTAACGCTTTGTCCCAGTATACAGATCCCCCTTCCCTTCAGAATCAGGTGCCTCTGTAGCTACTTCTCTCATGCCTTATAATGTAGGGTCTGAGAGATGAGCCTGTCTCAACTCTCTCTTTGTAACCCTTCCCAGTTCCCCATCCACAGGAAGTCTGGTATCCTCTGACAGTGGTGCCTCACTGTCAGCCTGGGTACTGCTACTCACCTCTATCCTTGCAGTCACTCTGTCCAAGGGAACATCACCCAAAAGCAGCTGTGGCTCACCTTCAGTCTCATGCTGCAGGGTAGTACCCTTCCTAATGTAATCACTTCTCCAGTCCTGGCTGCAAGTATGCAGTCTGTCTGGGTCTCCCAGGGCTACCAGACCCACATGCTTGTCTCCAAGCCTGACTGCATGTAACTGCATGAACACACAGTACTGCATTACCAAAATCATTCCCTATCAGGACATCTGCAGGGATACCCTCAAATACAGCTACTTGCTGGCTTCCTTTTCCACCCTCCCAGTCAAGGTTAACCCTAGCAAAAGGTATTTGGAATGGGGTCCCTCCTAAAGCTCTCACTGGAGTAGACTGCCCAGGCAAGTAGTGCTTCTCTATAACCATTGCAGGCTTCACAATGGTTATGTCAGAGGCTGTGTCACTCTTAGCAATGGTCTCTTTGCCATTCACTAAGATAGGATAAAACCTCTTGTGGTAGTTTGGTACCCTTTTTGTCTCAAGACAACTTACTGTTGGCATTTTGTCATTCCCACTTACTGGCTCTCCCACCTTTTGTTCCGCATCTTGCCTCCGTGGACATCTATATAATACATGGCTCCACTGGTTGCATTCAAAACATTAAACCCTAGGTCCTGGACATGTACCTGGACTAGTGTCTTCCCTTGCCACTGGCAGATACTATTGGGGCAGTATGGGCTGCCCACCATGGGTTCCTTTAGACCCATGAGCAGCACTGGGTGTCCCTTTCCTGTGCAAGGATGCCCTGCTTGCCAGGTATAGGTCTCCCTTCTTCCCCAACTCATCTACAGTAAAGCATTGTCTAACAGCTAACCAGATTCTCATGTCCTCAGGCAAAGTGCTAAGGGCTTGTTCCCTCGCCAAAAGGTCTGCCAGCCCTTCAAAAGTGGTGACCTGACATCCATTCACCCACCTATGAAATAAGTGCTTAGTTCAGCAACATATTCACACACACTTATCTGCCTTAGTCTACGCTCACAATTTTTTTTCCTATAAGCTTCAGGTGTTAGCTTAAAAAATTCTAGCAAACAATTCTTTACAGCATTGTAATTTAAAAAGTCATTATCAGACAGTTTGGACAGAACAGTTACAGCTTTACCATGGTGTAAGGGGGTCAGGAACTGTACTCAGAGCCCTTAGTCAACATCATACTGTTTACATACCCTCTCAAACATATGAAACTATCAAAATTATCCCCCTCTGTAAATTGTGGAAGTAATTTACTGACCTTTGTTGCTGTTGAGGTTTGGTTACTCCCTTTCTCATTACCTCCATGACTCTTTTTCATGTTGCCTCTGCCTCTCCTTCTCCTCAGCTTCCAGACGTAGCAGTTTCTCATTTTCCTCAGTCTCTAGACGCCTCAGTCTCCCTGCTGCCTCTATTTCCAAATGCTTGGCCACTAGCTCAAGTCTCTTTAAATCTAGATGGATTTTTAAGTCCTCTGTGGAAAGGGTGAGCTGTCCATTCTCTGAGAGTTGTACATCCCCACAGCCAGTCTGATTGTCCTCCTGGTTGCTATTCTCTGATGCAGCTGTGACTAAAGCTGCAATCATGTCTGCTTTAGTCAGGTTGGCATGCACCAGTCCTTTGGCCTGGCACATCTCAGCCAACTGGCTCCTTGTCAGCTTGCCATACTCCTCTGCTGACATGCTTGCCTGCTCTCCCTGACTAACTAAGCTAACAAAAAAAATAAAACAATTGTGATATGAATTCTGAATGTTCAGTGCTTGGCTGATTAGGAGTACAAGCACCTTCAAAAATCACTGTACACAAGCTACAGGAATTCAATATCCACACCACGACAAGCCAATTAATATGTGATGTGGCTATCTCACCACTATCAACCAATTAATATGTGATGTGGCTATTCCACCACTGCCAATCAATTAATATGTGATGCCCCTGCACTGGTTCAGTAATCAAGGAGCCTCAATCTTCACCACTAACACCAGTGAGGGATGTGCACATTGGGAGGATGACAAGTACACACACAGTAAAGTACAATTTCCCTTAAGAGCACATAGAGATCACAGTCAGTCTGCAGCTGGTTTCTCTCTCTCTTTCCAGATCCCCAATAAGACTCCCCACTGGCACAGCTATAGGGTTAAAATCTCAACCGAGTGGTCAAGCCAAAACCTCAAGCATCCTCTCTGTCTAACCAGTGCTTCATGTCCCTGCCCAAGTAGCTGACACACACACACACACACACACACACACACACACACTTTGAGATTTGATTTATATTCAAACACTCCTGGGGAAGGCTGGCACAGGTTCACCAGCTATGCCCCCTTCTGCCCAGACTATATGGTAGTACCATCTGCCACCAAGCATTCTTACTTATCAGCTACTATAAAGCCCTTACAAAGGGTGACCAGTTCTACTGTGTGATGTTACTATTATCCAAATGGTAAGTGTGGCCAACAGCAAGACTATTTAAGAGTAGCTTGTACAGCATCACCACATACATATACAAGTACACTATGAGCTTAAATATCTCTACACAAGCCAGTCACAATTAAAAGGTTTAAATATATTTAATAATAAATAATAACAGAACAAGACAATACTCAATAACTCAATACAGTGACAACAGAGTTCAGAATCATAGGAAATACATTAAAACAACATTGCACAACAGTCTGACATAAATACAGAAAACAGCTAGACTAATCTTGCTATATTCGTATCTATCTCTAAGAGAAATACTTTTATCTAAATCTTACTTACAGAGCAAGGACAAGTGCTGGTGAGAGGACATTGTTTTGAAGGTCTCTGGTGTTTCGGTAAGTTTTTCGAGAGAACCTCCACATTTGTGGAGACTGTGCTTTGGGAAAACAATCTATCCACACATCTCCCTATTACCCTTGGTGTCCCTCAAGGCTCTATTTTGGGCCCTCTCCTATTCCCAATTTTTATCAACAATCTAAATGAAAAAATTCCTCAAGCTACCTGCATACAATATGCAGATGATTCCACATTAATATGCTCCACTACTTCTTCATCTGAATTGCACTCCCTCACCCAAAAAGTGTTTAATATAGTAGAAAACTGGTTCCTACAGTGCTGCCTCCTCCTGAATCCCACAAAAAACAAAAGTATTGCTCTTCACTCCAATACAAAAGTCCCTCAAACAATTATATGTAATAATGGCACTGTCATATCTCCTGACCCAACCACTAAACTCTTAGGAGGAGTAATTGACCACAACCTTAACATTGACACACACATTAACACTACAATAAAATCAGTTAACAGAAAACTAGGCTCCCTTTACAGAATTAAACCTTTCCTTACTCCACCAGCTGGAACTACTACTGCCCACACCCATCTTATCTCCATCCTCCTCTATGCCTCACCCATTTATACCAATCTATCCAAAAACAACCTCAACAAACTGGCAACCTCCTATAATAATATTGCCAGATTTGCCACTGGCTCCCCATTTAGAACCCACCATTGTCACAATCTAAAACAGCTTGGATGGCTGGAACTGCATAATCAGCTTCAATTTCACCAACTTATTATTGCCCACAAGACTCTTTATCATCCTAGTAATACTCCAATACTCACTAGCCTTATCACCCCCTACAAAAATCTTACAATCCTAGGCTCAGCAAATAAATTACTGGTATCCATTCATAAATCCAACAATAAGGCTGGAGACTCACTGTGCTCCAACACCGTGGGGAAAATCAGGAACCTGCTTCCTAGTGAACTCTCATCTCTTTCCTCAACACTACTTTTCAAAAAGCAACTTAAAGTTTACCTTAATTCTCACTAGCTATATCCATGTACTAACCCAGACTAATAATCCCCTTCTGCTATGTCCACTGCTTATTTATCTCACTACTGCTGCACTCTGTCTACCACCTTCATGAACCTCAGAGAATATGATCTGTAAGCTACTTAAGTCTGTCTTGACTTAGTCTTTCTTGGGAACCTCTACAGAGTATGAACTTGCATTGCAAGCTTTCTACTGTATAAACCTATCCCTACCTTATAAATTTCTTTCTTTTTAAAATATGTTAGCTATATGAATACAATGCTGTTATGTAAAATTGCATTTCTGGTCTTAAAATCATACTGTACAGATGTTGCTATTATCTCTTTGGTGGAGCTTATCTCCCCAGGCCTCTACTGAAAAAGGACATATATCCAGTTGGACTAGCCCGGTCAACAAATGTAAAATAAAAATAAAAATAAATAAAATAAATTGTGAATTTACATGTTTAATGCATACTATGCGTATGAGTAGTAGTATTATAAGCATATGCAGTGGTGGGTGAGTTGAAAACCGTCTCCATGTGACTGTTTTGAGTGAGAGAGAACATGGATTCTAGATTCTTGGTGTAAATACTTCTCTCACACTCTGGACCAGAGTGAGTTATTAGTAGATGAGGAAATTGGTACACTGCCTCAAGAGGCCCAAGCCAACAAGGTTGGCAGGAGAAACAAGGGACGTCCAACTGTCCAAAATGCTAGGTTGAAGACTGTTGTCACTAGGGGTGGTTATTTAGAATTGATCACTGAGGAGTTCAGTGGACGGATATTTCTGCCTGGGTTTTAGGGGACAATTGGTTGAATTTAACTGTCCAGTTTTGGCGCACAACTGTACAGCGCTGTGCAATGTGCAAACAACGAGAAACCTGTTTAAATGCAGGGCCTAAATACCAGAAGCTAAACACTTGAAAAAAATTTTAAAAAGATTCAAATGGACTAACAAGGATGCTTATTCCAAGCCCTAGACTGGCCTCACTTTACCAGACCGGTCCCAATCAGCATAATTATCTCACAAAAGTGCATATAAGCCCCTTCCAATCCACGATGGCCTGAAAAATGTGCTGAGAACAAACAAACAACTACAAACAGTTTCGAAGCAGCAAGCCTGTATCTGGACTATGCTACAGCTACTAGCTACTCTAGTTTAAGCAGGGGAACACTAGAGGATGTTTAAAACAGCAGATAAAATAGCAGTGAGACACTAAAAAAATTCTTAAAACAGCAGAAAATCAGCAAGGAGGCTCTAAAGAATATTTTAAATAGTTAACAGATCAGTTATTTAAATACTGCTTGGTGGGAAAGCAAGAACAAGCAGAACAAATAGCTTAAAGCAGTGAAAAATACCAGAAAATACTTGCACAGTGAAACTAACAAAAAAGTTTTGTAAACAGTGAAAACAGCAATACAATTTGATTTAACAGGCACATTAAAGCAGACAATTGCACCACAACAGTGTAGCTTAGTACACAGTAAATAAATACAGTATAAAAGTAGGCAGCAGGCAATAAAAAAGTGCAGTAAGTAGTATAAATAAGAAAAAATGGAACTTATACTTTTTTGGAAGCTCATAAGCCTCTAGTCATCTGGAGTTGTGGCTGGTAGCCCACTTCAGTTCAGCTCAGTACAAACAAGCAGAAATCTGCTCAAATGCAGGGCCTAAATATCAGAAGCTAAAAACTTGAAACATTTTTTAAAAAGATTCAAAAGGACCAGTGAGGATGCTTATTCCAAGCCGTGGACCAGCCTCCCTTTACCAGACAGGTCCCAATCAGCTCAATTCTCTCATAAAAGTGCAGAGAGGCCCCTTCCAATCCTAGATGGCCTGGAAAACATTCTTAGAACAAACAAATCACTACAAACAGTTCCGGAAGCAGCAAGTGTGTATTTCGACTATGCTACAGCTACTAGCTACCCTAGTTTCAGCGGGAAACACTACAGGATGTTTAAAATAACAGTGGGACACTAAAAAAATTTTAAAACAGCAAAAAAATCAGCAAGGAGGCTCTAATGAATGTTGTAAACAGTTACCAGATCAATTATTTAAACATTGCTTGGTGGGAAAGCAAGAACAAGCAGAACAGATAGCTTAAAAGCAATGAAAAATACCACTAAAAACTTAAAACAGTGAAACTAACAAAAAAAGCTTTGTAAACAGCAAAAACAACAATAAAATCCAATTTAACAGGCACAGTAAAGCAGACAGTACAACAGTGTAGCTTAGTACACAGTAAATAAATGTAGAATAAAAGTAGGCGGCAGGCAATATTTGGTTTGGAAGCATTATCCTCCTGCCATTTCCTCTTGGTATCCTAACACTTGTTCAACTGGGATTTTTGTTTGTAGCTGTTTGAAGCTGGAGAAACTGGGAGTATCAAACATTCTATATACTCCATACATCAATTAACCTCTATCGTCCCACTGTTTGACAACATGGGTAGAAGCATTCAGAACTTAACGGAGCATTCAAAATCTTATTTTTTTAATCCACAGAAAATTTCTGGTTATGTAACCAAGCAAACCTTCTCAATACAACAGAAGTGACTGCATTTCTAGAAATAGTGTCCACAACTTCCAAGACACTCCTCAAAGCATATATCCAAACCTGAATCACATTAGAAACAATCTCATTTATATAGTTCTTCTGTTCATCAGGCAACAATACAGCAAAGTCATCTAAACTGTAGGCACATCGCAAAATAAATTTTCAAATGAAGTTCCGATAAGTTCAAATTCTAAAGACTAAATTACTGGACTGGGCCAACCTTTTCCCCCTGGGATTTTAACCACTTTTCAATTTTATCTAGTGGTGCAAGGTTATAAGAAACCAAAGCTCTCTTTTTTACAGTCAGCAGCTGGAGAAACTGAAGCTGGGCCAACTGAAACAGTGGAGAAAAACAGAGCTGCAAGATCAGTGTACACATTGTATTTCCTCATAGTCTTTATGAACTGGTTCAGTAGCCAAAGGGATTTTACATGCAGTTTTATAGACATCTTCTTAGGCTGGTAACATAGGAGGAACAGATAACACATTTGGAATCTCATCGTTAATGAGATCATAAACTCTGCCAATTGCTAGCATAACTCCAGGTTGCATCCATTCAAATAAATTTCTGAACATAGCCAGCATCCGTGGAAAGGTAAACACTTGCTTGAGTTTTTTAATCTGTTCACCTTCTGAAGAATCAGACTGAATGAATTCAGAGTGTTCACTTCTGTCTACAGTTATTTAATTTATTTTTTTTTTTACTTTGAATTTGTTAACTAGGGTAGACCACTGATTTCATTGGGCTGATTTCAGTCTCAGCACAGGGAAAGCACAGTAGTTACATGGCATTATATACAGAGTGAATAAAAACATGCAATATATTCATTTATTACATGCAAAGTGAATATCATAGGTGGCTTAAAGGAATAAAGGTAATAGATAAATGCTATTATATACAGACTGAGAGAAAAAATATGTGTGTGTGTGTATTACAAGTACAGTGGAAATCAGAGTTGTCATGCTGAAAGAATCGCACTAAAAACAGAGTCAGATCAAGGCATGTAGATGAAGGAAGGGAATGAACAGGTTATGTTATATGACCACAGAGGTAGCGGATGCATTTTCCTAGAATCCTGAAAAGTGCTTTTATTTCTGAATAGAAAATGGAACAAGAGGAATGACCTTTAAGAAAAGAAGGGAAAGATTCCCACAGTTTGGGACTAAGGACTGGGAAAACATGATCAGTGCAGCAAAGCCTAGTTTGGAGGGTTTGGAGAAGATATCAGCTGTTTAGATGTCTAAGGTTGCATGTTGGTGCATCTCTGAATAGTCTGGAAGCTAGTGGAGGGAAGAGGGAAGATGCATTCTTGATAAGTTTATATAATTGACAGGTAAGTAGAATATCAACACGTTGTTTCACAGACAGCCAGTTAGCTCTTTCAATGGTTTTGCAGGGGTGTTCATTTCTTGGGGAGAGACCGATAAATCTGCAAATGACATTTGAAATGGACTGAATGGTAGTTACATTTTTTTTAACAAGATGCAGCAATTAGTGAGAGATAGTCATATAGCTGAGTCAGTGAGATACTTTTACCTACAGCATTTCTGTAGGCTCTGGATTGGAAACAAGATCCTATTAACTCAGAATGGAAAAGAATTGATATTTTGTGTGTATTTTCCAGGTGGAGTTAGAAATTTAGGAAGGGGTCATACCAAATCCCTAGGTATTTCAATGAAGTGATGTTTTCAATAGTGTTAAGATGATCAAGGATTTTTAGAAGCCTCGAGAGAGAAGTGAACTTTTGCCTAGTGGCAAAAAAACATTACTTTTGTTTTAAAGGAGTTTAGTAGTAACAGTTTATCAATGAGCCATTGAATAAGGGCATGAAGAGAAGAGACAGAATGGCTGGAACAGAATAGGACCACATCTTCAGCATAAAGCAGCAGAGGCATACCTCTCAACTGGCCAAATTTGTGCAGAATGTCCAGATTTTTGCCTAAAATGTTTGTTCTGTTCCTCATAAAATTTGTGGTTCTGTGACAAATCATTTAGAATTGAAGTCAGCAAGGAATAACATACATTTGTGTTTCAGACTTCTTATCCTTCAGAAAATGCATACAAACACAAATCATGTTATTCTAGCAACTTTCTAAGTTAATAAGAGCAATATTTAAAAGTTTTCCATATTTTGTGCCTTTGTCCCCGCATTATTTTAGGCTCTGTCCAGATTTCTTGCACTAAGTGGTTGAAAGGTATAAGAAGAGGAAGATGGGGTAAGTCAAAAGGAAGTTTGTTAATGTAGATAGAAAAGAGGAACAGGAGCCAGAATAGATCCTTGAAGGACACCTTTCTGAAGGGGGGACTGATGTAAAGGTTGATAAATTAACTGAGAAGGGTTGGTTGGAGAAGTAGCTTTTGAACCAGAGCAGTGTGTCATCACTAATGCCTATTTCAGTGAAATGGTCTAGGAGAAATGAGTGATCAACAAGATCAAAGGCTCTGCTGAGAGGAATAAAAATTGTTCCAGTAATTAAGCCTTTGTTCATTCCAAGAAGAATGCTGTTGCTGACTGTCCAGATAGCTGTGGGTGTACTACGACCAGACCAAAAGCCATGCTGCTTTTGAGAGAAAAAGTGGTACTGGGTGATGTACTGAGCGAGTTTAAAATAAAGTCAATTTTCCAGAATCTTTCCTAAGGTAGGGGGAATAGAAATGGTCCAAAATTCTGAAGGACTGGAGGGACTGGGTTTCTTAGCAAGTGGTTTTACATTGCATTTTTCCAGACATTAGGCATAATATTAAGTGTAATACATAGGCTGTAGATGTTTCAATGGGGTTATGATGTTGTCTCTATGTGGATAAATAAACCATGGGTGAAGGCTGCCAGTGCCGGGGGGGGGGGGGGGGCTATCAAGCTTAATCTGTTCAAGCAGAGGGTAGATGTCCTTGGATCTGATAGCTCTTGAGTAGAATATAAAGGATGTATGGTGGGAAGGTGAAAGTGTCAGATGCAGTTTGGGATTGGCTAGAGAAAGGGCAGGAAAGGTTGCTCAAATGAGAATACATCAGTCTCTATCAAAATCTGTGGTGTTAGACTGATATATAGCGAAGGTAGCCCCATAGTTATTCTGAACAGGAGCACAGCCTCCAAGATTAGCTGGCTGTAAAACACTCTTACCCAAGGAAACCACATCAGCCCAATGCATTGTAATAACTTGTAGTATGGGGCAGCTTCTGTTTCTTCTTACTATGAACTACATTAGATGACAAAATATTTGGAAACAGAGTATTATGTCTGGCAATAGGCATCTTACCCAGGGCATCTCCTACACATAAAGGGTTTGGTACTCCTGTACCTGAACAAGATACTGAAACAATACAGGGGATGTGCCTGACCACCACCAGCGCCATACCACAGGGGAGTGTAGGATCACAACAGAGGGTTATGGGGAAAAAGGAAAGTGGTCTGTGAGCAGGTTTGGCTGTGGTGGTGCAGTGGTTAGCGTTGTCACTTCACAGCAAAAGGTTCTCCGTTCGATTCTCTTCTGGAGTGCCTTCTATATGGGAGTCTGCATGTCCTCCCTGCAGTTGAGTGAGTTTTAAAGACATGGAGGTAGGGGTGAGTGTGTTACCTCTGTGAAGGTTGGGTGCTGGGCTGGCAACTCGACACTGTAAAGATTCCACTGCCAATCAATCTGCAGACTAGTGGTAACCCCTAATGGGAGAAGCTGAAAGACACTGCTTTGGTCTGTGAGCAGGTTTAAGGAAACAACAGATTCACAATCAGTAAGCTGAGGCATGCTTTACTGAGTTTTTTTTTTTTTTTTTTTTTTAGGTGTAAATGGGTTTGATGGGGTCAGCAGTATCAGCATCCATCAAATCAGTAGAAAACACACCAACCAGAATAATATACTGACACTATTAAGGGCTGACTAAGGGTAGCAATAATAAAAAATATAAACTGTATTCCCCCACACCAAAAAGGACTAAAATGCATGTTCCCACACAACAAAACAGGGCTAAACTGCATAAAACATAACATAAACAGTTTGAATTCCAAATCCTTGCTCTACAGTCTACACAGTGTAGCAAATAGCACACATGGTCTCAATAGCAAGCAAAATTAATTTGTTCAAACAGTGGCAAACAATCAAACAAGCCGCGGTGGTGCAGCCGTAGCGTTGTTGCCTCACAGCAGGAGGTTCTCTCGTTCGATTCTCGGCTGGAGCGCCTTCTGTGTGGAGTCTGCATGTCCTCCCCACGGTCGAGGGGCGTTCGAAAGACATGCGTAGAATGGGAGTGCCTTCGTTGAAGGTTGGGTGTCGAGCTGGCACCTCGGCACCCGTAAAAAATCTACTGCCAATCATTAGCGGACCAGAGTTCCGCTGAGGCGACCCCTAACCGGGATAAGCCAAAAGAAGAACAACAACAAAGTGGCAAACAATCAAACATATGCCCTTAAATTAAAAGCATAAATAAGCATTTACTTAGCGATTCCTTTTTCAGAAAAGAAAAAAATCCACAGGAAATGTGAATAAAGTAATTTACGGTAAAATAATGACTTAAGAAAAACAGCTACAGCATTGTTAAACCAGTAATAAATATCATAAAAATGAAAAAAATGTGAAAATGCAATATTTTCTTGTCAGAACATTATAATAAACAAAAAGGTACCCTGGGAGTTTGCCAACAGACAGTCCTTACTGTTCAACTGACACCACAGAACTCAAATTTCCCAGTGCATGTCATAAAATACTTTAGAAAAGTCCCATAACTGCTGTTTTTAAGCAAACGAACAACAAAGTAGCAAGTCTGAATTCCCAGAGGAATTAGCAACAATACTAAATAGCAAGTATATTAAAATAAAAAAGTTAACACACACACATTATTTTTTATACAAAACAGTAACAAAACAAAAGTTTAAAATACGAAAGAGGAACGGACATTCCCAAATGGATCTTATCTAAGACTGGAAACTGTAATCTGCCAATGTAGGCGGCTGAATAGATTCAACAGGGTGAGTGAGTCCTTCAGCAGACACTAGACTGAATAACTGACTTTCTGTGGCAGGGATTAGGCTTCCCCTGATGGGAGGGGATTAGCCAATCCCTCATTACAGAGATTCATAGGTGGGAATTCTGCGCTCTGGAAAGTTGCCATTGTAGGTGTTTGTACAGGCAAAAAACCTGTAGGCCAGTGAGGCAGTGAGAATGCTGAAAATGAGATATAATCAGTTTACCTATTTGAAGTCATCTGCATACAGACTGCAGAACAACTTAAGTGAAAAGAGAGATCTGAAAGATGCAACCTAATCAAGTATAGACCTAGGATGGCACCCTACTGAAATGTCGGCATTAAAAATTCCAAGTGCTGACATGCTATAAAAAAGAACAAAAATACTGGAGAGAGCACATTTCAAATCTCTCTCTCTCCTTCTTTAAACGTTTTTTTGCACCCCACACCTACAATATGGGGGCAGGCTCCCACACCCCCTAACTTGTGTATATTTATATATATCTACACACACACACACACACACACACACACACACACACACACACACACACACACACAAACTCCAAGAAAAAAATAAGTCATGTACTTACCATAACGTTCCATGTGAGTTGTTCATCTCGCCTTCATTCTTTACTGATGGGTTCAGAGCTGATCCCTCGGCTCTGAGTTGGCCAATTGCAAAGCTCGAGGTCTTCAAATAGCTCAAGGCCAAGTCCCTATCTCATGATGCACCTAGAGCTACCTCAGATCTTGTTTGCTGCATATAATAGTACCATATGCCAATCTTTCACTCCCAAGAGAAGGTATAGAAGGATTGAGCAACCAGGATGGATCCAGCATCTTGGCCATCTAACAGCCCAGGAGGGGGTAGGAGGGAGGGACATAAGAATGAAGGCGAGATGAACAACTCACATGGAACGTTATGGTAAGTACATAACTTCTTTATGTGAAGTTGTTCTATCTTGCCATTCTTCTTTACTGATGGGTAGCATCCCAAGCACCATAAACCTCGGGTGGCTCACGGGAGCATATTTCTCAGGACAGTGGATCCAAAGGAGGCCCTGCTCCTGAAGGCCTTGTGAAATTTGTAATGAGTGATAAAGGTATGAGGTTTTGACCAAGTAGCTGCTGCGCAAATGTTATCAATAAGAAGTCTGGCAGAAAAGGCAGAGGATGTAGAAACAGCTCTGGTTGAGTGAGCCTTAATTTTATGCTGTCAAGACATGTTAGCAGCTGAATAAGCAAAGGTGATACAATAAGATAACCATTTAGAAAGAGTTGTTTTAGCCACTGATCTACCCTTCCTGGAGTCTGAAAATGAAACAAATACCAGGTCTGATTTCCAGAAATCTTTTGTTCTATCCAAATAAAATCTGAGCTGTCTGTGAACATCAAGTTTGTGCAGCATGTACTCTAAACTGTTTGAATGGTTGGGGAAGAAGACTGGCAAATCAATAATTTGGTTGAGATTAGTATCAGTGCAAACTTTGGGCAAGAATGAGGGGTTTGTTCTAAGTGAGACTCTGTCAGCATGGAATATCAAATATGGAGGCTTGATGGATAAAGCCTGAAGCTCTGACACTCTGCGGGCAGAAGTAATAGCAACTAAAAAGATGGTTTTCCATGATAAAAATTTGAGGTCACATGAAGAAGCTGGTTCAAATGGCGGAAGAATTATGCGGGAAAGCATAAAATTTAGATTACATGGGGAATAGGGAGATTTTACAGGTGGTCTAATATGAAAGGTTCCTTTGAGAAAGGCTTTGGATAACTTGTGTGACATAATATTCAATCCTTCGAATCCAAGATGAAAATTAGAAATAGCAACCCCGCTGAACACGAACTGTTGCTGCTGCAGCTCCTTTGTTGAAAATCATAGTCAAGAACTCTAAAATGGAGGCCACAGAGGCTTGGTAAGGATCAATACTGTTTTTTAGAGGCCCATATAGAATTTTTTTTTCCATTTGCTAAGAGATAGCTTCCTCGTAGAAAATTTATGAGAGGATAAGAGAATTTGCTTTGTCTCATTGGAAAGGTTATGGTACCTGGTTATGATGGGAATTGGAGCAGCCAAGCTGTCAGCTCCAGGGACTGCAAAGAGGGATGAAGTTCCCCCAACGGGTGCGTCAGAAGGTCTAGAATTGGGTCCAGAATCCAAGGGTCCTCCAAAAGATGAAGTCGAAGGAAGGGGAACCAAATCTGATGAGGCCAATGAGGGGCTATTAGAATGATGGTCCTTCCCAGGGTTTTTGCTTTCTGTAGAACCTTGGGTATCAACGGGATTGGTGGAAATGCATAGAGGAGACCCGGAGGCCAATCGTGTATGAGTGTGTCCCTTGGGGCTTCTCCCAGAGGGGGAATCAGGGCAAAGTAGCTTCTGCATTTCATGTTCATGTGACTGGCAAAAAGGTCGCAGCAAGGCTGGCCCCACCTGTGGAATATCCTGTCTGCTATTTCTTTCTTGAGGGACCACTCGTGGGGCAACAAAATTGCTCTGCTCAGCTTGTCTGCTATCATGTTGGATTTCCCCGGGATGTGCGTTGCCAACAGAAAGTGCTAGGTGGAAATAGCCCACTGCCATACTCTGAGAGCCTCGTGACAAAGGGGGTAAGACCTGGTTCCTCCTTCTTTGTTCAAATACCAGACCACTGACATGTTGTCTGTCTGAATCACAATCGTACCCAGAGGAAGAGAGTCCTGAAAGTACTGCAACACCAAAAGTACTGCTCTCATGTCTAGGACATTGATATGCAGATGTGTCTCTTGATCGGTCCATGTGCCTTGGGCTGTCTTTCCCTGAAAATGCCCACCCCCATCAGGTAAGAGTCCATGGTCACTGTGGCCGCTGGAGGGGGTAGCACAAATGAGCATCCTATCGTGACATGAAGTGAATTCAACCACCACTGAAGATCCTTTTTGCAGGAATTTGTGATCATTATCATGTGAGACATGGGAAGGTCTTGGTAAGACCACTGAGTGAACAACAGCCATTGTAGTATCTGCATGTGCATACAAGCTAGTGGTATGGCTAGAACTGCTGCTGCCATCAGGCCTAACAATTTCAAAACTTCTGATGCTGGTGCTTTGTCTTTGGATATCAGAACGCTGACATGCTGACAAAGAAGAAAGACACTTTCTATTGGAAGCCTTAGTGTGGTGGTGGTGGTGTCCAGTTCTGCTCCGATAAAAACAATACGCTGCGATGGTGACAAGGCAGATTTTTCTGAGTTGACTGTAATGCCCAGTTGATTGCAGAGTGACAGAGTGGACTCCCTGGCCTGAATGTGTTGATGCCTGCTGGTGGTGGTAAGGAGCCAATCATCTAGGTACGGAAACACCTGGAATCCTAAACACCTCAGGTGAGCTGTGACCACTGCCATGCATTTGGTGAACACTCTGGGGGCTGTAGTGAGGCCAAAGGGCAGGGCTTGAAATTGGCAATGATTGGCTCTCAGCCTGAAGTGCAGATGATCCCTGGATGGCCTGGCTATTTTTATGTGGTAGTACGCATCTTTGAGATCTATTGTGCACATCCAATTGTCTTTCCCTAAGAAGGGAAGTATAGACTGAAGCATGACCATCCGGAACTTCTCTTTCTTTACAGATTTGTTCAGTCTGCTGAGGTCAAATATGGGTCTCCAGTCCCCCTTCTTTTTTGGAACTAAAAAGAATCTTGAGTAAGTTCCGGATCCTGTCTGGTCTGCTGGGACTGGTTGGATGACTCTTTTTCCAAGCAACATTGGACCTCTATTGTTGCTTATTCCCTGTAACTGGGTGGAACGTCCAGGATTTTTCTTATGGGTGGAAGGGGTGTGACGAATGGGGTGAAGTATCTTCTGGAAATGATACTTTGTACCCAGCTGTCTTTTGTTATTTTGAGTCAGGCGTCTGGGTACAAAGATAAGCGACCCCCAACTGCCTCCACAGCAGGACAGTTGGGCTTCCTTTTGGAGCACTGGTAGGGCTTCCCAGAGAAGTGATCTCTGTTGCCCTGGTGCTGCGGACCACCTCTGCCATGAGGGTGGCATCTTTCATTATTGCCCCCTCCTCTCCCTCTGGAGGGGAGGTTCACCACGTGTGTCCTGAAAGACTTCTTGGGCATTTTGGAACCACATTTTTCCTCCCCTTTGACTCTTAGGGTAGGGTCTGGTAGGGGTGGAAAAATGGACCCCGACGGCAGACAGAGTCTTTCCGTCCTGTTCACACCTGGTTAAGGTTTCCTTCACTTTAGGCCCGAAAAGGGACGAGCCATCAAAGGGAGTATTCACGAAGGATGACTTGAAGGGCTCCGCCAAGGAACACAAGCGCATCCAGGAGTGTCTCCTAAGAGCAACTCCTGTAGTTGCTGCCCTATTCATTCCATCACCTGCATATGAAATGAAGCACATGGATGAGTTTACTATAGAACTGAGGGTAGCAAGCTGGCGGCAACTTTGTCGATAGCTCCTGCAGCTACTGTACCCTGAAGAGTATTTCCTTTCTCTTTAAGGAGATCTCTTTGCAACCTGGTAAAATGGGTTAAATAGTTAAGCGAACAAAGAGCAAAAGTCGCTGAACTAAACATGCACTTCCCATATCTATCCATGATCCTGGAGTCTCTGTTTGGAGGATGGATAGACAAGAGGAAGTTTCAGACATTTCCTTTTTAGTTGCTGCCACCACCACCATGGCATTAACTGGCACACCTTTTGTTAAGAAAGATTTGTCAAGGGGGGGCAGAAATGAACTTATTAGGCCTCCTAGGGACAGGTTCCATAGTATCCGGCGACTGACACACCCTTCGTGAGAACAGTTGCATCAGCTCATCGAAGGGCGGAGACACCCAAGAGGTGGAGGGCTGAGACCCAAAAGCCTTCAGGAGAACTGACTCATCCTCAGTAGGGTTTTTGTACTGCCAGTCACCCCTCTGCCTCAGGATTTCAAGTATCTCAGCGAATGAGATATCTTCAGAGGGGGACCCTTCTGACTCATCCAAGTCAGTAAATCCAAAAATAAGTATAAGTGAGTCAAACCACCAAGGTCCAGCCAAATAAATGTCCAGAAGATATGTAAAACAGCAAACAGTTTATTGGAAAATGGTTAGCGCTTTCGCGGGGTTACCACTTCATCAGACCAAATACAAAATGAAAGTAAAAATCACATCTTTTTAAAAAAAGTACTCAGCCAATCAGTAAGAAGCAATTAAAACTGAACCAATTAAAAAACAAAAATGATCTTACATAATCTTCTGCCTAATAAGGCAGGCTTAAGGGAAGTGCCACTGTTAAGGCCTGGAGGTTCATAACCTCTCATAGAGATAATCCACTTTAGGTCACATAATTCAACAGTGTTGTTAAAATCACCTCTTCTTCTGCTGGGATGTAGCACTTGCAGAACCCTAAACAAAAAGGTACTATGGCCTGGATAAGCTAAGGCATGATTAGCTAGGACATTAGATATAACCTGATTGCGTATGTTTCCTAAATGCTCAAGAATTCTTTCCCTCAGCTGGTGTGTGGTCTTACCAATGTAAAAACCATTACAGGAACAGCATGCAGCAATATAAACTAAGTTCCTGTTCCTACATGTTGCCACAAATCTAGGTGTAAAAACATGTCCGGTGACAGGGTGTGCAAAACAGGGATCTGGAGAAATAGCAGAACAAGCTTTACAATTATAACAGGGAAGGGTACCAACTTTCCCTGAGGGTGTGGGACATACAGACCTTGGGCCATAACATAAAATAATATAAACACCAAATCGAAAACCAAATCGATTCCAAAAAACACCAATCCCTAGGGGGAATGAATTTAGATGGTGGCATTGTCTGTTGATACTTTTGTCTGCTTGTTTATTAACTTGTTTATTAGCTTGTTTTCTTAGCTAGTTTATACATTTGTATTTCAAACATTTCATGCATTTAAAGGTATGCATCAATGTAAAGTTGTCTTAGTTTTTTCAGCATACAGTTTATTAATTTGTTTCACTGAATAATTGATATTTAAAATTTGATATATTTCACATTTGATATTTGATATGTATGGGTATATTAATACTATTTATGCATTTGCACTTTAAGTAGATGTAATTACAGCCAATTAAGGCTGATGAGTTAATTTATGTGACTATTTATATAGGATGCTAGCATATCTTAAATTGTTCCACTGAAGGCGAATTGCTGAGGTACCAGAACGGATTATTAAATGGAGCTACTATCATCCTAGTGTTGGTTTCCTTCCTTTTTGCTTCTTGAGCAATTGGTGTTTTTTGGAAGCCATAACATAAAAGCCTTTTAAGTGACATGTTATTCCTGAATGTAAAGGAGGGATAATCTCCCACCACCCGTCTTACATTTTCATCTGCTAAAAGAACAGGCCAATTTTTTCTAATAACATTACAGTAATGTATATTATTAGAATATTTAAAAAATATCCTGGGAGAGCAACCCATATTACCAACCTGTCTTTTAATTGTAGTGTGATTATTTGAAGAAAAATAGGGAGCACATCTAGTGTGTCTATTCGATAAGGCAATTGTTATGGAGTTATTTATTGAGATTTGTGAGTACCCTCTAACACTAAAGCCTTCACTCATTTTATATATAGTCTCCCGAAAAGCCACATCACTTGTACATAGCCTAGAGGCTCTTAAACATTGGCCATTAAGAATGTTAGAAAAAATATGTGAAGGATGCATGCTAGCCCAATGGAGTAAACTATTCCTCCAACAGGTTTTCTCCAGATCCCTGTTTTAAACACCCTGTCACCAGAAGTGTATTTACACCTAGATTTGTGGCAACATGTAGGAACAGGAACTTAGTTTATATTGCTGCATGCTATTCCTGTAATGGTTTTTACATTGGTAAGACCGCACACCAGCTGAGGGAAAGAATTCTTGAGCATTTAGGAAACATACGCAATCAGGTTATATCTAATGCCCTAGCTAATCATGCCTTAGCTTATCCAGGTCATAGTACCTTTTTGTTTAGGGTTCTGCAAGTGCTACATCCCAGCAGAAGTAGAGGTGATTTTAACAACACTGTTGAATTATGTGACCTAAAGTGGATTATCTCTATGAGAGGTTATGAACCTCCAGGCCTTAACAGTGGCACTTCCCTTAAGCCTGCCTTATTAGGCAGAAGATTATGTAAGATCATTTTTGTTTTTTAATTGGTTCAGTTTTAATTGTTTCTTACTGACTGGCTGAGTACTTTTTTAAAAAGATGTTATTTTTACTTTCATTTTATATTTGGTCTGATGAAGTGGTAACCCTGTGAAAGCGCTAACCTTATTCCAATCAAATGTTTGCTGTTTTACATATGTTCTGGACATTTATTTGGCTGGACCTTGGTGGTTTGACTCATTTATACTTATTTTTGGATTTGCTGCTTTGTTTTGTGAGTCTTCTTTAGCAGTGGGATAGCTTATATATATATTTTTCATCCAAGTCAGTATCAGATGTTAGAGACTCCTGGGGGGAGTCTAGATATTTCCTCTTACACAATCTCTTCCTGGGAACCTCGTCAGTGGGAGCTTCTGGTGAGGTTTCAGAAGAGCAAGGGTCACCCAATGGGGCTTCTTGAGGTTCTGGGTCTCTATGCTTGGTCGGGATGAGGTGCTTTAGGGGAGGAGGAAGCCAGACCTGAGGTCGAGGATGTCTTAGGAGACATGACTCTCCTCATGGCATCGAAAGCAACTCTGCTCCGATGCAAGGGAACCAATGGATCCGAGGAAACAGTCGATACCCCCGACATCGGGACAGTGGGCTCCGAACCAGAAGTAGGAGCTGAGCTCATCCGAGCTGAAGCCCCGAGAGGCAGAGTCGGAACGGACAAGTCGGTCCAACTATCCTCCCTGGACCTGACTAGAGAGTGTCGGCTCCTAGAGTCCTCGATTGGCACCGAGGATGTCAGAGAGAAAGGAGCCAAAGACACTGGAGCAGGCGTCGGTTCTGTGGGTTCAAGAATCAACAGGTCTGGCTCCGAAGGACCAGCATGGCTCAGAGGAGGAACAGTTTGAGCTGGTGTAAGGGTCTTTGGCTCCAAAGCCATTTGGGTTGAAGCCGATAAAATTTTTGCCAAGGCCAGTGCCAGTAACAGCTTCTGCACCACACGAGCCACACCCAGATCAGAAAGGCTGATAGAGGACTGAGATGAGCGCACCAAAGGTGGTATCGACTGTAATAATGTTCTCTTAGGAGTTTTGGATACTGGTTCCAAGGCTGGGGACCAGCTCCAAAAAGAAAAGACTGTCGGTTCCGATGGCAATGGAGCCGAAGTCGAAGATTTATTCAGAAGTCTTAGAAGACTTTGAGGACTTGCTGGATCCATCTTGGTCGCTCAAAGCATCTTGGAAGGACGGTTTCAACAAACCTCTGTCTATTAATTTTCTTTTCCTTTCCTGTAGGACCCTAGAGGAGAAGGAATGGCGCATAGAACAGCTATCCTGTAAATGCAGGGCTCCTAGACAGTACACACAATTTACATGGCTGCCTGTTACAGACATCTTTTGGCCACACTTTGGGCACTTTTTGAAACCTGACTTAGGATGCTTCTCTTGGTCAGCCATTGTAATCTCAGAGAGAAAATTACTTTCACCACAAAAAATTCTAAACAGTAATTATCAACAAAAGCCTTAAATAAAATCAGGCAAAGTCACACACACACATACACACACACACATACACACATACACACACACACACACACACACACACACACACACACACTGATACTAATGTTAAAGTGACAGAAAAAGCTCTGTCTAAAACACACAATAAGAAAAATATAAGCAGACTATGCAATGAAAAAGAGGATAGCTGCTATAAAACACAACAAACCTTATCTAAGATTTTCTAAGGAATAATTATATCTGACAAAAATTACTGTGAACTGCAAAACTTCAATAGTAATTATCAATCCAAGCCTTTTCTAAAAAAAAAAAATAAGGCTAAACACACCACACAGCAAAAAACTATAAACTATCTATTAAGTATAAATTGTGACAAAAGGTCACTGAATACATACACTGTAATAATCAGAAAAATGTTTTTTAAACTAGACCTAAAACAAGAGGCCAACTAGTATTTTAAAACATACTAATGGGAATGGAATATAATGTAAGTAAACACACCAAAAAAGCTATAAGAGCTTTATAAAACTATTCAAAACTATCTAAAACTACCTAAATATCAATATAATTAAGTAAAGAATGAAAAAAAACAGTTTTACTGGCACAAGCTAATGCAGACCCTCCAATCTGTTGCAGTGGCAAACTAGACCTGGGGTCACTCTAGGTGCATCATGGGATAGGGACTTGGCCCCGAGGGATCGGCCCCGAACCCATCAGTAAAGAATGAACAGCAAGACAGAACAACTTCACATGAAATATTCTGCAAAATGGTCATCTCAGGCTTAGTGCATGTAAGCCTGTTTGTTCGGACATTTAGCCTTCATGCTTCGGGACTCAGTCTAGAGAATCCAATATTTCAAATAGTCACAACCTAGGACAGAGGACTGTGGTACACTAACTGTAATCTAGAATTTCACATGGCCCAATTCTTGTATGTTATTTGCCATGTCCTATTTATAAGCCATACAACTATCCATCTTATCAAGATTACATCTTTACCTTGTTGTTCTAATTTATTCATCAGTGTTTAAGACCCTATCAAAGGCTGAAGTTAAGTGTCTATAAATTACATCACAGCACAATTTGTCATGTATAGCTGCTACTACATTACGATAGAACATCATTTTACAGATAGCTATTGATCTATTTTCAAAATAAGCATGCTGATGAATCTATATATATATATATATATATATATATATATATATATATATATATATATATATACATATATATATATATATATATATATATATATACACACATATATATATATATATATATATATATATATATATATATATATATATATATATATATATATATTCAAGTCCTAACCTTTCCAACTCTGACAATATTTATCCAAAAATAACCTTCTCCATTATTTTCCACAATAAGAAAGTAAACTTATGGGTCTGTATTACTCTGAGTTTGTCTTATCCTCTTTTCCTTTAAAGATGGGTTTAAAAAGTATATGTCTCCAATCTTGAGAAGTCTCTCCATACTAACATGATGATACTTTAAGTTCATGCCAAAGTGTTCTTGGATCATCATTACTAATTCCATTGTCTCCATTTGTTCCATTCAAGTCCAGTTTGTGCAGTTCTTTTTCAATGTAATCTCATTTAATTTCTGTATCTGAAGTTACTTGGATGTTACTAGTACAATTTATCACTCCCTTTGTGCAGCCAAACTGTTTACATAAGAATTTGGAAATTCATCTATAATCTGCTTTGTCTGAAAGTAAATTTTAGGATCTAGACACAGTTTATTACCTTGTATGACTTCATTCCCATCACATCTTGTGCATCTATAAAATGGTTTCCTATTATGCTATTTATCTTTATATAAATTTTCATCTTGATCTTGTCTTATACTATATTTGTCTGTCCAGTTTATTTTTCAAAGTCACAGTTCAGTCTCGTTTCCACTTCTTATTTTTTTCATCTTTCATCCTAATTAAGTATCTTACTCTTATGGAAATATATCCTCCTGATCCTGTGTGCACAGATCCTGATGTTAAACCTTTTATTTTTTGCAGTCAAACAATCCCCTTTTCAAAACTTATGTTCCATCTGCAGTTTTTCCACTGAATCTATCACTCCAATTAATTTTATATACTGACAGTTTTGCTTCCATATAGTCTGTTATTAATTTTCTGTGGATTGGTTTAAATTCAAGTTTTGTAGAACTACCTAGCACTAATTCAACCATTATAACCTCATAATCTCTGCACATCAATGGTGGTAAAACTTGATATGATCAGTATAAGTAACTTACCATCAGAATACATATTCAGATGATCACTACTGCCCTAACCTAAGCTATATGGATTACATCGTGTTAAGGACAGCCGGCTTTTAAAGCTTCAGTGCACCATGCACGCACTCATACTGTTAGGTAGCTTGAGCTGAGCTGTTTAAAAAGATAGGTTTGGACACCAAGCCCTTTAGAGCTTTCATACTAACTAAACGAGGGAGACTGAGCCCTAAGAAAACATAGCTAGGAGTAAAAATATATTTGTACACACCCTGGCAAAACATGTTCAAAATACAAAAGGGAATGGAGGGACTGGCTTCTACAACAGTGATCATTCCAATGTCTACTGTCATGGTAAGTTACTTACACAGCTGTACTATGTTCATCAAATTGATCACTGCTGCAGTAGCCTAAGCTATACAGGTAGATGACCCTAACATACAACATAGGGGAGGTAAAAGGGAAGGGTCCAAGAGCCCATGGAGAATAGTCCTAGCAAAGCCTGATCTAGACCTAGATAAGGAATCACACTTACAGTTCTTTGTAAGAGTATTTACAGAGGACCAGGTTGCTGCTTCGAGAATACTTTCACTACAATTCAGTCCTTTCAAAAAAGCCACATATGAAGCCAAAGCCCTAGTAGAGTGAGCCTTGACCCTGCCTGGAGTAATTTTATTGTGGTGAAAATAACAAAAGGTAATAGCCTGAGAAAAACATTTGGAAATAGGTTGTTTGACACAGGTTGTCCCTTTTTCTTAACTTTACAAGAAATTAAAGTACAGCTGTGCAAAATCTTACCATAACAGTAGATGTCCTTCTATTTACTGTTGCAGTATTCTTAATTAGAGGGTTCCCCTACCATGGGTAGCCTAACTTCCAGCCAGTATACCAAAGCAGTAGGTTTTCAAGGACGTCGTACGTCATATGTATGCTCCCTGCTCACAGAATAAGGCAAAAAGGTGACGTACATACCTCAGAAGTGAATAGCTGCAGGAGGGGATGTACATACCTCAGAAGTGAATAGCCATAGCAGAACAACAGTCCAAGGAAGAAAGGAGGAATATGTGCATCCAGAAGGAAAAAGGAGAAGAGAAAAAAGGGCGAGGAGGGAGGGACTGAATACTGCAACAATGGAGAGAAGGACATCTAATGTTATGGTAAGATTTTGCACAACTGTACTATGTCCTTCCATATCACTGTTGCAGTATTCTTTACAATAGGGAAAGTACAAAAAAGTCAAGAGGAAACTTGGGAGGAGGAAGACCCAGCAGGGACTTCAAGAAACCCATGCAGGATAGCCTTGGCAAAGCCAGCTCTAGCCCTGGAAACCACATCCAGTTTGTAATGTTTAGCCAAAAGAAGAAGAAGAAGAAGAAGAATAAGTAAAGCTATGGACAGAAGTCCAAGTAGCAGCCTCAGGGATGGAACTGGTATCCAGTCCTTCCAAAAAAAAGCACCAGAAAAAGGCACAGCACTCGTAGAATGAACCTTTACAGAAGCAGAAAGGCTTTTGCCATGAAAGGAGTTACAAAAAGAAATGGCCTTAGAGATCCATGAAGAAATGTTTTGTTTTAGCAACAGCCAAACCTAGAGATCTAGGATGAAAAGAAACAAAAAGGTGCTCAGATTGCAAATGGTCTTAGTCTTATCTAAATAATATCTGAGCTGTCTGTGCAAACCCAAGGTGTGAAAAACCTTCTCACTGGCAGACTGTGGAGAAGGGAAAAAGTGAGAAAATTAATAGACTGATTAAGAGAGAATTCATTAACCACCTTAGACACAAAAGAAGAATTAATATGAAGAGATAGCCTGTCTCAATGAAAAACTAAACAAAGGAGGAACAGCCATAAAGGCCTGAAGCTCAAACATCCTCCTAGCTGAAGTAAGGGCTAAAAGAAGACTAGTCTTCCATGTACAGTGCTGCAAGGAAACTGAAGCTGCAGGCTCAAAAGGAGCCTGCTTCAATTTTTCAAGAACAACCTCAAACCTAGAGGCCAAAGGAATAGTCAAAGGCAGATAAGCAGAAACAGCTGAAAGATGAGCTTCATCTGAAGAGTATGCTAATCCAGCATGGAGCAATTCACACAAATAGGACAGAATCAGAGGATCCTCCACAGAAAAAGGATCCTGCTTTCAAGCAAGGCACCAGACCAAAAACCTATTCCATTTGGACACACAAGATTTCCTGGTAGTAGGTTTCCTGGCCTCCTACAGAACTTGAAGCAAGTCCTCAGGAAAAAAGGTGCCTAAAAGGGATCAAAACCATATAAATCAGTCAGTTGAAGAGGAGTGGACAAGTGAGGATGGATGAGAGACTCCTTGCCCTGTGTGAATAGGTCCACTCTGTGAGGTAACTTGTGGTGATTATCCTTGGCTAGATGCAGAAGAAGGGGGAACCAATGCTGTCTGAGCCAAAATGGAGTCACCAGTAAGATTTTGGGGGAGTCCTGTTCTATCTTGAGCAGGACCCTCAGTATGAGAGGAAGAGGACAGAAGGCATAGGGGAAACATCCCCTTCCAAGAAAAAGACAGGGCATCCACCTTCCATGCCAAAGAAGTTGAGTCTGTGGTGCAAAAAACAAGAAAGTTGTCTGTTCAGAGAGGAGGCAAAAAGATCTATCTGAGGAGTACCTCATTGTTGGACAATGTCCAAACACACATCTCTGTGAAGCATCCACTCATAAGTCTGCGTTATGGACCTGCTCAGAGAGTCTGTCACAATGTTTAGCTCTGAAGGAATGTAAACAGCCTGAAGAGTCACTTGA
This sequence comes from Protopterus annectens, assembly GCF_019279795.1. Taxonomy (NCBI): domain Eukaryota; kingdom Metazoa; phylum Chordata; order Ceratodontiformes; family Protopteridae; genus Protopterus; species Protopterus annectens. Next base: position 656,678,087 of record NC_056746.1, read on the forward strand.
TACTGGACAGCCAGATCCCAAACCTGAAGAGCTAGTCTGCACAAAAGATAGTACCTTGTCCCCCCTGCTTGCTGATGTAGCATATCACTGTAGTATTCTCTGTAAAGATTTTGAGAGGCCCTGCAAGAAAGAAAACATGGTAGGACTGAAGAGAAAGAAAGAGAGCTCTCATCTCCTTAATGTTGATACTGTCTGCTCTCTGACGAGTGGGCCAAAGACCCTGATCCTTTAGAGGACCATAAGAAGCATCCCTCACTGTCTGAGGCATCCAAAAAAAGTTCCTGAAAGGGGACTGGATGCTGAAAAGGAAGTCCTGGGTTGAGAGACAACTGATGAATCCACCAGTGAAACACTAGTTTGAGACATGGAAAAAGAGGAACTAGAAAGCCTAAAGGATGACAATGTTGAAGCCATACTGACTTTAGGAACCACTGTAGCTTCCTCATATAAAGTCTGTCTAGAGAAACATAGGAATGGTGGAAGCCATGTATCCCAGGGCCCTTACAAACTCCCTGACCATAATAGAGATCTGAGGAAGACGGGATTGAAAAAAAGCAATTAGAGCTAGAGCTTTGGATGGTCACCAAGAAACCAGCATATTAACGGTCTGCTGCCTGCACCCCAGAAAAACATGATCCCGAGAAGGAGTCAGGAAGGATTTCTGGAAATGTATCATAAATCCCAGGATTTGCAAGAGGCAAATAGCATAGGGGAGGTGCTGAATCAGAGTTTCTGGGGATGAAGCCTGAATAAGCAGGTCATCCAGGTAAGGAAAGATTTGTATCCCCGTCATCCTGCAAAAGGCAATCACAGGAGCAAGGTATTTGGTGAAGACCCTTTGGGCAGCAGAAAAGCCAAGTGGCAAAGCAGAAAACTGAAAATGCAAGGAAGAGACAGAGAAATGTAAACATTTCCTGCAAAGGGGATGAATAGGTATGTGAAAACAGGCATCCCTGAGAGCCAGAGAGAACAGGAAAACCTGAGGAAGAAGAGGAGGAAGCAGAGTCTCAAGGGTCAGCATTCAAAAAGAAGAGATCTTCAGAAAGGTGTTGACCTGAGAAAGGTCCATAATGGACCTCTAGGTGCCTTCTTTCCTGAGAACCAGAAACATTCTGGAATAAAACCCCTTCTCACTTTGAGGAGCAGAAACTGCTTGGATGGTGTCTTGAGACAAAAAGCCCTTAAGTACCTCCAGAAAAAAGGGCAGCTGTTCTTGAGGAGGTTGAGAAATACCTAGAAAGGGAGGAAGGGATTTCCATACCATGAAGTAACTCTGACAAATAATGGACAGAACCAAAGAGTCCTGAGTGATCCTTAACCAATTGGGAAGGGACAGGAAAAGATGAAGAGACAAAAGAACCTGACCTAGGATGGAGGGAAGAAGATAGACAGAACTTAACTTGTCTGGAAAAGGAGGCTTCTGAATTGGAGTCTGAGTAGACTTAGCAGGAGGGGCCCACCTAGAACCCTTTTTACCCTTGGGAGGAGGATGAGATTGTCTACATACAAAGGCAGGCCTAGAAGGATAATTTTTCTGAAATTTAGGAATAGGGGAAACAAAAATATGTTTCAATTCCTGCTAGGCCTTGCCCTTTTCCTGCAGGGACTTAAAATCTCAGCAGCTACAGAACAAAAGAGCTTTTTATTATCAAGGGGGATCACTCATCAATTTACATTAATATCATCAGGTAAAGGCTGAAAGTGAAACCAAGAATTACACCTCAACACAGAACTAAAGGAAGCAGCTCTAGAAGAACCATCAGCTGTGTCATAATTACATTTAATAGAATGGTGAGCCACTTGAGAAGAATAGCTCAACAAAGACAGGGCTGAAACCTTCCCCTCAGAATCAGGAAGGTCATAAATTACCCGATAGGCTGAGAAAGATAAGCTAAGACATACCTGGCAGTATGGGTCTGGTAATTAATGACTCAAAAGGCCAGGATAGCAGCAGTATATACCTTTTTTGCCCAGCTGTTCCATGGCCCTGTTGTCCTTGTCAGAAGGAAGCAATTTAGTAGAAGGTAATAGTTTGGAAGGTTTGTCAGAAGAGACGGACACAACAGATGGGTCAGCAGAAGGATATCTGCAAAGAAATTTACAATCATCAGGCACCATATAAAACCTGTTGTTTTTTTTAGGGGCTGGAGGCTGGGAATCAGGAGCCTGAAAAGCTGCTGAAAAAGTGTCTAACAGGGCAACTAGGACCAGAGGGACAGCAGAGGCTTAGTAAACTCCATCTGGAGGAGTTCATAATACCACTTTTGGACATCAGAAACCTGAGTACAGTCCCATTTAAAAAAATACACCATATGAAAGATAAATATCCACTAAAGAAGGTTCCTCAAAGGGAAAATCTGGACTAATGGAATCCTCCTCCTCAGAACCATAGTCCAATGGAGAAGGAATCTGAGAATAGTAAGCCAAGGACTTATCCCCAGAGTCTAATTCCTTATCAGAAGAGCCTCTCTGCCTAGGCCTCTTAAAAGAAGTAGATGACAGGGAGGACCTTAGGAGGTTTGGACCCATGACAACATTCAGTCAACATAGTAGGAATCTCCTCTTGAACAAGAATCTGCTGAACATCCCTTGGTCCCTTGGATATAATCAGCCTATGTTCCCCCTCAACATCCTCAATGAATGTCTACAGAGTGTTCCAAGGACGTGCAAGAAGCCAAACTCATGCCGGCCTCTGAAATGGTCGTAGCAGAGGAATCTGCCAGAACAACTGGGTGATTCTCTGGGCTTTCATCATCCTTGAGACAGATGTCTGGGGGAGGTGATACAGCAATCGAATCCAACCTGACTTATTTGGTCTTCTTAGCAGATGGCTGACCCTCGGGATGGGTCGATTCCACCATCACACCTTACAACAACAACTTAAGATGTTGTTTTTCAGAATCGGTTCCGAGGGTTGGAACCAAGCACACAGTAAAGGATTACGGAAAGACTGACAACATCTGTTTTCCAGCATTTTGTTGAGCCTGTTTATTTTGTTACTTTGCTAAAATTTGACAAGGGGGTAGAGAATCTCTTGCAAAATCTGGAAAAGGAGGGCTGACAAATATGAGATTCCCTGAATCAGTTTACCCGTCTCATCACATTTTTTGATAACCTCTGCAGCAAAGTTCCAAAAACTAACTATCCACAGGAGAATTTAAAATCTCGTTTTTTATATCTACTGGGAGGTTATGAAAATGCAGCCAGGCAAACCTTCCCGGTACAGTACCAGTGGCCATGACCCTGGAAGAAGTATCAACAGAGTCATATACACACTTTAAACAATGAGTTGTGACCTCTAAAATGGAAGAAACCAAACCATTCAAAGCAGACGTTTCCTCACAAGAAGAAACTGCAGACAAAACATTCCTCATTCTTTCACAATTAGAATACATTTTAACATGTGAGCCTGAGAATTCAAAATTGTTAAAATCAAAGTTGCAGAAACATACACTTTTCCTCTTACTTATAAATTATTTTACCATACTTGTCAGAAAGGGAAGGATTGAAATTAAACAAAAGTTATGTACTTATCATAATGCTAGACCCATGTTGTCTGATTTTTGCCCAGTTCAACCATGGGTTGTCAGTTCCAGGGGTATGACTTCTCCTCTGCTCATAACTCCTTCCACTTCACCTTCATACCTCTGCTCAAATTTGCCCCAGTAAAATAATATACAGCAATTATGCTCAAGACAAAACCTACAATACAGGTAAAAAGGCAGGACTGGAAGACATTTAGTTAGGACTGCTCATAGGATGTGCCAGAAAAACTACTTGTTCACCAGAAGCCCATTTTTGTCAATTTGGAAGGGGACAGGAGTGAGGGAGGTTGAAACAGATGAAAATTTGACAACATGGATCTATTGTTATAGTAAGAAAGTACAGTTGTGTAAAACCTTACCATAATGATAGATGTCCTTCTCTTCACTACTGCAGTACTGATAACATGAGAGATTCCCTGTCAAGGCCAGTATGCCAAACCCTTTTACTACTTAGTAGTACGTGAGAAGATGCACATATGCTATCCACGTATGTCGGCATATGCCGCTTTTATAGCCGACATACACAGATGCACATATGCTATCTGCGGATGTCAGCAATAAAAGCGGCATATGCGCGTACTGTCCTAAAAACAGAATGCCCCAGAAGGAATGCCAGTCCAAGGAAACAAAGAGGTGAAATATATGTCCATAAAAAAAAGCAAAAAACAGGGGTTAGGAGGGAGGGATATAATACTGCAACAGTGAAGAGAAGGACATCTATCATTATGGCAAGATTTTACACAACCACACTATGTCCTTCGATTCTACTGCTGCAGTATTTATAACATGAGAGAGAGTACAATAGCTCATGAGGAAAGTTGGGAGGTGGAAGGGGCAGTATAGTTCTCTAGAAAGCCATGGAGAATGGCTTTAGCAAAAGTAGCACTAGCTCTGGATATTCCATCCAACTTGCAGTGTTTGTTGAAGGTATGTACAGAAGTCCAGGTAGCTGCTTCATGAATGGAGTTAGTGTCCAAGCCCTTGAAAAAAGCACCAGAAGAAGCCACAGTCCTAGTAAAATGAGCCTTAACAGAAAAAGGGAGGCTCCTACCATGAGAAAAATAACAAAAAGAAATAGCCTTAGAAACATAAGAGGACAAAGTTTGCTTGGAAACAGGCAATCCCAAAGACCTAGGATGAAAAGAAACAAAAAGCTGATCAGATTATCCAAATAAAATCTGAGTTGTCTATGCACATCCAAGGTATGCAATGTCTTCTCACTAGGTGACTGTGGAGAAGGGGGAAACGGTGGGCAAATGAATGGATTGATTATGCGACAACTCATTCACAACCTTGGGCATAAAAGAAGGGCTAGCATGCAAGGACAATGTGTCTTTAAGGAAAACCAGAAAAGGAGGAGAAGCCATATGAGCCTGCAGCTCAGACATCCATCTAGCTGAAGTCAAAGTTAACAACAAAACAGTCTTCCAAGAGCAATGCTGCAAAGAACTCGCAGCCACAGGCTCAAAAGAAGACAAAGCCAATTTTTTTCCAAAACAAAATTAAGATCCCAAGGAGGAGGAACAGGCTTCCTTGGAGGTCTAATATGTAGAACGTCTCTGAGGAATTGTTTAGCCTCCAACCTAGAATTTATTTTATTTATTTATTTTACATTTGTTGACCGGGCTAGTCTAACTGGATACATGTCCATTTTCAGTAGAGGCCCGGGGAGAAAAGCTCCAAGACAAATACAGATGAAAATAATCAAAACAGCAAAAAAATGATGGCAGCACCAGGAAATTATGTTCAAGATTTAATCCACAAGTTCAAGACAATATTTCAAGTAAAATACAAGCCAAAAGTAAGCGCTTTCGTCTCCTGCAATGGTGACTTCTTCAGACTAATGGCTTACACTTAAACAAAACCTTTTTAAATACTAAAATAGCAGTCAATTAAACTTAATTGACAATTAATCATTAAAAGTTGAATTAGCAGTTTTAAAACAACAGTCAGCCTAATGCTGACAGATACCTCTAACTAAAATCCCTAATGCTTCAGTCCCTTCCTTTTTAAATACATAATAAATTCTTCTCTGTTATTAAGTCCTGGGAGAAAACATGCATTTAATCTAACCTGCCAGCAGTAGTCCAACCACCCTAATTCTTCTTCCACATTAATACTTTTAACATTAGGATGCACTGAATCTATTACCAAACACTTAAAATTAATTTTACATCTATTTTCCACATAATGCTTACCCATAGCATTTTTACATCACCCTTACCAATAGCATAGTGGTGTTCATAGATTCTCCTATACAATTCTTTGTTTTGCCTACATAAAAGGAGCTACATTCTACACATATTAATACATAAACAACATTTTAGATCTACATGTGAATCTACCTGGGACTTCTACTAAAGTTTTCCCAAGTGTAATTTCGTGACTTTTGATGTATAAATATTGACAATAATTACAATTGAAGCACTTTACCATTCCTTTCTTTTCTTCCACAGCCTTATTTTTATTTAACTTCTTTTGAAAAAAGTCTTTAAAATTTTTTGCTCTTTTTTGTACAAATTTTGATTCATCTCCTAATTTCTTTATAATTTCACTATTTCCTTTTAATATTCCCCAATTCCTTCTAACTATAGTTTTAATAGTATTAGAATCAGTACTATTCTGTAATGCTAAAGTTGTGGTAAAATCTACAGAGATTTTCTCCTTTGGTTTATCTACAATTATATTGTTCCTTTTCATAATTTCTTCTGCCATCACCTTATCTACCATTTCTTGGGGGTAACCTCTACTCAACATTCTCTTGCAAAAATTGTCAGCCTCAGCATGAAAGATTTCATCATCTTTCGTCAAATTACTAATTCTATTTATTTGACCTTTGACAATGTTCCACTTGGTCTTTTTTGGATGTAAACTTGAATAGTGTATATACATGTTGTTTTCAAATTCGTTTTATGAATTTTAGAAACTAATTTGCCATCAGATTTATAGATCATAAGATCTAAAAATTAATTCTTTCTGTATTAAAGTCATGCGTGGAACAACTTATTTTTCGAAAATTGTTTAAAAGTGCAACAAGTCCCCAGAGGACTGAGAATAAAAAATTTGCCAGCGGGTAGAGATTTACCCAAGGAATTTACTGATAAATGGCTTGATATTAATCAAAGGGCAGGACTTCAATATATGGAACTGTTGCGTGATGCCAATATGAGTAAAATAGAAGATATAACCACTAAAGTCAAAACAAATTATGATATGCTTAAAGACAATACTTCCAGGGACAATTTCACTAGTAAAATGGTCCTTATCCAAGAAAATTTACATAAATTAAATGAGGAGTTGTGTCAAAGGAAAACCAAAAAGTTTTATAGAGATAGAAATGAATACGCAAATGGAGTTGCTAAAGAATATGGGTTACGGTTGCAAGCTAATGCCAGCAATATTACACACAAAGATGCTAGTGCAAGTGCTGTCCGTTCAGAAGAAGAAGTTAATACTGTAAGGAGGTCGGAAAGACTGGGCAGTAAGAATAATATGCAAGTTGTTGTGGCTGATGTTCATTTCAATACTACAGGGGAAACTAAACAACAAGCAAATGAACCAGCAGTGAGACCCAAAGTTAGGATACCAGTAAAACTAAAACAAACAGTGAGGAAGCACATCTAAAAGGAACTTCGACAGATGAAAGCAAACAAATTACAGAGGTATATCAAAGAATAGATAATCAAAGAAGAACATGGGCCCAAGTGACAGCAGATGGTCATAATGAAGGAATAGACTATAAAAAACAACAGCCACAAAAAAACTGGGGTGGCAGGAAAGGTCCAAGAAAGAACTGGAACTACCAACAAAAACAATGGAAGATGTAAACAGTGTGAACTTTAAAATTATTAACTTATGTAGCAAGAATATTTCTTATGATGACTGCTGTGTACTGAGCAAGGGGTGGAATTTTGCCCCGGCACAAAGGGCAAATAAATTAGTGATGATCAATGAGTTAAGAGATTATGTGAGGAAATTAAACCTCAAATTAATATTTGGAAATCAAAAACAAAATAACTGTGAATTTTATAAACCTAGCAGTTATAATCCACCTTTATCTAAAGAACTGGAAATGTTTCTTAATATGTGTGAAATGCAGATGCGCGAAATGTTAGAAAATGATACCAACTTAAAATATTATAATTTAACTAAAAAAGAGAAAGAATGTTTTGATGCCTTAGTTAAAGATGAAAGCATACTTATTTTTAAGGCTGACAAAGGAGGTTCGATGGTTTTGTTGGACAGGGATGATTATGAAAGAAAAATGAAAGAAATGTTATCTGACTGTAATTTTTATAAACCAGTTAATCTAATAGAAATAAAGAAAGGATTCTTATTAATAGAATCTTGCATAGATGAGTGGTTCTATGCTGGAAGAATTGATGAGAAAATGAAAAGAAACATAATTAATAATAATCCCAAGATTAGTAGGATTTTTGGAATACCTAAAATCCATAAAAATATCGAGTCTCCTCCTTTAAGACCAATAGTAGCCAGTAGAAATAGTAAGACAGAGGGAATGTCTATTTTAGTAGATAAACACCTACAAAAAGTGGTACCAAAGAGCGTCACATATATAAAAGATAGCTATGATTGTATGAATAAACTTAATAATATTAAGGTCTCTGACTTTGATATATTACTAACTTTAGAAATTAATTCTTTATATACAATGATACCAAACAAAGAAGGTATGGAGATGGTTAGAATGGAGCTACTGAAATCGAGAGAATTTTCTACTAATACAGTGGGATTGTTAATGGAGATGATAGATTTGGTTTTGAGCTACAATTACACAGAATTTTATGATCAACAACTTGTGCAAACAAATGGGGTTGCTATGGGTGCTGCGTTAGCCCCTAGTTATACTAACATTTTTATGCAGGGATGGGAGTCAGCCAACATTTTTGAAAGTGTTTTTGCAAAAAATATTATCAAAATGTTGAGATTTATCGACGATGTTCTGATAATATGGGATGGCACTGTCGACGAACTAAATAAATTTTTGAAATATATCAACAATGTCTGTTCCTATATTAAGTTTACGCATGACTTTAATACAGAAATAATTAATTTTTTAGATCTTATGATCTATAAATCTGATGGCAAATTAGTTTCTAAAATTCATAAAAAAGAATTTCAAAACAACATGTATTTACACTATTCAAGTTTACATCCAAAAAAGACCAAGTGGAACATTGTCGAAGGTCAAATAAATAGAATTAGTAATGTGACGAAAGATGATGAAATCTTTCATGTTGAGGCTGACGATTTTTGCAACAGAATGTTAAGTAGAGGTTACCCCCAAGAAATGGTAGATAAGGTGATGGCAGAAGAAATTATGAAAAGGAACAATATAATTGTAGATAAACCAAAGGAGAAAATCTCTGTAGATTTTATCACAGCTTTAGCATTACAGAACAGTACTGATTCTAATACTATTAAAAGTATAGTTAGAAGGAATTGGGGAATATTAAAAGGAAATAGTGAAATTATAAAGAAATTAGGAGATGAACCAAAATTTGTACAAAAAAGAGCAAAAAATTTTAAAGACTTTTTTCAAAAGAAGTTAAATAAAAATAAGGCTGTGGAAGAAAAGAAAGGAATGGTAAAGTGCTTCAATTGTAATTATTGTCAATATTTATACATCAAAAGTCACGAAATTACACTTGGGAAAACTTTAGTAGAAGTCCCAAGTAGATTCACATGTAGATCTAAAATGTTGTTTATGTATTAATATGTGTAGAATGTAGCTCCTTTTATGTAGGCAAAACAAAGAGAGAATTGTATAGGAGAATCTATGAACACCACTATGCTATTGGTAAGGGTGATGTAAAAAATGCTATGGGTAAGCATTATGTGGAAAATAGATGTAAAATTAATTTTAAGTGTTTGGCAATAGATTCAGTGCATCCTAATGTTAAAAGTATTAATGTAGAAGAAGAATTAGGGTGGTTGGAATACTGCTGGCAGGTTAGATTAAATGCATGTTTTCCCCCAGGACTTAATAACAGAGAATAATTTATTATGTATTTAAAAAGGAAGGGACTGAAGCATTAGGGATTTTAGTTAGAGGTATTTGTCAGCATTAGGCTGACTGTTGTTTTAAAACTGCTAATTCAGCTTTTAATGATTAATTGTCAATTAAGTTTAATTGACTGCTATTTTAGTATTCAAAAAGGTTTTGTTTAAGTGTAAGCCATTAGTCTGAAGAAGTCTCCATTGCAGGAGACGAAAGCGCTTACTTCTGGCTTGCATTTTACTTGAAATATTGTCTTGAACTTGTGGATTAAATCTTGAACGTTATTTCCTGGTGCTGCCATCGTTTTTTTGCTGTTTTGGATACTGATTTGGTTAATAGCGTGCTGCTGTATTTCAAGTACAGATGAAAATAAGACGTTATGTACTTACCATAACGTTCCATGTGAGGTGTTCATCTCACCTTTGTTCTTACACACGGGTTTGGAGCCAATCCTCGGCTCCGAGTCGGCTGCATCGCAAAGCTCTGCATCTTAGAGAAGCTCGAGACCAGACTATATCCCATAATCCTCCCTGCTATCCCTCAGATCTAGTTTGCAAGAAACCAGACCGCTAATAATCAACTTGGTCTAAGACCTTCACATTCACACGGCTATCCAGGAACACCCTCTGACTATAATATCTAATGTCTTATGGGTGGTGAACTATATCCCACTGAGGACACAGAGCAATGAACCCAAGAAAAGGGAAAAATCCCGACCAGACTCTAGTCTTACCTGTTCTTCCATAACGTGTGGGGAGGGGGAGGGAGGGAATGTAAGAACAAAGGCGAGATGAACACCTCACATGGAACGTTATGGTAAGTACATAACTTCTTAATGTGAAGGTGTTCAATCTCGCCATTTGTTCTTACACATGGGTAGCGTCCCTAGCTCCGTCACCCTGGGTGACTCATGGAAGAACGTTCCTGAGCACAGTGGAACCAAAGGATGTCCTGTCCTTGGAGGCCCTGTCCACTTTATAATGAGTGATAAATGTATGAGGTTTAGCCCACGTTGTTGCTGCAGAAATCATGTCCAATGGTAAGCGAGCTGCATGAGCTAAGGAAGTGGAAACGGCCCTAGTAGAATGGGCCTTAGGCTTGAAAGGTAGTGGCTGATTCGAAATAGAATACACAAACCCTATACAATCGGAAAGCCATTTAGATAAGGTACGTTTCGTGACTGCCATACCCTTTTTGTTGTCTGCAAATGAAACGAACAGCTGATCTGACTTTCTGTGATCTTTAGTCCTGTCCAGGTAAAATCTCAGTTGCCTATGTACATCCAACTTGTGCAGCATATATTCCAATTTGTTTGAATTATTCTTGAAAAACGTGGGGAGCTCTATGGATTGGTTGATATTTAGGACAGAACATACCTTGGGGAAGAATGATGGGTTTGTGCGCAAGGAAACTCTATCCGGGTGGTAGATCAAGTACGGTGGCCTGACTGATAATGCTTGTAACTCTGAGACTCTTCGAGCTGAAGTGACAGCAACAAAAAATAGTGTCTTCCATGACAAAAACTTTAGGAGGGCAGGATGAAGCTGGTTCGAAGGGCGGTAACATCAGTTGCGACAACAACAAGTTCAAATTCCATGGGAAAAAGGGCTCCCGAATGGGTGGACGAAGGTGGAAAGTTCCCTTCATAAAAGCCTTGCAAAGCCTGTGAGACATAATAGAAGAGCCCCCCTCACCAATATGAAAGTTAGATATGGCCGCCAACTGTACTCTTAAGGTGGAAGTAGAGGCCCCTTCGTAAAAGAGTATTGATAAGAATTCCAGAACTTTGTGAAGTGGAGCTACCGAGGGATCTATGTGTTGACCTGATGCCCAACATACAAAGTGTTTCCATTTGCTCCTGTAAAGTTTTCTGGTGGAGGCTTTATGAGAGACAACCAGAATGTGCTGAACCACAGGAGAGAGAAGGTCTGACCTGGCTAGACAGGGAAGCGGAGCAGCCAAGCTGTCAGTTTGAGGGATTGAAGGGATGGGTGAGGAACTCCCGATGAATGAGTCAATAGATCCGGCACTGGGTCCAGAATCCAAGGTTCCTCCCTTTGATGGGCTCGAAGAAAGGGGAACCATATCTGCCGTGGCCAGAATGACGCTATGAGGATTATCGTCCTTTCCAGGTTCCTGGCTTTCTGTAGAAATTTGGGAATCAACGGGGCAGGAGGGAATGCATACAGGAGACCCTGGGGCCAATCGTGCATGAGAGCGTCCCTGGGAACACCCCCCAGAGGGGGGTAGAAGGGCAAAGTAGCTTCTGCATTTGGCATTCAAAGGGGATGCAAACAGATCGCAGCAAGGCTGGCCCCATCTGCGGAAGATCCTTTCCGCCACTTGCGGTTTGAGGGACCACTCGTGAGGTAACTGGATGGCTCTGCTCAACCTGTCCGCAATGACGTTGGATGACCCCGGGATGTGCGTTGCCACTAGAAAGCAACCCGTGGACTCTGCCCATTGCCAAATTCTCATGGCCTCTCTGCATAATGGGTAAGACCTGGTTCCCCCTTGTTTGTTTATGTACCAGACCACAGACATGTTGTCCGTCTGAACTGCCACTGTTCCCAGAGGTAAGAGAGCTTGGAAGTGTTGCAACACTAGGAACACCACCCTCAACTCCAGAACATTGATGTGCAGGTTGTACTCCAGATTGGACCATTCCCCTTGGACCGTTCTTCCCTGAAAAAGTCCCCCCCACCCTATCAGAGAAGCGTCCGTGGTTATTGTGGCCATCGGGTTGGGTAGGACAAACAGGCGACCCATTGTGAGATCCTGACTGTTCACCCACCATGAAAGATCTCATTTGCAAGAGTCTGTTATTAGTATCTCATGTGATAAGGGTAGCTGCTGGAATGACCATTGCACGAAAAGCAGCCATTGGAGGACCCTCATTTGCAATCTTCCCATGGAAACTGCAATCAGAGACGCTGCCATCAGTCCCAGAACCTTTAACACTAGCTTGGCCGGGGCTTTCCTGTTCTGAAGAAGAAGCCAAACCTGTTCTTTGACGGCTGACGCTCTTAGTGGAGGAAGCTTTAACAGTGTTAACCTTGTATCTAGATCTGCCCCGATAAATAAGATATGCTGTGAGGGCGATAAGGCAGATTTTTCAAAATTGATTGAAATTCCTAAATGGGAACAAAGGTCGACTGTGTAGTCTCTATCTTGTACAAGACGATGCTTGGTGGTGGTGGTGAGGAGCCAGTCGTCCAGATACGGAAACACTCGGAATCCTTGTCATCTCAAGTGAGACGCCACTACTGCCATGAATTTGGTGAACACACTGGGGGCTGAGGTGAGACCAAAGGGGGGAGCTTGAAACTGAAAATGACTGGCTCCCAGCCGGAAGCGCAGATAATCTCTGGACGGCCTGGCCATTTTGATGTGGTAGTACGCGTCCTTGAGATCTATCGAGCACATCCAATCATCCTTCTGTAAGAAGGGAAGGATCGACTGTAGCGTGACCATCCGGAACTTTTCCTTCCTTACAAAGGTGTTGAGTTTGGTGAGATCCAAAATCGGTCTCCAGTCCCCTGTCTTTTTTGGAACTAAAAAGAACCTTGAGTAAGTTCCGGATCCTCTTTGGTCTGCCGGGACTGGCTGGATGACTCTTTTTTTGAGCAGCTTTGACATTTCTACAGCTGCTGGATCTCGCAGATGGGGTGGCACATCTGGAAATCTCTTTTGTTGAGGTGGGGTGGACGTAAAGGGAATTTTGTATCCTCTGGTTACTATGCTTTTTACCCAAGAATCCGAGGTAAGATTTAGCCAGGCCTGTGGGTATAAAGCCAAGCGACCCCCGACTGCCTCCAGAGCAGGACAGTCGGGCCTCCATTCAGGAGTGCTGGAAGGGCTTCCCAGGGACGGTATCCCTGTCGCCCTGATTTTGCGGACCCCCCTCTGCCACCAGGGCGGCGTCTTCCATTTCTTCCCCCTCCTCTGCCTCTGGAGGGGGCATCACCCTGTGTGGCTTGGAAAGATCCCTGAGTCTTATGGAACCACATTTTTCCGCTTCATTGCCCTTTGGGGTACGGTCTAGTTGGAGCGGAAAAACAGACCCCAACAGCAGACAGGGTCTTCCCCCTCTTGCTCACACCGAGTTAGAGTCTCCTTTACTTCGGGCCCAAAGAGCGTGGCACCATCAAAGGGGGCATTGGCAAAGGAAGACTTGAAGGCTTCCGCAAAGGAGCAGAGCTGCATCCAGGATTGTCTACTGAGAGCAATCGCTGAAGCTGCAGCTCTAGTCGATCCTTCGGCCGCATATGAGATGAGCCTCATGGATGAGTTTGCTATTGAAGCAAGGGTGTTAAGTTGTGCTGTCACCTTATCTGAGACAGCAGCATCTGTGTTACCCTGGAGGGTATCTCCCAGTTCCTTAATGAGATTCCTCTGCAGTCGTGTAAAATGTGTCAAGTAGTTTAGCGAACGCATGGAAAAAGTCGCTGAACTAAAAACGTGCTTCCCATATCTGTCCATAGTCCTAGAATCCTTATTAGGAGGATGAACAGAAGAGGAAGACTCAGACATTTCCTTCTTCGTGGCTGCCGCCACCACCATAGCATCGACCGGAACTCCTTTAGTAGGATAGGGCTTATCTTGGGGTGCCGTGATAAATTTGTTCGGTTTACGGGGGACCGGTTCCACTGTGTCCAGTGTTTCCCACGCCCTTCGAGCAACTAAGTCCATCAATTCATCGAAGGGCGGGGTCACCCAGGAGGTAGAAGGTTGAGCCCCAAAAGCCTTCAGCAACACCGACTCGTCCTCAGTGGGGGCTAGGGACTGCCAATCACCCCTCTGTCTCAAGATCTCCAGGATGTCTGCAAATGACACATCCTCAGACAGGGACCATGGGGACCCCTTTGCCTCATCCAAATCGGTGTCAGATGTTAGAGATTCCTGCGTGGAATCGATGTGTCTCCTCTTGCACAATCTTTTCCTCGGCACCTCATCAGAGGGGGCTTCTGGTGAGGCCTCCGAGGAACAGGGAGCACCCTCTGGGGCTGGCTGAGGCAATGGGACTCTACACTTAGGGTGGATCGTGGGAGCAGAAACAGAAAGTGGCCCTTTGGGGGAAGGAGAAGACGCCTCCGATGAAGCAGTTGTCTGTGCAGACAATACCTTCCTCAAAAGGTCGAAAGCTCCCGAGCCCCAGGCCGAGGACTCCTCCGGTTCCGAAGAATGCGGAAGCCTCCCCAACACCGGAACCATGGGCTCTGACCCCGAGGATGGAGCCGAACCTATCTGCGCCGAGGCCCCGAGAGGGAGAGTCGGAACAGAAAAATCGGTACGACTCTCGGTCCCGGAACCAAGGAGAGATCGTCGGCTCCACGACTCCCCTATGGGCTCCGAAGGAGTCGAAGTCAATGGCGCCGATCGCGCAACGGATGGATTCGGCACCGAGGGCTCCACTATCATTGGTTCGTCCTCTCCTGGCTCCGAAGACTGGATGAGTCTCAAAGGAGGATCTGTTGGAGACATGGGGAGGCCTTCCAGTTTCGACACCAATTGGGACGAAACCACAATCAGCTTGGACAGGGCCATGTTTTCCATTAGTTTTTGTACGACACGATCCACATCAGTATTGGATAATGGTTTGGAAGACTGGGTCGAAGGGGCCGAAGACGGCACCGACCGAAGAATCAACGGTGGAGACAGCTCCGTCGCCAGTTCCAAGACCTGGGGCTCAGTGAAAGATAACCGTTCGATGCTCGGCCCCGAGGTCTGTGGAACCGGCGAACGAATCTTGGAAGATGAGCTCGGAGCCGATGACATGGGCTCCGACATCTTCGACCCCTTCGAAGACTTAGAAGCCTGGTCGGACTTCTCCAAGGCCTCCTGGAAGTCAGGCTTAAGTAAGCCTCTGTCAATCAGCTTCCTGCGCCTCTCTGTCATGACCCTCCCACTAAAGGAATGGCAGATGCAGCATTCCTCCTGCAAATGGAGAGGGCCAAGGCAGTAGACGCAGGAAGCGTGACCGTCAGTGATGGACATTTTCTATCCACACTGACATCTCTTAAAGCCGGATTTGGCTTTCTCCGACATGGTACACAATACAAGTCAACAACACTAAAACAGTGACTATAATAATAGAATAGGTAAGTAGCTAGATATAGGATAATAAAGTTAACAGTAACTATATATATAAGAACCACTACACTACAAACACTATATCAACTAACACTGGTAGGACAATGTCAGAGTCCTGACAGAAACAAGTAGGCCGTAGCCCAATAAACCTATGTATATATATATCTAAGGGATATCTATCAAAACACACACACGCACTATGTACTACTCTATCTAAGGTAGATTGACAAAAAATATTTACAAAAATATTGCTTATCTGATCGATAAACTAAAATTCTCTCTCTGGCCCAAGCTCTCCTCGACCGATCTGTTGCAGCGGCAAACTAGATCTCAGGGATAGCAGGGAGGATTATGGGATATAGTCTGGTCTCAAGCTTCTCTAAGATGCAGAGCTTTGTGATGTGGCCGACTCGGAGCTGAGGATCGGCTCCGAACACGTGTGTAAGAACAAACGGCGAGATTGAACACTTTCACATTAATGCTTAGGTTACAATAAAGTTAACATAGAAGAATACTGAAATACATTTTATAACACAATGGTTAATAACTATTTACAAAATATAGAATGCAATGGTTAATAACTATTTACAAAATATAGAACATGCTATTCACATAAAGTCAATCCTAGCAGTTTCTGATTAACAGTTCTGCTTACATATGCAATAAAGTACATTAACTCAATTAGGGAGAGTAGAGGGAATAGCAGAGGTGATAGGTTAGTCAGGGTTGCTGCAAGGGCATAACCATTTTGTTCTGAGGAGTATTTTCCGTTTTTGTTTGAAGAGGGATAGGGAAGGAAGAGAAGTCAGTTCAGTAGGTAGAAGGTTCCAATTTTCCCAGTAGTGTTTGAGAACACAGAATCACCTGCCATGTTTGACTTACTTATGCTGACTAACAATTTATTTGATGATCGTAAGTTAGTAAGATTTTTTTAGGGGGTTATGAGGTTTGAGAGTATTGGAGTGTTGTTAGGGTGGTTGATGATCTTATGTGCAATGGTAAATTGGCTATATTGAAGCTGATTTTGTAGTTCAAGCCATTCTAGTTGTTTTAGATTCTCACAGTGATGGGTTCTGAAGGGATTACCAGTGGCAAATCTGGCAATGTTGTTATAGGAGGTAGCTAGTTTGAGAAGATTATGTTTTGACAGATTAGTATAGATTGATGAGGCATAAAGGAGTGTTGAGATTAGATGTGAGTGGGCAATAGTAGATCTTGCTATAGGAGTGAGGAAGGATTTGACTCTGTATAGGGAGCCCATTTTTCTGTTAACTGTTTTTATAGTGTTATTAATATGGGAGTCAAAGTTAAGGTTGTTGTATATAGTAATTCCTAGGAGCTTGGTGGTAGTGTCAGGGGATATGAGGGTACCATTATTAGAAGTAACAGAGAAATCTATAGGTGTATACTTACGGGTAGGGGTAAAGAGCAGGAGCTTAGTTTTTTTAGGATTCAGGAGGAGGAGGCGTTTTAAGAACCATGACTCTACTATGTTAAACATTTTCTGAGTTAGGGATTGTAGTTCAGATGAAGATTTGGCTGTGCTATTGTTCAATCATCTGCATATTGCATACAGGTTGCACGAGGAGTAGCTTTGCAGAGATCATTAATAAAAATAGATAATAATAGAGGACCTAGAATGGAGCCCTGGGGGACACCTAGTGTAACTGGCAGGTGGTATGATAGATTATTTTCCCACATAACAGCTTGCTGTCTGTCGCTCAGGTAAGAGCTGAACCATTGTACAGCTAGAGTGTCAAGAGAAAGTGATCTGAGAATATTTATAAGCAATGAGTGGTTTACCATATCGAAATCTTTTGAAAGATCAATAAATAGAGCTGAAGAGACAGCTTTGTTATTGTGATTTCTGTTAATGGTGTCAGTGAAGGATAAGAGGGCTGTAGTGGTACTATGGTATGGTCTAAAGCCATGTTGGCTTTGTGCTAGTAAGTTGTGTTGTACTAAGTGGTCTAGAAGCTGATGATGAATGCATTTTTCCATTATTTTTGCTAAGGGGGATAGTAGGGCTATAGGTTGATAGAATATTCATTGGAGTTGCCTCCTTTATGTAGGGGTATAATGTGTGACATTTTCCAGATGATTGGGATGGTTCCCTCATTAATGGTTCTGTTTATTAGGATGGATATAGGATAAGCTACTGCTTTAGCTGCTTTTTGCAGATATTGAGCTGGAATCTGGTCAGCAGAAGGGGTAAAAGGCTTAAGTTTTAGAATGAGTTTATAGATGAAATTAGTAGAGATTGGTTATAATAGGAAAGTAGGAAGAGAGCTGGAAATTGGGTTAGGAAGGCTGGAGCTGTCAGGGGTTAGCTGTCTGGCTAGAGACTGGATGGCTTCAGTAAATAAGGTATTAAAGGCATTAGCAGTTTGGTTGGGAGTCTCATGATTAGCACCAGTTGGGGTTGGTGTACTGCAGTGACCTGGGTGTAACAGGCTACTGATACTTGCCTAGAATCTTTGGGGATTGTTTAGGTGTGTTTGCTGCATTTTACAGTAAAAGTTTTTTTTGTCTGTAAGCATTGCTTTTTTTGTCACATTTCTCATTTGTCTAAATGTTTGTTGATCTGGTATGTTTTTGGTAGTTCTCCACCTAGTCCAGGCTTTATTTCTGAGTAATATTTTTTGCCTAGTGTCTTTAGACAGCCATGAGGCTGGTCTTGACCTAGTTCTGATAGTGCGCTTTGGTGCATGTTGGTCAAGGATATTCAAGAATTTAGAGTTAAAGTGTTTGACAGCCTCTTCAAGTGGGAGGGTTTTTAGGGAAGACCAATCACAAGAGCTAAGTTCAGTTTGGAATAGCCTTTGGTTAAAATGTTTCTTTGACCGTATAGTCCTATATGAAGCTTGGTGAGAGATATCAATCTTTTGCCTGATTATGTAGGTCAAAGAGTGGTCACTGACATCATCAGGGAAGATACCTACTTTATAAGGTTGGTGGTAGTTATTAATAAGGATCCAATCCAAGGTGCTCTCTTTTTTGGTTGGTTTGTTAATTCTAGTTGGGGAGGTGATGGTCTGAGAGAAGCCATGAAGGTTAATATGAGAAGTAGGATGGTCAGTATTAATGCACTTCTAGTCAATATTGAAGTCACCTAGGATTATAGTTTTTTGTGGGAAGGTTAATGATACCCAACTAAGAATATCTTCTAGTGTACATATATTGTTTCCAGGAGGTAGGTAGATGCAGAAGATGTATATGGATTTACTAGAATTCAGCTGTACTTTGGAAATAAGAACTTCTGCATTACTGTCTTTAGGTGGGTTATAAGGTAAAGAAGTGACTTATAATCCGTCCTTGAAAAGAATTGCTACTCCCCATCCCTTTCTCTTTTTACGGTCTAGTCTCAATATATTGTAAACTAGTGGGAGGATTTCATTATCCTGGGTTCCTGGTTTTAGCCAAGTCTCTGTCAAACATAGTATGCCAAAAGAGTGTATATCTAAGAGAGCATGGAGATGGCGAACTTTGTTATTAACACTCTGAATATTGAGGTGTGCTATCAGGAGTAAGTTAGGGTGTTTGTTTGGGGTGTGTAGGATAGAGGGTTTAGTGGTAAGAGATTCAATGGTTAGGATATTGGCTGGGCAAGGATTAGGATGGATGTCTCCATCTTGTAAGGAATGCTTTTTTAGTATAAGCAAAGGATAATGTATGTTATTAGTTTGATACTGAACTTTCTTAGATATTAGGCTACTGTATTTAAAGTGGGCCAGTCTGTGGTACTTTGCTAGTAAATATGCAGGTGTGGATAATATATTTATATTATTATGGGTGATGATGTGGATACATATGGCTGTTTGTTTGGTGGGATAGTGAAATTGGGAATAAGTTAGGTGTTCAAAGGAGGTTAAGACATAGGTTGAGGTTAGAACAGATAAAAGTATGGTGTTGAGTAGTAGTTTAGTTAGTGTAGAGCTAGTAGTGGTAGGCATGAGTACTACAATTAAGGGAAATATAAGCAAGGTAAGAAAGGTTTAAGGAAGTATACAGAGGTATAAGTGGATGTTAAAAACACTGCAGGAGGGGGCTTGTGATAGGATGTGTGCAGTATGGGTGTGGTGCAATTATCTAGGGTGGAGGAAGTATCTTATTTGTTGGATGGAGAGGAGGGTGTGGTTTAGTAGTATAAGTCTAGGACCACTGGGGGTGGGTGGGAATTGGGGGTAGGGGAGCAGAGTGAGCCCGCAGGGCGAATGGAGCGGGAAGAGGCAAGAGAAGGAGGAAGAAGCTCAAATAGAAGCAATCAGCAAAGCACTGACTATTGAAGGTAAGTATAGTTATAGGGTAAGTGTAGAGATAAAAGAAATAGAGGAAGAGAAATACTAGGAGCAAAGGGTGCAACAAGTAGGGGAAATTTAAAGTGGGCAAGATTATTAGCAAGATTTCCACATCAGCAGTATAGGTAATTACACTGTGAGCCAGAGGGATGGACCTATGGAAGGTAGGATTGGCTAAGGGTACCACCTGGTGGGCAGATAAATTACTACAACAGATATTTAATAAGGGTAATGTCTGGTCTAAGATACGGTAGGAGATAGTTAGGGAGCATATACTAGTGATAAGAGTGGTATACTGGTTATGAGGTAGAGAGGGGGTATGGCTGCTGGCTATCCTGGCTTGGAAGAGTACTTTAAACCACCTGAAAAAATAGTTACAAACAGACTTAATTGTCAGGTGTAAGATAGCACATACTTTCTTGCTTCCTCTTTTGAAAAGGTACAGGGTTGGGAGGCAGCTGGAAACTTGGAAGGGGTCCTTAGTCTTCAGGCAGGAAGTTTCTAAATTTTACTGCAGCATAAGCAAGTTAGATAGCTAGGTACTACTGGGAAAGAAAGAAAAAAGATGTCAAGAAGTAAATGGTAAAAAAGTAGTTCAGGCAAAGTACTTTGAGCAAATAAGTTCCACATAAAAACAATCATTCGATAATAAGGTACTCAAATAAAAGCTACAGGCTAGGTAGTTCTTTGCTTAAATCAGGTAAGAACATTTAGTTAAAGAGGTCATAGCTTAACTATTCTAGATAAGCAGAACTATATTCATAGTGTAATAGTCAGGCATGTACATCAATAAGTTGATTTCATTGCACATATATAATTATGACATTAAGTAAATACCTTTAGCAGGTAATCTTAGTGAAGGACATACCTAACTGGCAGGCACACTTATACTGCACATTTGTATCTGAATCCAGGTTTACATAACATTAGGTAATAACATTAACATAAATATAGTTGGTCAAATACGGCAACTTAATTCAGCAAAAACTACAACAGTAAGTTGGATCTTATCCAAAAAACACTCACAACTTACACAATTGCATAACTAGCTTAGTGAGGAAGGCTATGTAACAATGTTGCCCATGCACAGCAAGAAGAAAGAGAACAATATACTTATTCTATAATTGCCTAACTGTTATATCTGAATAGTATGAGCGACGCTATAATTTACACAACAGTCCTTTGTTATCAAAGAATCGTATGGAATACTTAATTACACAAGACTATCAAAGAAATATCCGTCAAGCTTTAACCAAGTGGCAAGCCTTCTCAATTGCAAGCTTTATTTCCGATAGGGATGGCTCTGCTAAATTATCTCATTTCTAACGCTGTAGGCTGTGAGTTTAAAACTAAAAGCGGTGCTTGTTTAATATAAGGCATGTAAGTTGATCGGTTACAGGCACACATTAAGAGTAGTGTTATACTAATTAAAGCCTTGGTATAATCAAATGCTACAAGTTATTCCTGAGAGTGATACAATGAAACAAAATGTTCGCAGTCAGTTCAACAGTAGCTAGAAGAGTTTATCAAAAGTGCTAGGAACTGCTCAAAATAAGCGCACCCAGATATCTGGGAGCAAAGGCAGAAGCTAGCGTTTGTGAGAAGGGAAGGGGCTGTTAGCGCTGAAATACCTTCTAGGCACAATTAACTCAAGCTTGGCGATAATTCGACAATTATAGCAGACAGATATATTTAAAGTAGAGAGGCTTTTGTCACTTATGTTTATGCTCAGAGCACTCTCTAGTGAAAAAAAGAGGAGGACCATAACCTTTCCACGTGTGCAGCGCAGTTAGAATTCATATGGAGTACAGCTAACACTGGCCAAAACACTAGGTTTCACCTTGTCCGTAGGACAGAAGCTAACAGCTCCAACTCTTAACTGTTAAACATACGCCAGATAAAAAGGAAGGCTATAGCCTCTCAAGAGGGAAACACTGCTAAAGTACAATGTCTAGTTACAAAAGAACATATTCAAAAGATGTTCTCTTATTCCAAATGAGTATACATTCAATCTATTTGTATGGCTAAGCCCATGCAAGATAAAAAGGAAGACTGTAGCTTCTAAGGTGGGAAACGCTGTTACAGTCCAATTTCTTGGTACAATGCATCCAACACAAAAGTAAGTCCCTTTTTCTGATAAGTATACATTTAGATTAAGTTCAAAATTCATCAACTGTCCTGAGGCGTATACATTAAAAAACACACTTCTATTTCGCAAATGCTAACATACAGTTTTAAAGTAGACAATATTCAGCAGGTTATTACTTACTGCAGCCAAAGATGCTAGGGCCAGGATCGCAGAGCAGCTAGGAACAAGTCCATAAGAATAAAGATGGCGCCACGAGGATCTACCAATACTTATGGATTTAGAAGGAATGATGTGTGGAGGGGAGGAAGAGAGTAGGTATAAGAGCAGGTCAAACTGGAAGGGGCTAGAGCTATGGCAGTGGGACAAGTTAGACAGTTTCCAAGGCCAGTCAAACTGGGAAGAGATATACAGAAACAGAAGAAGAGTACATAGACACAGTGTTACAGGGACAGGAACAAGGATGTTAGTGGATGGGAGGGGGAAAGTAGCAGTACGAGATAAGAATAAGCGACAGAGACAAGAGAAGGAGGAAGAAGCTCAAATAGAAGCAATCAGCAAAGCACTGACTATTGAAGGTAAGTATAGTTAAGGGTAAGTGTAGAGATAAAAGAAATAGAGGAAGAGAAATACTAGGAACAAAGGGTGCAACAAGTAGGAGAAATCTAAAGTGGGCAAGATTATTAGCAAGATTTCTACATCAGCAGTATAGGTAATTACACTCTGAGCCAGAGGGATGGACCTATGGAAGGTAGGATTGGGTAAGGGTACAACCTGGTGGGCAGATAAATTACTACAACAGATGTTTAATAAGGGTAACGTATGGTCTAAGATACAGTAGGAGACAGACAGTTAGGGAGCATATACTAGTGATAAGAGTGGTATACTGGTTATGAGGTAGAGAGGGGGTATGGCTTCTGGCTATCCTGGCTTGGAAGTGTACTTTAAACCACCTGAAAAAATAGTTACAAACAGACTTAATTGTCAGGTGTAAGATAGCACATACTTTCTTGCTTCCTCTTTTGAAAAGGTACAGGGTTGGAAGGCAGTGTTATGATGCAGCTGGAAACTTGGAAGGGGTCCTTAGTCTTCAGGCAGGAAGTTTCTAAATTTTACTGCAGCATAAGCAAGTTGGATAGCTAGGTACTATTTCTTGCTTCCTCTTTTGAAAAGGTACAGGGTTGGGAGGCAGGGATATGATGCAGCTGGAAAATTGGATGGGGTCCTTAGTCTTCAGGCAGGAAGTTTCTAAATGTTACTGCAGCATAAGCAAGTTGGATAGCTAAGTACTATTTCTTGCTTCCTCTTTTGAAAAGGTACAGGGCTGGGAGGCAGTGTTATGATGCAGCTGGAAACTTGGAAGGGGTCCTTAGTCTTCAGGCAGAAAGTTTCTAAATTTTACTGCAGCATAAGCAAGTTGGATAGCTAGGTATTTCTTGCTTCCTCTTTTGAAAAGGTACAGAGTTGGGAGGCAGTGTTATGATGCAGCTGGAAACATGGAAGGGTTCCTCAGTCTTCAGGCAGGAAGTTTCTAAATTTTACTGCAGCATAAGCAAGTTGGATAGCTAAGTACTATTTCTTGCTTCCTCTTTTGAAAAGGTACAGGGTTCGGAGGCAGTGTTATGATGCAGCTGGAAACTTGGAAGGGGTCCTTAGTCTTCAGGCAGGAAGTTTCTAAATTTTACTGCAGCATAAGCAAGTTGGATAGCTAGGTATGCAGCCAAAGACGCTAGGGCCAGGATCGCACAGCAGCTAGGAACAAGTCCATAAGAATAAAGATCACATAGAAGCTAAAGGAGAAGATAAAAGCAGACAAGCAGAATTAGATAACAAGTGGGCCTTGACAGAGGAGTAGGCCAACCCAGCATTGAGCAATTCACACAAATAAGACAGAACCATGGGACATCCTCAGTCAATGGATTCAACGTATGTGAATGACACCAAACAGAAAACCTCTTCCATTCAGATAAGTAGGATTTCCTAACATTGGGTTTTCTGGCCTTCTGTAGAACCCTAAGCACATCCTCAGAAAAAAAAATTGTCTGAAAGAAATCAAAATCCTATCACCCATAGAGTCAGTTGCAAAGTCAACAGGTGGGGATGGATAAGAGATCCTTTGTCTTATGTGAAAGGGTCAATCCTGTGAGATAACTTGTGATAATTGCCATTTGCTAAATGCAGAAGAAGAGGGAACCAATGCTGTCTTGGCCAAGTGGGAGTCACCGGCAAGATTTTTGGTTGGTCCTGCTGAATCCTGAACAGGACCTTTGGAATGAGAGGAAGGGGGGTTTGCATAAAGAAACATCCCCTTCCAAGAAAGAGATAGGGCATCCACCTTCCAAACCAGAGGACCTGGTACTCTGGCCAAAATAAAGAAAGTTGTCTGTTCAGACGGGAGGCATATAGATCTACTTGAGGAGTACCCCACTGAAGGACAATGTCCTGAATCATCCAGAAACACATCCCTGTGAAGTATCCATTTGTGGACTTGAGTCGGGGACCTGCTCACAGTGCCTGCCACATGATTTTAACTGAAGGAGATGTACACTGCCTGATGAGTCACCTGATACTGAACTGCAAGTTCCCATACCATGAGAGCTAGCCTGCAAAGAAAATAAGATTTCACCCCCCCCCCCCCATTTGTTTACATACCAGAGAAGTGTGATGCTATTGGTAAACAGTTTGAGAGGACATGGAACAAGGAAAATGGATGAAAAGGTTGAAGGGCCAGCGAAAGTGCTCTCATCTCTTTGATGATGATGTGCTTTCTTTGGGAAGGTGACCAGACCCCTTGTACCTCCATGGAGCTAAAGGCTGCTCCCCAACTTACATATGAAGCACCCCGTGAGCAGCTCTTGAGAGGGAAGAAAAAGATACCGAGAGAGACCTGGGTACAAAGCCACCTGCTGAATCCATCAATGGAGTTCCTTTTTCAGACAAGGAAAAAGGGAAACCAAAGCCTCTAGGGGATGTGCATGCAGCATCCATATTATTTTCAGGAACCACTGAAACTTCCTCATGTGAAGTTTGGCTAATGGTAACATTGGAATAGTGGATGCCATGAATCCCATTAGTCTGAGGTACTCTCTGGCTGTGACACAGTATAGAGGGAGTAGGACTTTGGAAGAAAGAAATGAGTGACAGCCTTTGAAGGAGGAAGAGAGGCCAGCATAAGGTTTATCCGAATCCTGCACCCTAGGAAAACCTGATCCTGAGAAGGGGTGAGGGATGACTTTGTGAAGTTTATGGTGAACTCCAGGCTTTGCAGAAGGGAAATAGTGAAGTGTAGGTTCTGCAACAAGATCTCCTGAGAAGACACCTGAAACAGGTGCTAGGCATTTGATGAATACCCTTGGGGCAGTAGAAAGGCCAATGGGCATAGCAGAGAACTGAAAATGCAAGGAAGAAACAGAAAAGCACAGAAATTTCCTGCAAAGGGGATGAATGGGAATGTGAAGGTAAGCTTCCTTGATATTCTGTGATGCCATAAAAGCCTGAGGAAGAATGAGGGGAAAGAAGGTCTGAAGTGACAGCATGCGGAAAGAAGGAACCTTCAAGAAGGTGTTGAAGTGAGAGAGTTCCAGAACTGGTCTCCAGGGACCATCCTTTCTGGGCACTAGAAACATCTTGGAATAAAACCCTCTTCCTCTCCGGTTGAGTGGAACCTCCTGAATTGTTCCTTGATTCAACAACTCCTGAAGGACCTCTGGAAATAAATACAGTTGTTGCCAAAGTGTCTGAGGAATGACCATGCAGGGAAGAAGAGATTTCCAGACCATTAAGTAACCTTTTTGAATAATGGAAAGAACCCATGTGTCCTGAGTGATGTTTCTCAAAGCAGGAAGAGATAAACAAAGATAAAGGGAAAGAGGAATAGGGCTGTGGCAAGAGTGGTAGTCACAGAATACCTAGCTTGTCAGGAAAAGGCTGCTTCTGGTTAGGAGCAGACTGAGAAGTCTTAGGTGGAGGAGGCATCCTTCCACCCTTTTAGACTTAGAAGGTGGAGTGCAAGCCTGTTTATGCACAAAGGCAGTCTTGGAAGGATAGTTCCTGTGAAACTTAGGTACAGGTGAGACAAAAATGTGTTTCAAATCCTGGAGCTCCTTACCTTTCTCCTGCAAAGAGTTAAATAAGTCAGCCACAGCAAAAAGTTGAGTTATCCAGAGAAGCATCAAGTACTTTAGCCTTAATGTCATCTGGCAGTGGATGAAGTCTTAACCATGAATATCTTCTCAGAACAGAGCATGATGTAGCTGCCTAGAAGATACTTCTGCTGCATTGTAACTACACTTAATTGAATGCCTTGCAACCTGACAGGAAGCTCCTAAAAAGGAGAAGACATTAGTCTTCCCTTCTGAATCAGGACGATCAGAAATGACTTGTGTTGCCTGTGATAAAAGAGCCAAAGCATATCTGGTTATATGGGTCTGGTAATTAATAGCATGGAAAGCTAAGGTGGCAGAAGTGTAAACCTTCTTCCCTAGCCTTTCTGAAGTCCTGCTTTCCTTATCAGAAGGAAGAAATGTAGTAGATGGCAGCAATCTAGAAGGTATACTAAAGCCACAAACACCACAGAAGGGTCAGCTGATGGACATCTGAAAAGAAACTTGCTGTCCTCTGGCACTTTGTAAAAGCAGTCTGGCTTCTTAGAGGCTGGGGGCTGTAAATCTGGGGATTGGGATGATGAACTGATAGCATCCAATAATGCAGGTAAAACTGGAAGAACAACAGAAGGAGACTCCATTTGCAGTAGGTCACAGTACCTCTTCTGCACATCACTTACTTGGGAACTATCCCCTTTGAAAAATTCCCTCATTTTGGAAACAGTTTCCCCAAAGGTAAGCTCTTCTATAGGAGAGTCAGTGCCATTAGACTCCTCTTCCAGAGAAGCATACTCCAGAGGAGAAGGAATATGGGTGGAAAAGGCTAAGAATTCATCATCTGAAGAGAAATCTTCATCAGAATAATCCTGTTCTCTAATTCTCATTTGAGGTGAAGATGTCCAAGGTGGAGTAGGGACAAAGACACCCACCAGAAGGGGGCTTAGGGGCCATAACTGTATTAAATAAGTCCTGGGTAAAACTCTGCCATTCATTTTGTGGATCTTTGGCTGAAGTGGAATGCTTTGTCTTGTTTCTTTTTAAGGTGCACATCTGCCTTATGGAAAGTGGAAGGGCCTGACATTGGCATACACTCCACAACAGTAGTCAGGACTTCCTCCCTAACTTATAGCTGAGGGATCCCCCTAGGGCCATCTGAAATAATGGGAATCGGATCCCCCATGCATCTGAAGTGGATGTTCATAGTTTCTTAGGTTGGTACTAGGCTATTGGCCCTAGGGCCTATACAAGCCTAGCCATAACAATTCCCTGGCTATTTCTTCCCAGAATATTTACTTCCCTTGTCTCTTGTCTAGCAGGGTGACTGACATGATAGCCGGGGTGAATTTCCTATCTCCCATCCAATCATCAAGGTTCTTTTTGAAGAGGGCCAAAGAGGCGCTCAGCTTGACATGTATGGGCAGTCTATTCCAGAGTATGGGGAGTCTGCATAGCCTCTGAGGATGTGCATGCTGTCAGATCCATAGTGACCTCTGAGCTGGTTCCAGTTAATGAATCTGACGCAAGGACCGGACGAATTTCTGAGCCTTCATCAGCTTTGAGAGAGACGTCCAATGTAGGAGACACAGCCGAAGATACAGACCTAGGCTGTTTGGTCTTTGTCTTCACTTGTAACTCGCAGAAGACCCAGACGTACCCTCCAAAGCCTCTTTCACTAAGCATTTAAGACTCTGTTTTTTGCAAGAGAAGAAAGCCGACTTCTTAACATTTTAGGCATGAAGGCCTGGCAAATAGAGCAAATGTTATGATCGTGAGTACTCCCTAAGCAGAACGACCACTACTCGTGACTATTCTTATGTGGAATTTGGCTTCCACAATGGCATTTGCCTTTCTTGGATAACATGAAAAACCTTCACAAACATGGTAGCTAATAAGAAGATAAAAGAAGAAAACTCCAATGGGACACTTATCTGAAATGGCTTGATACAGTAGCAAATGACTTGGGCGAGCAGACAGATGGCTGAAGAGGGCGTTTGGACTGGCAGCAGAGAAGTTCTGAGGATAGTACCTGCAGGTGTCACTTTTATGGCTGATGTACATGGACAGCATATGTGCAATGTCTCATGTACTCCTAAGCAGTAAAAGGCTATGGTATACTGGACTGACATTGGGTCGTCCTTGGCAGGGAATCCCTCATGTTATGAATACTGCAACAGTAGAATAGAAGGACATCATCATTTTTGTATCCAATGTTGTCTATTTTCATCATTTCATGGGAGAGATTCCTAAGCTGTTATACCTGTGTGGTATCAAGGAAGGACATTTTTGAGAATGGCTGAACCAAAGAAAGAGCATGATATGGACTGCACACCCAGTTTGTAGTAAGATACAAAAGTGTGAACTGTTGACCAAGTTGTTGTAGCATAAATATCATCAATAGGTAGTCTACTAGAAAAGGCTGTTTTTGTGATCACTGCCTTCGTGAAATGAGCCTTAGGTTTCGATTGTAGAGATAAGACCATTTATTTTAAATTAAAGAAATGCAATATGTTAACCATCTGGAAACAGTAACCTTAGCAACTGCTTTGCCTAATTTAGACTTTGAGAAAACAAAAAACAGTTGATCAAACTTTCTGAACTGCTGGGTCCTATGAAGACAGAACCTAAGTTGCTAATGAACATCCAGCATATGTAAAATATATTCACTTTTGCTTTAGATTTTGGTGAAAAATGACTGGTAGATTTATTGATTGATTTAGATTAGTCTTGGATGCCATCTAAGAAAGGAAAGATGCATAAGTTCTCAAGGAAACTTAAGTTTATGAAATACTAAATAGCGAGGCTTGAGGGGAAAAGTGCTTTCATCTCTGAAATCTGTCTGGCTGATGTAACAGCCACCAGAGAAAATGGCTTACAAGAGAGAATTTTCAAATCAACTGATGCTGCTGGTTCAATGGGGTGGTTGAGTCAATGTCGACAGCATGATAGTAATATCTCAATAATATCCCAAGGAGGTACTGGATCTCTGACAGGTGGTCGTAGGAGAAACGTACCTTTCAAAAAAAGCCTTAGAGGAACTTAAGAAAGTTGCCCTATGTGGAAACATGAGATAGTGGCCATCTGCACTTTTGATAGTGGAATAACTTGAACTGCTGTGGAAAAGCTTTAGAAAATAATTCTATAAATGAAATGGTAGGAGCAGAGAAGGAATCTAAATCTTTTGACATAATGGAAAATCTCTTCAATTTGCTATGGTAGAATTGCTTAGTGGATTGTTTTTGAGAAGCTGATATGATCTGAGCAACAGAAGTTGGGAACCTGGCATCTTTGGCTATGGTTAGAACTGGAGGACCAAGCAGTTAACTTCAAGGATTTCTGGTCCGGAGGAGGTAGTCCGGATGGATGTATTAACAGGTTTAGGTAATGATCCGACATCCATGATAGATGTACTAGTAGAGAGTTTGTCGGGGCCAAAACAGGGCAATGAGGATAACTCTTGCCTTGTACATTCTTGCTTTCTGAATGAATTTGTTCATCAAGGGCAATGGGGGAAAGGCACAGAGTACACCTGGTGGCCAGTTGTGGACTAGAGCATCCTTTAGTAACTGTTCCTGTGGAGGGATCAGGGTAAAGTAACTGCTGCAATTGTTCAGATACACATTTCCACTTTTTAAAACGGCCTTTTTTCACACGGTCATTTACACAAAAAATCTTTTCATTTACACTGACTTGACTCACCTATCTATATACGATTTTTGAAAAAACTGTCTTAACATCTGTACAAGCTACCTAAGAGGGCTTAAGCTCCCTGCTTACAGTCACAAGAGTCCTTTGAAGATGAGATCATTCATAACAACATAAATAAAAAACAACTCCATACTTCTTTACATTAAAGCTTCCCAAGGCCCTACTTAATCTTGTATTTTTGCTCCTGGTAAGCATAACACTCTTCAATGTTCATTATTCTCTCTCTCTACAAATATAAGTATGAGTTCCTCTAATAACTGAATCTCCAATTACTAGTATATCATTTCTAACCAAATCTGAATAATCTCCCACTTCTAATTTAGTAATATCTGCTCTATCAGTTCCTACAAAGGAATGATATTCATCACCATTAGTCTTATTAATCTCACAGTTTTCACTGCTTATTTCACCTGCAAACATACAATTCTCATTCCAACTGTCTTTGCACTTCCACAGCTTGAGCCATGTTGTCAAATTCGGTCTTCCTCACTTTTTGTCTTATACAAATGTTTATTAATCCTTCCAGTTCTGGTTTCTTCTTTTAAGTCTGCCCATTGACACTATTTTCTATCTTTTCTGCTAGAAATATGACATTTACTGTAGTCTGAATGTTTTATGAATGAACAATCATTCCCTGTAATCTTTCTTACATAGTCATGTCTTTCTCTTTGCATTATATACATTAATCAGTTTCTTGTAGGAGGTGATGAGGGCCCAGTTTTCCTTGAATAGAGAAAGTCTCCCTCGTATCTTGCCCGAGATTGGGGGTGGAGTGGGGAATGAGTCATTGCTGATCTCTGCTAGGGGCCCTGTGGCCTACAACACCCCAGCCTGGGTATTCCTGAGGACCACCGCCTTGCCTTCTGCAATTGCTGTTGCTGCCTATGAGGCCTTTCCCTTCCTGTTTTCCACTGACTGGGCTTTGACTGGGAGGGAAAGGACCAATGCTTAGTGGGGAAATTCCTGCTGAACCTAGGTGGCTGGACTTGGAGGAAGTCTTTGACTGTTTGCATGGATTTTGCTTTTTTAACACAGTCTCAACCTTTGGTCTAAAATGGGAATCCTTATCTAGGGGTGTATCCAGCAGTTTAGACTTGACATGCTCTAGTAATGTCTGTTCCCTAAGCCAAGCATGCCTTCTGATGATTGAGCCAGAGACAGCAGCTTGGGAAAATGCCTCTAGGGCATCATATCCACAGTGCAAAGAGTGCCTAGGTAACTGAAATGGCAGATATCCAGCAATTCCTTGGAGGTGTTCTTGTCCTCTAGGGAGGAAATGTTTTGCTTCATTTTTTTCCAAAATACTCTGCTGGTATTTTATCATATGGAATTGACAATTGAGGGCCCTTATGGCCAGGGTAGATGAAGTGTAAACCTTCTTCCCAAAGCTGTTAAGGGCTATGCTTTCTTTGTCCATAGGTAATGGGTTTTTAGAAGTACTAGCATTAATGTCTTTGGAGCCTGGGGTGACAACCTCTGGTACAGCAGAGGGGTTCTTAAAAAGGAATTTATGTGAGTCCAGCACCGTGTAAAACCTTTCTGGTTTATGAGGGGCTGGAAAAAGAAAGTCTGGATTGAGAGCTGATTCCATGAAATACATCTTCTACCACTTCCAAAACTGGAGGAATAGCCAAGAGTTTGTGTTGCTGGAGATCAAGAAACTCACTGACCTTTTTTTTTTGGCTTGATGGTATTCCTGTGCCTGCCACTGGAAAAACTCTTTCATGGTATGCAATGTCTCCCAAAAGGCAATGTCCTCAGGGGAGAAGCAGAAGGTAACACCTCTTCTGAATCAGAGTTAAGGAAAAGTCATCTTCAAGGACAGAGTCCTCCTGATTAGAGTCCTCATCTGAATCAGGGGGTTCTAAAAAGGTCTCAGGTGTAGGGTCCCTCTTCCTTTTTCTTGGTGAAGATTGGGTGGGGGAGGATTGTCTTCCTCTGACCAAAGAAATAAAGTTCTCAGCCAACCTGACCAAATCCTGCTGATAACTTGCAGGGTGGGAGCCTGTAGGCCTAGGCACAGTACCTAAGGCTGAGCTCTTTTTAGGTGTAGCTTTTGCCTTGGGACTGTGTACTTCTCCTTGAAAGAAATACCTGATGCTGGTGGACACCCCAAAGGGATGTTGTCAGTTGAGGATTATTCACCAGAAAATGAGGTCTGCATAGCGACTATGGTCCTGACCAATGAACCAAGCACCAAGGCCTGAGTTGAAGCTGAGGGACCAGACATTATATTGGACTCCAAAAGGGTCTCAACAGAGACCTGTGCCACCACCTGGCTCACAGAAGGGGGCTGCAAAGGTGCATCTCCTTCCACTATGATAATGAGCCCAGGGAGATTGACAGACAGAAACAAGTTGTCATCAGAGGCCCAACATTTGGGTCTTTTTTCCTTTTTTTGTCTAGAGAGCTCAACCTCGTGATGACGGACAGACACCATCACACTATGGGAAGCGGATTGCTGACTAGGGTGTTCAGACAAGATTTCAGCCCTAAGCCTTATAGTCCTAGTACTGAAAAGGGAGCACAGATGGCAGTTTGAGATGTTGAGGTTTGGGCCTAAACAAGCAACACATAAGGTATGAAGGTCTCCGTGTGGGATTTGTTTACCACAATGGAGACAGTTGTCAACTTTATCTGACATGAGTCACAAGTAAGAAACAAAGTTCTCCAACAGGGTACTTAGCTTTAGAAGAATTTCTCACTCTGGTGCGGACTGACCGATACACTCACAACTGTCCTCCAATGGCAAGAAAGACTAGGGTAACGGCATCATCTGACTCCCTTTATACCCAATCGTCCTGACTTCAGGTTAGGGCGCCCTCCAGCTCAGGCAGAAGGGAGTTTTTTTACTCTTGTAGTCGGGCTGACCAAAGAGCTTCCAAAGCAGGAAATCCTATAAGTCAGTTCTGCAACAGTGAAGCATGAAGAACACCAACAGTTTTTCAAGTTGTGCCAGTTGCAGAAATGCAATCATCATTTGTAAGTTCAGATGTACTACTACTAACAGTAAGCAAAATAAACCAACTTTTGATATGAGGACTAGAAGTGTTATCAGGTGTCTCCTTTATATATATACATATCATTAAGTACACTCGGCAAGATACTTGTACTTTAGCAACTCATTAATGGCACACTCAAAGAATCCATTCTCAGCAGTAAACAACTAAACATTACATTAAGTACACTGAGCTAACCTTGTACAAGAAGTAAGAAAAGTTGTCACTGACCTACCATACCAGTTGTGCTAGTTACACTAAAATGCTAGATGTCCATTACATAGAGCATGAATGTGCACCTTAGCTCCTGTTCACACATTATAACAGTAATAAATCAGACTTGTTTTTCTTCTTTCGGCTTTTTCCCGGTCAGGGGTCGCCACAGTGGATTACCTTGTCCGCTTATGACTGGCACTGGAGTTTTTACGGTGTCAAGTTGCAAGCTTAGCACCCAACCTTCCACAGAAGGCACACATGCACGCACTCATGCCTAGGGCCAATTTAGTGTGCCCAATCCACCTACAGCATGTCTTTGGGATGTGGGAGGAAATCCACGTGACCACAGGGAGGACATGCAGACTCTGCACAGAAGGCACCCCAGCCGAGGATCAAACTGGAGAACCTCTTTCTGTGAGGTGGCAATGCTAACCGCTGCAGCACCGCAATCAGAGATAAAAAATAAAATATAAATCAAAGTAAACAGTTGCACAACACAGCACAAATCAAAGCTGGATGATTTCAGATAAGCTCTTGAGTGACATGTCTATAGTCTGTATGAATTTGTAGCTGACTAGATCCCTTGGAATGGTTAGATTTTGCATGTCTATAACCTATCCCTTTCTTCAAAGAAACAGTGAAACTCAGAGGTTAAAAAAAATAAAACATAAATCAAAATAAATCTTCTCTTACCAAGCAGTTGCACAATAAATCACAAACCAACACTAGATCGTTTTAGATAAGCTCTGGAGTGTCTGCTTGGTAATGACAAGTCATTTTTTTTCCTTAGAACCACAAAGAAGAATACTGTTGTCTTCCTCAACTCCCATATCAAGTACAGGTAACACCTGCGAGGATGACCCATGCCCATTATGTGAAGATCCTTGACCCAGCACCCCCAAGTTTCTGCTGCAGTAGAAAAGTTGAGGGTAGGTTGAGAAAATGGTTAAGGGAAATCTCTGAAAAAAGAAGTTATGTACCTACCATAACATTCCATGTTAGTTGTCTTCATCTCGCCTTCTTTCTTGCTGGTTGGGATCGGAGCCGATCCTCGGCTCCGTCTCGGCCATCTTCTATAGCTCGAGAGCTGTTTACTGGCCCGAGGCTACCCCTTATCCCATGATGCCTAGCGATAGCTACCCAGATCTCGTTTGAAATAGCTAACCCCAGACATAGCCAGAGAATAAACCTGTCCAAACAAATAGGTTGAGAATACCTGTCATACTCTCTAAGTCAGTAGAGGAAACAAACCAGAGAACACTCAGCCAGTGAAACCAGAACTCCTCTCAGTCCAATAGGACAGGGGGATGGAGGGTGGGATGCAAGAAAGAAGGTGAGATGAAGACAACTAACATGGAACGTTATGGTAGGTACATAACTTCTTTATGTTAAGTTGTCGTCTATCTCGCCTTCATTCTTGCTGGTTGGGACAGAGTCCCTAACACCTAAAATCCTGGGTGGCTCACTGGAACAGACTCTTCAGAACAGTGGAACTAAAGTCAGCTTTGCTCCTGGAGACCATATCTAGCTTGTAATGAGAAATAAAGGCATGAGGATTTGCCCACGTAGCAGCTGCACAGATAGAATCCATGGGCAACCTAGATTGGAAGGCTACAGAGGTGGCCAAGGCCCTAGTAGAATGACCTTTCGGTTTAATAGCTAACGCTTTGTTCCTTAATTGATAGATGAAGGTTATAGTGTGAGACAACCACCTGGATAAGGTCACCTTGGAAACTGGGAGACCTTGTTTGCCTAGAGCATAGGAAAGGAATAGTTGGTCAGATTTCCTTATTTCCTTAGTCCTGTGCAGATAAAAACGCAATTGTCTATGAACGTCCAATTGGTGTAATTTGTACTCTGCCTTGTTGTTGTGGTTAGGGAAAAACACAGGAAGGTCTATAGATTGGTTTAAATTATTTTCTGAGCATTCTTTCGGAAGAAACGAAGGATTAGTCCTCAGAGCAACCCTGTCTTTATGAAAAACCAAGTATGGAGGACGAACACATAGTGCCTGGAGTTCCGAGATGCATCTGGCTGAAGTAATAGCTACCACAAAGAGTGTCTTCCAAGATAGAAACTTAATGGAGCAGGACACTGCTGGTTCAAAGGGGGGCAGAGTTAAAGAAGTTAGTACCAAGTTAAGGTCCCAAGGAGGAGGGGGATCTCTCACTGGAGGCCTAAGGAGAGTAGTCCCTCTCAAAAAAGCTTTACAGAGCTTATGAGACATAATGTTTGAATTTGACAAACCAACATGAAAGTTAGAAATGGCCGCTAATTGAACTCGGATTGTAGCAGAAGCGGACCCGGAATGAAAAAGTTGGGCTAGTAACTTCAGAATTTCGTGGCCTGGGGCTGAAAAGGGATCTACATTCCTAGCCTCTGCCCAACAAGAAAAACGTTTCAATTTACTAGCATAAGTTTTTCTGGTTGTGGACTTGTGAGAGGAGACAATAATCTCACGTACAGCCGAGGAAATGCTGGGAAGCCTGGCTAAGGTTGGAAGTGGAGCAACCAAGCTGTGAGCTGGAGTGTTTGGAGGGATTGATGCAACCCGCCTGATTGATGAATCAGTAGGTCTGGAATCGGATCCAGAGTCCAGGGCTGATTGAGAAGGTAATGGTGCAGGAACGGGAACCATATCTGTCGAGGCCAGTAGGGAGCAATGAGGATCATTTTGCAACCCAATGATATTGCTTTCTATATGAGTTTTGGAATCAGGGGAAATGGAGGAATAGAGCATCTCGGGGTGAGTGACCTGGAAGCGGAAGTAGGGAGAAGTAGCTGTTGCATTTGCTGTTGAAGGGGGTGGCAAATAGATCACAGCAAGGCTGTCCCCATTTGCGGAAAATAAGATCCACAACCTCCTGATTCAGAAACCACTCATAAGGCATGAGAATAGCTCTGCTGAGCCTGTCTGCTATGATGTTGGACCTCCCAGGGATGTGCGTCACAATCAGAAAACTTTGGGAGGAAATCGCCCACTGCCACAGTCTGAGTGCTTCTCGACACAGGGGGTAGGACCTGGTTCCGCCCTGCTTGTTGATGTACCACACCACTGACATGTTGTCTGTTTGAATTGCAATGGTCCCAGAAGGAAGAGAGTCCTGAAGGGCTTGCAACACTAGGAGCACGGCTCTCATTTCTAGGACATTTATGTGCAGATGGTACTCGTGAGGCTGCCAAGTGCCTTGGACTGTCCTGCCCTGATAATGCCCCCCCACCCTATCAGGGAGGCGTCTGTGGTCACTGTGGCTACCGGAGGGGGCTGAATGAAGGGTCTACCCTGAGTCACTAGTGGGGAGACCATCCACCAGGAAAGGTGCCTTTTGCATGCTTCCGTAATCATAATCATGTGAGACATGGGCAGCTGTTGGAAAGACCACTGTGTGAACAGAAGCCACTGAAGGTTCCTCATGTGAAAGCGGGCCAGTGGGATTAAAAGAATGGCTGCTGCCATGGAACCCAGAATTTGAAGGATGAACTTGACTTGGATTCTTTTGCTCTGCATAAGAATTTGTACCTGCTGACGAATTGTAGACACCCTGTCTAGTGGTAGTTTTGCGAACATGTTTCTTGTGTTTAAGTCTGTTCCTATGTAGGTGATAGATTGACAAGGCAACAAGGCAGATTTTTTGAAATTTATTGTAATGCCTAGCTGGGAGCAGATTGTGACTGTGTAGTCCCTGGCCTGTAGAAGTTGATGCCTGGTAGTAGCAGTGAGGAGCCAGTCATCTAGGTATGGAAACACCTGGAATCCTTGACGTCTCAGGTGAGCCGTGACCACTGCCATACATTTGGTGAACACCCTGGGGGCTGTGGTGAGACCAAAGGGCAGAGCTCTGAACTGGTAATGACTGGCACCCAGCTGGAAGCAAAGAAATCTCCGGGAGCACCTGTCCATCTTGATATGGTAGTACGCATCTTGAAGATCTATCGAGCACATCCAATTGTCCTGACCCAGAAAGGGTAGAATGGACTGTAGCGTGACCATCTGAAACTTTGTTCTTTGTACAGACCTGTTTAGCCTGTTGAGATCCAGAATTGGTCTCCAGTCCCCTGTCTTTTTTGGTACCAAAAAGAATCTTGAGTAATTCCGGATCCATGCTGGTCTGCCGGGACTTCCTGGATGACTTTTTTTCTAGCAGTTTTAAAACTTCTATTACTGCTTGGTCCTTCAGATTGGGTGGAATGTCTGGAAGGGGTTTCCTTGACTGCAAGGGGGGTTGACAGAAGGGAATTTTGTAACCTTCGGATATAATGGATCGTACCCATTTGTCTTGCATTCAATTTTGTCAGGCTTCTGGGTACAGTGAAAGTCTTCCCCCGACTGCCTCCAGAGGTGAGCAGCCGGGCAACCCTTCAGGGATGCTGAAAGAGCTTATCAGAGAAGGATTCTCTGTTGCCCTGGTTCTGTGGGCCCCCTCTGCCATGAGGGCGGCATCTGTTGTTATTGTTTCCCCCTTTGCCCCTGGAGGAAAAATCGCTACGTGTGTCAGGCAAGGCTCCTTGGGATTTTCGGAACCACATTTTTCCACTCTTCTGACCTTTGGGATATGGTCTAGAAGGAGTGGAAAACCAGACTCCCATGGCAGAGAGAGTCTTGCCTTCTTGCTCACACCTAGTCAAAGTGTCTTTCACCTGTGGTCCAAAAAGAAAGGAACCATCCAAGGGGGTGTTGATGAATGATGCTGAGGACTCCTAAGGGCTACACCCATACCTGCGACTCTACTCGCACCATCGGCTGCATAAGAAATGAGCCTCATGGAGGAGTTGACTATAGAATTAAGAGTCGCCAGCTGGGAAGCTACTTTAGCTTGAGCCCCCTCAGCTAATGGATTTTGAAGGGTATCTCCTAGCTCTTTAAGGAGATCTCTATGAAGCCGGGTAAAATGGCATAAGTAGTTCAGTGACCTCATAGAGAAGGTCGCTGAAGCAAACATTCACTTCCTGTATCTGTCCCTAGTCCTAGACTCCTTGTTAGGAGGATGGACAGATGAAGAGGCCTCCACTAACTCTTTTTTGGTGGCTGCTGCTACCACCATGGCATCAACAGGGACACCTTTGTTAAGGAACTGCTTATCATGGGGTGCTGAGATGAACTTGCCAGGTCTCCTTGGAGGTGGTTCCACTTTATCCAGAGCAGACCAAGCCTTTTGAGCCACCACTGCCATAAGTGGATCGAAAGGCGGAGAAACCCAGGAGGTGGAAGGTCGGCAACCGAACGCATCAAGAAATACAGACTCATCCTCGGTAGGGGCTAGGGGATTTCAGTTCCCCCTCTGCTTAAGCATTTCTAGGATGTCCAAGAAGGAAACATCTTCAGAGGGGGATCTCGGGGACCCTTCCGAATCATCTAAGTCTGTATTAGAAGTGTCAGACTTGGGGGGAGTCAATGTGCTTCCTCTTGCACTTCTTCTTACGAGGGGGCTCCCCTGAATGATCAGGGGAGGCCTCGGAAGAAGAGGAAATACCCAATGGGGTGTCCTGGAGTGCCGGTTCCCTACGCTTGGAGTCTGGAAGAGGAGCAGAGGTTGGCACAGGCACTACAGGGGATGGAGCCAGTGGGGCCGATAGTGGAGCTGACTCAGTGGACAGCACACTCCTCATGACATCGAAGGATGCCACGATGCAGAGAAAGCTCCGGTTCCAAAGAAATTGGAATTTTTCTCTGCACCGAGGGAGATGGCTCCAAGTCTGATGTAGGAGCCAAGCTCACCTGTGCCAAAGCCCCGAGAGGGAGAAAGGGGTCAGACAAGGGTCCGATGCCATTCTCCCCCTTGGAGCCGATGAGGGAGCCCCAGCGCCCAGATCCCTCGACGAAAGGCACCATCAAGGGAATCAGAGCCGACGATGGAACCGAATGAGATAGCGTTATCGGAGCCGACGGTTCCACCACTCGAACCCCAA
Organism: Protopterus annectens; assembly: GCF_019279795.1. Taxonomy (NCBI): domain Eukaryota; kingdom Metazoa; phylum Chordata; order Ceratodontiformes; family Protopteridae; genus Protopterus; species Protopterus annectens. The sequence continues at coordinate 656,717,061 of NC_056746.1, forward strand.
CGAACTCCGGCTCCGAACTCAATGGAGTCGGAGAAGGAAAAAACAACAGTTTATTTAGTTCTTTCAGTTCGTGAGTCGGAGAAGGAACATCGATAGAAGTGGATGGAGCCAACACCTGTTGAGGAGGGCTGGACAACATCTTGGCAAATGCCTGCGATTTCAGCAACCTACTGACCACTCTCTCCACATCGTGATCCGACAGCCTGGAAGACCGAGAGGAGTGAGAAGATCTGTGACTGCGCTCATTCTGAAGCAGGGGAGACCGTGGAGCTGAATGAATTGATTCCACGGAAGGGGACCTTTGCCTCTTGTGGCTCCGAGACGGCTCCGAAGATCCTGATGGAGCCGACGGGGAGATAGCCTTATCGGTACCGGCAGGAACCAAAGTAGAAGGCATAATCTGAACCAAGGACGGCTCCGAACTTGGAGCCAACTGCTTGAAAGATTTAGGGGATTTCACAGGCTGAGTCTTGGCCGGTGAATCCTGGGGCTTTAAAAGGCCCCTAAGAATAAGCTTATTTTTACACTCCTGCAGAACTCTTGGGCTAAATGCATGACAGATAGGACAAAAGTCCTGCAGGTGCACGGCGCCTAGACAATAGACGCAAGAAGTGTGCCCATCTGTCAGAGACATTTTCTGACAGCATGAGTCACACTTCTTGAATCCAGAAACTTTGGATTCTTTTGACATTTTGACAAAAAGAACACTAGAAATACCTACAACAAAAATTATCTAGCAAATACAGTCTACACAAAAACACTATACTAGCAGACTAATACTAAGGGTTTATTTTTTTTCCTTAGGAAAGCCTCTAACTTAAACGGCTAGCCTAAGAAAGAAAGGTAGAAGGAAAGCCTCTAACCTAAACGGCTAAGCTGACAAGAAGAGATAAGGGGGGGGGGAGAACTCTCTAAGTTAAACGAGTTCCACAAGGAAGGGGAGGAAAGCTACAATAAAACACTAGCTAACAGAGAAAAACAAGACTAAAATTTAACAATAAACCAGAAAAAAGGACTATTTCTAATGGTAAGAAAGTTGTATAAAAAAGTTATACGAGCCTGAGCCAGAAAAACGACACCTCGTAGCTGAAGCGGCAAATGAGATCTGGGTAGCTATCGCTAGGCATCATGGGATAAGGGGTAGCCTCGAGCCAGTAAACAGCTCTCGAGCTATAGAAGATGGCCGAGTTGGAGCCGAGGATCGGCTCTGATCCCAACCAGCAAGAATGAAGGCGAGATAGACAACTTAACATCAACTTTTCAGGAAGAAATATAAGTCCATCCTGAAGGCTCCCTATACTTATGGAAGCCCAAACATTGATTTCTACACATAATGGATTGCAAATCTATGATGTGACTAGATGATATGTTGACCATAAGGAAAAAGATACAAGTTTCAGTATCACTGAGCTAACAGGCTCATATAGCAGGCAGACAATACCTCAGAATCAAAATTGTTAATGTCAATGGCACTGCCAAAGTGGAAAGCATTGTCCACTAAAAACAGAAGCAGTGAAACAGTCCCCTCTTTACCAAAGGAATACAGTGGGAAGTGATCAGACCTATCTTCACTAGCACCTTCAATAAGGCATTCGTTATTTTGTTATAATTCAAATCCACAGTAACAAAGTCGCCACTGGATGAAGCAAAAGATGTACACAGCCTAACGGATATGATGAATTAAGATCTAGACAAAACCTTCCCAGGTCTACCTCAGCTAAGGCAAAAAGACTATCCTGCCTAATCCTTCTGGATGGCTGCAACTTTAGACATACCAGAGTCACAAGACTGAAACTCAAAATCCTCCTAAATCCTCTAGTTTGCGGTAGGGGTGGTGGTGGTGTCGTTTCTGTAAAAAATCTGTGCTGCAAAGCTTACTCTTTCTTTTAATATACCATTTTCCTAGACAATGGTTTAGAAAACTTGAGTCAAGTCCTTCGATGCTTTAGAAGGAGAGGGCTTCCACTTCACTGGGAAGAATATCACTGAGAATAATCTCACTATGCCACAGTACTTTCATCAAAGACTTTACAGATGTCATAATAAGAGTCTAACTGTCCAATGCCTAAGCATGCAAACACAAAGGACATGCCTGTCCTGGGGCAGAATATTTGGTCCACATGAATTATATTTCTTGAAACCAGAAAGATTATCTGTACTCATCATCCTGCAAGCCACACTGCACATAAGCCCCAAAACCATACACACACCTGAATCACACATAATTATACAAGAAACCCAAAATACGTTATTAACAAACAGATAACAATGGTAAAGAACACAGTCAAACTCCTATAAACAGAATGTATACAAATACTAAGGAAAGGAAGCAGGCAGGGTATAAAGGTACAGTGAAAAAATGGTCAAGGGAGTAGGAAAATTTAAACTTTTCACTTTCCAAAAAAAGGAAAAATAGGAAAGCTATAACCTACTGTAAATGATATGAGTTTTAAAACCAAAATGCAATAGTTTGAGGCTATTACTCTGTAAATACTCACTATGCAGTGACAGAGAGAGAAGAAGAAGACACACTAGTCATAGGTGACTCTATAGTCAGGCACACTGATGTCCCACTCACCAGGCTAAACAAGCAGAAGGTTACTGTCAGCCGCCTGTCGGGTGCCAGGATCCGCCACATAACCCATGCACTCAGGTCACTCCACAACAAGTACAAATATGACTCTGTCATTGTCCATGTTAGTGTGAACGACCTGAGACGTACCTCCCTGGACTACGTGAAAAGAGACATGGAAGAGCTCTCCAATCTTATAGCCCAGGCAGGTATGACCCTAGCCCTGAGTAGCATCCTGTCATCGCCCAGAATGATACCGCAGTACAAGGACAAAATGACTGACTTCAACAATTGGCTAATCTTCTGGTGTATTTCTAAGGGGATCCAGTATCTGTCTGCCTGGGATGACATGGTCGACAGACCACGATGCTTTGCCAGAGATGGCCTGCATCTGTCACCCCTGGGATTCTGGATATGGGCTAAGGCTCTTGCCACCCCTATAGTGCCTTTTTAGGCAAGGTTCAAATGACAAATTCACTACCGTAACAGGAACAAGCAAGCAAAAACTGAGGGTAATGCTACTCAATGCTAGAAGTCTAAATCTCAAAATGCACTCACTCGAGGCAATCCTTAAAATGGAGAACATCGATATCTGTGCAGTGACTGAGACCTGGTTCAAGGCTCTAGAGAGCACCCCTGCATTACCAGGCTATAACTCATAGCACACTTTTCGGCCATCTAACCTGGACCAGAACACCAAAGATGGAGGAGTGTCCATATTCATTAAGGATATCCACACCTACAGGCTAGTTGCGCAGCATAATGGATCCGAGGTTATCCAAGTGTAGCCAACTCTGGGCAAAACTGCAATCCAAATTGTAGCTTGCTACAGATCCCCCACCATGCCCCAGGATTCCCTCTCCTCTTTCCTTGATATACTGGAAAATATTAGGGTTCAACCAAACACCCTAATAATGCGCGATTTCAACTACCCCACCATTAACTGGGAAAACTACTCATGTACCAATTCCTTCACTCAACGCTTTCTGGAATTCATAAATTCCAATGCCCTGGATCAACTTATCCACACCCCCACCAGGGGCAACAAAATCCTAGACCTAGTCATTACCAACATGAGTGACCGTTTTCGACAACTGAAGTCAACTCCTCGTTGGTCAGATCCGACCATAAGCTAATCACCCTAGATATCCACATCCCCCCCCCCACCATTAAGGAAACCACTGTAAATAATTTCTCCAAAGCCAACTTCATGCTTCTTAAGACAGAAGTGGTGAACTTCATGACACCCATTCAGATGGGCAATACAGTTATGACTGCTGAATCCTACACAAATGCACTCTATAAGCACTTATATGATGCACAGATCGTGCTATCCCAAACAGAACCAAGATGCTATCCTCCAAAAAAATGGAAGCCAATCTGGTGATCCCCTGCCATAAACAAACTCTACAACAGAAGGAAGAAACTGATGCAAAAGAGAGTAAAATCCCATGAGTGGAGAAGCTCCCTGGTCAACCTCTGTAAGAAGATGAGATCCCTTATAAGATCCTCCAAAGCTAGCTACGAAAACAAAATCGCCACTGATTCTGAGGGCAACCACAAAGCATTCTATAGCTATGTCAAGAATCTCAACGGCAACAACCAGATATGCTCTGAGTTACAGCAAAACGGCATGAAAATTACAGAACCAACTGATATTGCCAACATCCTGGCAGGTAGGTTCAGTGATAACTTTACCCCCCCCCCCCTCTCCCCCTAAAGGGCCCATATCTATACAGGAAAAATGCAGAGTCCCTGTAATCACATCTAGTCAGGTAAAAGCTGCACTCTCTAAAACCAAAAACACAGCATCCATGGGACCGGACAACATCCCAGGCTGCGTTTTAAACGAACTTCAGAACGAACTGGTTCCCCACCTAAGCACCATGTTCAATCATAGTCTCACATCAGGCTTTGTGCCCACTTAATGGTGTACAGCAACAGTTATCCTACTCCACAAAGGAGGAGCCACCACTGATCCTGGGAACTATCACGCTATTAGCCTGACGAGCCTGGTCTGCAAGGCCATGGAACGTATCACCATGGAACTCATAAACAAAGACATTGGTAACCTCCAAACTCTGGACCCCACCCAGTTTGGGTATGTGAAAGGCAGATCATGACTTCTGAACCTGATCGACTTCTTTGAGGCAGGCACCAAAGCCGTTGATGAGGGTAAGGTGGTTCACACAGCCTATCTTGACCACGCCAAGGCATTCAACACCATCTCCTATTCTGGAATTCTAGCTAAACTCCCTAAGCTAGGTATAAATCCCTACATCACAAGATGGGTTGCCAACTGGCTCACTGACAGAACCCACACTGTACAAGTTGCAGACTCCAAATCTGACTTCAAACCAGTGAGAAGTGGAGTACCACAAGGTTCAGTCCTGGGACCTCTCCTGTTTGGTATCTACTTCTCTGAAGTACAGGCTAACACAGAAGGCCTCTGGCTAATGAAGTTCGCAGATAACTGCAAACTAGGAGCCATAGTCGAGTCCCCAAATGATGTGGACATCCTACAGAAGGGTCTCACTGAGACAGATGCCTGGTGTCAGAGGCATGGCCTCAAGCTCAATGCCAAAAAGTGCATTGTCATCCCCTTTGGTAAAAATCTGTACCCATGAACTGCCACATAAACGGCAGTCTACTTAACACCGAATGTGTGATAAGAGACCTTGGGACCCAGGTGGACAGTAGTCTCTCCTTTGATAATCACATTGACACAGTAGTCAGGAAATCCTTCTATGTGGCACACCTCATCAAAAAAGGGCTCTCATCCAGGAAAAAAGAGGTAATTGTTCCCCTCTACTCAGCACTCATTAGACCCATTATAGAGTACAGTGCCCCTTTTGGCATGTACTCACAAGACATCTGCAGCAGCTGTACCTCACAAAGAAGATTACTGGCCTCAAACAGATGCCCTACACTGACAGTCTCAAAAAACTCCAGCTTTACTCTGTAGCATATCGCCCACTCCGAGAAGATCTCTGCTTAACATATAAAGCTATGTTAAACCCAGAGGTGCTGGACATGCTACACCTAAAGAAATCCCAATCCCTCCGAGCAACACACTCTAGGGACCTAAACCTTGTCACCACAATAAACAGGACATGCTCGAGGGATCGACTCCTATCCCAGAGACTTCCTATACTCTGGAACAAGCTACCCATCTATGTCAAACAAAGTTTCTCATTAGCACTCTTCAAGAAAAATCTTGATGAGTGGATGGGAAATAGGAAATACACCACAGGAATCACTTCTGTGCCTCTGCTCAACAGGGACACAGGAAATTAACTTTCTTGGGTGATGTAAGCCAGGGAACCTTTTTGGCTAGGCTTACTTAGGCCCTTGGGTCGACAGCCAAGTACCTACCTATGAACCTATGAAGCAGTCACCCAACCCATAGACGAGGATAAGGTGGTTCACACAGCCTATCTAGATCTCACCAAGGCTTTTGACACCATCCCCCACTCTGCAGTTATAGATAAACTCACTAAACTAGGTATAAATCCCTATGTCACAAGATGGGTTGCCAACTGGCTCACTGACAGAACTCACACTGTGAAAGTAGCAGACTAAATCTGACTTCAGACAAGTGGAGTACCACAGGGTTTAGTCCTGTGTCCTCTCCTGTTTATCTACTTTTCTGAAGTACAGGCTTTTGGCTAATGAACTTTGCAGATGACTGCAAACTAGGAGCCATAATCCAAACTCCTAACAATGTGGACATCCTACAAAAGGGCCTCACTGAGATAGTTGCCTGGTGTCAAAGCAATGGCTTCAAGCTCAATGCCAAAAAGTGCATTGTCATCCCCTTTGGTAAAAACTCTGTACCCATGAGCTACCACAAAGGTGGTAGTCTCCTTAACACCGAAAGTGTGATAAGAGACCTTGGGACACAGGTGGACAGTAGTCTCTCCTTTGATAATCACATCGCCACAGTAGTCAGGAAATCCTTCTAGGTGGCACACCTCATCACAAAAAGTTTCTCATCCAGGAAAAAAGAGGTCATTGTTCCCCTTTACTCGGCACTCTACAACATATGGGAAGGACAAAGAAATACCTCACTAAAAGAATCACAGGCCTAAAGCAGATGCCCTATGCTGACCATCTAAAAAAACTCCAGCTATACTCTGTCGCATATCATCTACTCAGAGGTGATCTCTGCTTAACATACATAGCCATGTCAAACACAGAGCTGTTGGATATGCTACACTTAAAGAAATCCCAATCCCTCAGAGCCACATGCTCAAGGGATATAAACCTTGTCATCAGAATGAACAAAACATGCTGGAGGGATAGGTTCCTGACCCAGACACGCCCCAGACTCTGGAATAGACTGCCCATACATGTCAAGCAGAGTGCCTCTTTGGTCCTCTTCAAAAGGAACCTTGACGATTGGATGGGGATAGGAAATTCACACCGGGGATAACAACAGTCGCCCTGCTAGACAGGGGTCCAGGGAAGTAAATATTGTGGGAAGAAACAGCCAGGGAATTGTTATGGCTAGGCTTATATAGGCCCCAGGGCTGACAGCCTAGTACCAACCTATGAACTCATTAGACCCATTATAGAGTACAACATCCCTTTTGGTATGTACCTCACAAGACATCTACAACAACTGGAAAGGCCACAGAAATACCTCACAAAGAGGATTACCGGCCTCAAACAGATGCCCTATGCAGACCATCTCAAAAAACTCCAGCTTTACTCTGTCACATATCGCCTACTCAGAGGCGATCTCTGCCTAACATACAAAGCTATATCAAACCCAGAGCTGTTGGACATGCTCCACTTAAAGAAATCCCAATCCCTCTGAGCTACAGAGACCTAAACCTTGTCACCACAATAAACAGAACATGCTGGAGGGATAGATTCCTGTTCCAGAGACTTCTCATACTCTGGAACAAACTACCTATCTATATCAAACAAAGCTCCTCATTAGCACTCTTCAAGAAAAATCTTAATGATTGGATGGGAAATAGGAATTTCACCCCAAGGATCACCTCTGTGGCTCTGCTCAACAGGGGCACAGGAAAATCATTTTCCTGGGTGGCGAAAGCCAGGGTGCCCTTTTGGCTAGGCTTACATAGGCCCTAGGGTCAATAGCCTAGTACCTACCTATGAACCTATGAAGGGAAGAGAGAGTAGTATACTGTGGAAAAAGGAGAAGCTTTAGCCTGGAAGTTTCTTGTGTATAAGTGACAGATGTATGTGGCATCCTGTCCTCAAGGTTTTGAGGCAGAAGGGATGAACCACATCAGATTTCTCAGAAATAGTCAACAAGCCACCGGATAGGTGGAAATGAAAGGATAACATGGGAACAGTACCATCAAAGGGCGTCAGTTCAACAAGTAGTTGGACAATACAGCATGAGTTTTTTGGCAATCACATTGTTTATTTGTTCATATGAAGTAAAGGATCACAAAATGTGTTCAAGAGAACAAAGACGTGTTCTGGTGCTTTTAACTTCTTCATACACAAATTATGAAGGAAAAATACTGCTTTTCAGATGAAACTGTGTTATGATTAAAACAGCATAATAGTAGATGAGGTATGAGGAAGTAAATCCTTGCAAAAAGACTGCTAGATCCTTGAACAACTTTCCAGGAAAGTCTTAAGAAAACTTTGTATATGCAGTCTATACTTATAACCGTATTAAAAATATTTGTATATGACATCAGTTGGCATTTCATATAAATATATGATGCTTTTTTTACTAAAGGGAAACTACAATCTTACAAACTCAAACTCTACTTCTATATCAGCAGTGCTTTTCTTGAATTGTTCTTTAATAAGATGTTTCTGAAAATGTTACAATTACTTTTAATGAAATGAAGATGCAGGCTGTGACTCAGTCTGCTTAGCTGCCTCTGTAATAAGGATGAAGAGTCGTCATGAGGTCAGAAAAAAAAAAAAATCAAGATTCTTCCCAGAGGCAAATTAAGATGTTATGTAGTCCAATCTCGCCTACATTCTTACCCGTGGGTTCGGAGCCGATTCGGCTCCGACTCGGCCAACTTTTCTAGCTTGAAGTCTTCTATTGGCTGGGCTAAGGAGGTATCCCATGCTGCACTGCTCTATATCCCCAGATCTCGTTTGCCGCTCGTGTAGCTCGGATGTGGTCTCGCTTGGCTGTGGCTAAGTACCCTTTTTTCTTCATCTTCTTGAGAGTATTGGATCAACAAAAGCTATTTTAATAGCTACTTAATTGTTGTTGTGTATTGTTGTAGTGTGGGTGTTTGTTGGTATCCTACTAACTGTTCCAGCGGGCTAGGCCCATTTTAGTTAGAAGACCTAGTCCGTCCCCTTTCTTGTGCCTGTGTTTTTGTCTTAAGAAAAAAAATGTTTAAATTAGAGGTTTCTTTTTAGTTAGAAGTTTGTTGCCTTTTTGTGTGTGGCACTGTTGTTGTGAGTAATTGTTGTTCCCGTGCTTTGCGTGGGGTGTGGTGACTCTAGTTTTCTTTTCACCGTAGTTTTCAGTTCTGCTGTGACTGCTCGTTTGGCGGCTTTTGTGTATAACCTTAGGATGTCCAAAGATCAGAAGGAGCACAAACCTTCGGGTTTTAAAAAGTGCTCTAAGTGCGGTTACAAGATGTCCATCACCGATGGACACTCAGTATGTGTTTATTGTCTGGGAGCAATCCATTTGCAGGAGTCCTGTAGCTTCTGCCATGCCTATAGTCCCAAGGTGCTCCAAGAGAGAAAGAATAAGCTAATCCTGAAGGGACTCTTAAAACCATCCTTTGAAGAGGCTATGGATTCTGCTTACAGTTCTAAGTCAAAATCAAAATCTGCTAAGTCTAAAAAGAGATCTCCGGTTCCGTCTGTCTCTTCAGAGCCATCGGAGAAAGTAATTAGACTAGATTCGACCTCCTCAGCTCCACTGTCCTCGGGGCCGCAGGAAGTGTCGTTAGTAATGGAACCAGCGTCGGCTCCAATTATACTGGAACCTCTTCAGAGCTGATCGCCCAGTACTAGACCAGGGTCACCTGAGAGGAGATCTCGATCTCCCTCCCTGTCCTCCAAATCCTCCAGGACACGTTCAGATATGGATGTCGATAGGGTGGTGCAGAGGCTCCTTTAGTCTCCGGTTGTGGCTAAGTTGTTCTCGGCTCCGACCCAGTCGGCTCCAGAGCCCATCCCGATACCTTCTTCGATTGTTCCTCCTCTGAGTGCATCTCTGTCTTTGGAGCTGGAATGCTCCACTCCATGTGATGTTCCTGCATTGGTTCCGATGCCCCCTCTAAGCTTATCGGTACCGACATCGGCTCCGACCCTGTCGGCCCCTTCCACAGGGTTCGGGACTCAGGTTTCTTCAGTTGGACCCGAGGGGGACACCTCGGGGGACACCTCGGGACACCTTTCAGTTCCAAGTCTCCCGCTCGGTGCCTCGGCTCGTGGAACCCCGACCCCTGTCATGGTCTCGGAGACCGGCCGGTCCTCAGACTCGGGGAGGCCAGCCTTTGAAGCCATGCAGAGCGCGCTGGCCAGGTCTTCAGCCACATCATGCGGATCAGTCATTCCGTCCCCCTCCACTCTGGCTAGAGCCTCTGATCATCACCTATTTGTAGACAGCGGTGCCCCAATGCCTAGGGATACCCCCATGAGTGGTCCCCAAGTTTCTGAGGGCCCCTCAGAGTCTGGGCTTGAGGAGTCCCTAGAAAGAAAACGTGCAAGAGGAAGCACATAGACTCCCAGGATGAGTCTCTCACCTCAGATACCGACCTCGAGGAATTGGAGGGGTCCCCTAAGTCATACTCTGACGATGTTTCTTTCTCCGACATTCTGCAGATATTGAAACAGAGAGGTGACTGGCCATCCAAAGCCCCCTTCGAGGAGGAGTCGGTCTTCCTTAAGGCTTCTGGTGCTCAACCCTCCGCCTCCTGGGTGTGTCCACCCTTCGACGAGCTCTTGGATTTAATTTGTCAAAGGGTGTGGGAGAACCCTGATTCTGTGGAACCCGTACCCAGGAGACCCAATAAATTTCTATCAGCTCCCCCAGGTAAGGCGTTTTTGTCCAAAGGAGTCCCTGTAGATGCCATAGTGGTGGCGGCGGCCACTCAGAAAGAAGCAGCCAAGACTTCTTCCTCCGTCCATCCTCCTAACAAGGAGTCTAGGACCATGGACCGGTACAGGAAGCGTACCCTCTCATCAGCAACCTACCTGTCTCATTTTACTCGGCTCCAGAGAGATCTCCTCAAGGAGTTAGGAGATACTCTAGCGGGTAACGTTCCGGTGGCGGTGGCCCAGACGGTTAACGCCCAGGTGTCTACCCTCAACTCCATTAACTCGTCCATACGGCTCATTTCCTATGCAGCCGAGGGACCGAGTAGGGCAGCAAGCTCAGGGGTCGCCCTTAGGAGGCAAGCCTGGATGCGCCTTTGTCATTTCGCGGAGGCCTTCAAGTCTTCTTTCACCGACGCCCCCTTTGATGGTTCCTCTTTGTTCGGAACCAAGGTGAAAGACACCCTCACCAGGTGCGAGCAAGAGGGAAAGACTCTGTCTGCTGTAGGGGTCCGTTTTTCCCTCCCCTCTAGACCTTAGCCCAAGGCCCAGAGAGGTGGGAAGATGTGGTTCAAGAAATCACAGAAGTTTTTTCCCAGTGCACAAGGTGAGCCCCCCTTCAGAGGCAGAGGAGGGGGAGGTTATTCAGGGAGATGCCGCCCTAGAGGCAGGGGAGGCCCCCGCAATTTGGGAGACCGCAATTCCTTTCGCGGTTCTCCCTACCATCGTCCCTGATGGGATGCCCAACTGTGCGTTTCCGGAGCCAGTCGGGGGCCGAATATCGTTATACCTGGAAGCCTGGGAAAGCATCACCCAGGACCAATGGGTATTACGAATAATTTCCGAAGGTTATGCCATCCCCTTCTCATCAGACCCCCCTCCAATCAGGAGAATCACGGACGTTCCACCCAGTCAAAGGGATCAGGCAGCTTCAGAAGTTTCAATGCTGCTAGAAAAAGGAGTCATCCAGTATGTCCCCTCAGACCAGATCGGATTAGGGACTTACTCAAGATTCTTTTTGGTGCCGAAAAGAACAGGGGACCTGAGACCCATTCTAGATCTCAGCCAACTAAACCACTATGTACAAAAGTCCAAGTTCCGAATGGTCACTCTTCAGTCGATTTTCCCATTGTTGGGAAAAGACGTATGGATGTGCTCCATCGACCGCAAGGATGCTTACTCCATATCAAGATGGACAGGGCATCCAGGAGTCACCTACGCTTCCGGCTGGGAGCCAGTCATTTCCAGTTTTGAGCCCTGCCCTTTGGTCTCACCACAGCCTCCAGGGTGTTCACCAAGTGTTTGGCGGTCATGACGGCTCACTTGAGACGTCAAGGATTCCAAGTGTTTCCGTATCTGGACGACTGGCTCCTCACCGCCCCCACCAGGCATCTACTAATACAAACCAGGGACGCTACCATCACACTCTGTCAGCAGTTAGGCATAACACTGAACTGGGAAAAATCTGCCTTGTTGCCCTCACAGCGTGTCATCTTTATAGGTGCAGAGCTAGACACCGCTCAGATGCGAGCCTTTCTACCGCAGGAAAGAATCACAGTCTTACAAAATCAGGTGCAAGCCCTGTTACCCCTCAGGAAAGTAAAGGCAAGATGGGTTCTTCAACTCCTGGGCACTATGGCAGCAACAATTATGTTAGTCCCTCTAGCGAGATTGCACATGAGGCTCCTTCAATGGCTCCTCTTTGCCCAATGGTCTCTCCAAAGACTCCCACTTTCCTATCAGATCTTGCTCACGGACAGATGCAAACAGGATGTCAGATGGTGGCTTTGCACCAACAATCTGGACAGGGGGAAACCCTTCGTTCCATCACCCCCAGTTGCCACAGTGACAACGGACGCCTCCCAGATGGGGGGGGGGGGGGGGGCATTATCTTGGCAGGACAGTCCAAGGCAGGTGGCAAGATCACGAGATGCATCTGCACATCAACGTCCTAGAGATGAGAGTGGTGTTACTTGCGTTGCAGGCACTTCAGGGCTTTCTTCCTCTCGGGACTATTGCAGTACACTTGGACATGTCCGTTGTGTGGTATCTGAACAAGCAAGGAGGAACCAGATCATATCCCCTGTGCACAGAGGCCATGCGTGTGTGGCAGTGGGCAGTTTCTTCCCATCGGTTCGTGGTGGCAACGCACATTCCGGGGAAGTCCAACGTGATAGCAGACAGGCTAAGCAGAGCTATTCTGATGCCTTACGAGTGGTCCCTGAATCGTCTGGTTGCAGAACGAATCTTCAGCAGATGGGGTCAGCCTTGCTGCGATCTTTTTGCAAGCCCCCTCAATGCCAAATGCAGCAGCTACTTCACGCTGATCCCCCCACAGGGGGAGTCACCCAGGGATGCTCTAGTCCACGATTGGCCCTCCGGTCTGCTCTATGCTTTCCCTCTGTTTCCCTTGCTATCAAGAGTGATTCAGAAAGCTCAATCCTTGGGAAGCAGAATGATCCTGATTGCTCCACACTGGCCTCGTCAAGTCTGGTTCCCCTTTCTCCATCCATACATGGTGGACCTCCTTAGACTCTGGACCCAGTACCAGACCTACTGACACACATGTCGGGAAAGTTCCACCCCTCTCTACGGACCCTCAGGTTGACAGCCTGGCTTCTCCAATTCTGTCGCTAGTTAGGCTTCATCATTTTTCACCTGAGGTGGTTCACATTTTATCGTCCTCTCATAAGCCCTCTACTAGGAGAATTTATTCCAGCAAATGGAAGAGATTTTCTATTTGGGCTCTTGCCCAGGGAATTGACCCTTACACAGCTCCAATTGCTTCCGTCTTGGAGTTCTTGTCTATGCTTTTCCAGCAGGGTTCAGCATCCGCTACCATTAAAGTTCAATTGGCAGCGATTTCTAATTTTCATATTGCTAATGAGCCTAGTCTGATGGCCCACAGACTCTGTAAGGCTCTCCTGGAGGGCACTCTGTTACTTCGCCCTCCTGTCTCAGAACCTATTATGCCCTGGTATCTAAATTTTGTTTTGCAAGCCCTGACTTCACCACCATTTGAACCTGCTGCTACCTGTGCCTTGAAATTCTTGACCCGGAAAACGGCCTTCTTAATAGCCATCACATCAGCCAGACGAGTTTCAGAAATTCAGGCTCTTTCTATCAAACCTCCATACTTGATCTTTCATAAAGACAGGGTGTCTCTTAGACCAGACCCTTCCTTTCTTCCTAAAGTGGCGTCCATATCTAATCTCAATCAATCTATTGAGTTGCCCGTGTTTTTTCCCCACTTTTCAAACAAGGCAGAATTTAAATTTCATTAACTAGATGTACACAGACAGTTACATTTCTATCTGCACAGGACCAAAGATCTCCGAAAATCTGATCAGTTGTTTGTCTCCTTTTCGGAAAACAGAATTGGGTCCCCTGTCTCCAAGATCACCCTATCCAGATGGATATCAAATTATTTTTCTTTCATTTATTCTTCAGGGGGGAAAGACCTACCGTTTCCAGTCAAGGCTCACTCTACTAGGGCTGTATCTGCATTTACAGCCTACCACGCCAGATTGTCGATGGATGATATTTGTGCTTCAGCTACCTGGGCATCTCCTCACACCTTTGTTACTCATTACAAACTGGATGTGGTATTAAGGGGCAGGTCTTCCTTTGGTTCCACAGTACTCAGGAGTATCTTCCTTTGAGCCTCCCAGGATGTAGGTGCTGGGGACGCTGTCCCACGGGTAAGAATGTAGGCGAGATTGGACTACATAACATCAAGAAGTTATGTACTCACCATAACGTTCGATGTATATAGTCCATCTCGCCTCACATTCTTACTTACCCTCCCACCTTCTCCCGTCCTAGAGGATCTGGAGATTAGGCTTGGTTTTTAGAGTTCCTTTCACCTTTAGCTTATTCCTCTTGTTGGGATTTTGTTATGCATGAAGTATGAGTGTGGTGTTCGCAGCAAACTAGATCTGGGGATATAGAGCAGTGCAGCATGGGATACCTCCTTAGCCCAGCCAATAGAAGACTTCGAGCTAGAAAAGTTGGCCGAGTCTACCCACGGGTAAGAATGTGAGGCAAGATGGACTACATACATCGAACGTTATGGTGAGTACATAACTTCTTGTTTTGAAACATCTGTATCACTGACACACATAATTATTCAATTAATGTCCCTTTGTTAGCTAAAAAAAAAAAAAAAAAATTGTGTTTTAGTTTTATAAATATTGCAAAGAATCATATTCTCCAAACTACATCATATCTCAGAAATCCTGCAAACATTAAACATTTTTCAAGGACATGCTCACAGCATCCAGACTAGCACAGACTGTTAGATGTGCATGCAGTTTTAAAAGGCATATCACTGCAAAAGTCAGCATGCAGTGTTGTAAACTACACCAACCACATGGATATAAATGTTAAACTAGAAATTACACAATGGCCAAGTAAAAGTGGCTAGTGAACCAAATCAACAGTGATGATATTGAACAATGTTATTCTGTCGACCTCAGCCAAAGGGGGGGGGGTCAGCATTATTAATAGACGTAAGCCATTGTATAAAAGCAATAAAGTATTCTAGGGTTATTTGTTACTGTCTAACAACATCACTGGTGGGAGAGCAAAAGACTTAGCTTTGCCTTGTGTTTTAAACATCCCAAGAGTGATGTTATACACAGAACCACACTGTTGACATACCTTACTGCTTAAATATATCTGCTAAGAGACAGCACTTGTCACAGGTAGATTTGTTTTATTTCTAAGGAGACTCAACATTACACTTTTAACTGGAAGGATGCATTTAATTTTAGTAAGGATCCTTTGAGGTTATAAGTAATGGTGAAATCTACAGTATTCATTCCACACACAAGAAGGCACATGCTTCATGCAATTTTAATGTATTAGGCTGTTTACTATAAAGCTGACAAATAACTTTTTCAAGTGTTAACTACACATGAAGCACATCTGAATGAAAAACAGAGAGCTGCAACTCACATAAAACTCTTCTTTATGTCATCACCTAGACGAAGACTGCATGGATACTATGGGCTTTCATTATAATGGTATAACCCAGAAAATACTTTAATTTGGTATGATAAATGTACTGCCATGATGAGAAGAAAGCTACTTAGATTTTTATTTTATATGAGAAGCATGTTGCTTTGCCTTTTATGCATAATATTTAAATAATATTTCTGTAATTTTTTAGTTTCCTAAATAATGAGACTAGCATGGAGACATTATAATGTGATGAAAAGTATCTCTTGACTACCTCTTACCAGTTTCAGTAATACAAATGTTAAATGTGGGGTACTATATACTGTCATATAAGCAGTATGTTTTCATGGACAAACTCTGGATGTGATATTCCAGTAAAGATCTTGCTCTTCTCCCTTGAAAATTAAAGTTTATTACCCTGCTGATGAATGTCACTAACTGGAGGGATTGTTGTTTTGCAAATAAGGGAAACATCTAGCAATGTGCACCACTGCTGTGATGCTGGATGTATGCTTCTACATGCAGCATACCATGCCATGCATGCAAAGACAAGGGATTAAAGAGTGAATGTAGAAAGCTGATTACACAAGCTCTACAATCTAAAATCTTTATTCAATATTTCATTATCTGGAAAGAGGATGATGCCTCTTCCTTTTCAAACATGTTTATCAGTGGGTGATTGTAGGCCATTAAGTGAGGTCCTGGTGAGATGGTCACTGACTGAAGGAGACAAATATGATGCTAATAACTGAAGTAGTCCATCTTAGATAAAAACACAATGAATAAAAAATGCTGAGAGTTAACTATTTCCATGCTATGCTTTCCACTGCACACATTTTATTTTACTTTGATTCAGTACAGCATTTATGTAAAGATAATAATTCTGTGATCTTCTGCGATCTATAATAGGAAAAGAATCGAGTGAATTTGAATATTCTTAATATGTTTTAATTTTGTAGTGACTTATGCGGAGCATCACAGATATAATCTTGAATGTAATCGAAATCCCAGGTACTGCAATACTGTCTTCAGGTAAGTATGCCAACTAAGTTGTAAACAGCCTGAAACAGAGTAAGAAAGCAATCCAAGTCTCACAGAAGACAAAATAACATTTTGGATTCTGTGTCTTTACCGAAGGTTTCCTCTTGCATGGACATCCTTCAATGTTGCACTGTCCTAGCTAAGGCACAGGGAAGAAAAGCCAATATGCTAAAGTCTTAGCACTGCATTCTGTTCTTATCATCATGAAAAATACAACATTCTCTATATGCATATTAGAACACTGATACAGCATAAACTGAGATTTTTATCCAAACAGATGCAGTTTAAATATTCATAACTAGCTTCTGCAAAAAAGGCATTTACAGCAGAAATGGAAACACATAAAATTACACACAATTTTACCTACCATAATTCTTGATTTTTGAGTGTATATCAGTCAGCAGGAATTTCAGCAGCTCCTTTTGGGGAAGCCTCATCACCTATCCCTGACCTGTACCACACACACAAAATATCTCACAGTAGTCAACTTCATTGAAGGAAGCACACTTATGAAGAGAAAAGCAGCTCCACAAAGTACAGTTGTGTAAGATGAACTTACCATAACAGCAGATGTTCAAATGATCACTGCTGCAGTAGCCTTAACTATATGGGTTATATCCTGCCAAGGATATAACAGCTATCCAGCTTCCAAGGCTTTAGGGCACCTTTCACGTGCCCAAACTTTCAAGCAGCTTGAGCTGGGCTGACTAAAAGTAAGTTTGGGAGAGAAGCCCTTCAGTGCTTTCCTGCCAGCAGATAGAGAGCCCTGAAAGAACAACACTGGGAAGAAGTAAAAAATAAACGTTCAAATGTCCACACATCCTGGTATAAAAAAAACAACAAAAAAAAAACAAGGGGGATGGAGGGAGGGAGCAGCTACTGCAACAGTGATCATTCGAATATCTACTGCTAAGTTCAACTTACACAACTGTACTATGTTCATAATATTAATCACTGCTGCAGTAGCCTTAGCCATATGGGCAGATTACCTTAGCTAACTACATTTGGGAGGTGGAAGGAGAATAGTGCAGGAGCCCCTGAAGAAAGGTCCTAATAAATATTGATCTGGATCAAAGAAGGAATCAAGGTTATAGTGCTTTGTCAAGGTTATAGTGCTTTGTAAAGGTATGTACAGAGGAACAAGTAGCAGCTTTTAGAATACTTCTAGAAGTCAACCCTTTCCAAAAAGCCATAGATAAAGCCAAAGCCCCGACAGAGTGGGCCTTGACTCTGCTTGTAAAAGTTTTGTTATGGTGAGTATAATACAAGGTAATAGCCTTAGATAACAATTGGGCAATAGTCTGTTTTGACACAGGTTGTCCTTTCTTCTTACCTTCACAAAGAATCAACAAATCTGAAGATCTGAACGATTTAGTTCTGTCAAGATGGTACCTGAGTTGTCTGTGGACATCCAAAATATGGAGTATCCTTTCTCCCTCATTTTTGTTTTCAGGAAAGAAAACAGGGAGATGGATAGTTTGGGTTAAAATAAACACAGATATCACTTTAGGCATAATAGAATGAGTTCTCAAAGAAACCCTGTCCCTATGGAAAATGAGATGGGTCTGACTCATCATAATAGCTTGCAACTCTAATACTCCTCTTGCAATCAGTAAAACTGTTTTCCATGTTAAGATCCTCAAATCAGCCAAATTAGCTGGTTCAAATAAAGCAGCTAATTAGCTTCTCTTACACAAAATTAATTCCACAAGTAGGGACCAATTTTTTTTGGAGACCTCTTATGCAAAACTCCTTTCATGAAATTTTTATATGAATATATTATATGACTATATTAAAAGAGGAAGATTCATGGGAAGACCTGCTGAAATGGCTGATAAATGAACTGTAATACAGGAATAAGGAAGGCCATAGGATGGCAACTCACACAATAATTGTAAACCCAGAGAACAATTAGCCCTGAATGGGTGCTGGTTATGTTTCTGGCACCAACTGGGAAACATTTTTCATTTGCTAATATGATTTTCTAGTAGCAAGCTTTCTTGCCTCCATTAATAGCTGCTGCACATCCACAGTAGACAGGTGCCTTAAAAGAATTAAGACCCTATCATCCAGTCAACTGAAGATGATTGATGTCAGGGTGTATCAAACAACCCTGCTCTTGTGTGAGTAGATCCAATCTGTGAAGAAGCTTGTGGCAAATGCCTCTGGTATTTCCAAAAGATGGGAGAACCACAGTTGCCTTGGCCAGAAGGGAGTCACCATGATGATCCATGCAGATTCCTTCTGAATATTCAGAAGTACCCATGATACTAGTGGAAGGGGTAGAAAAGCATAGAGGAACATTCTTGTCCAAGAGAAAGAAAAGGCATCTGTCTTCCAGGCCATCTTGATGGAGTCCTGGTTCAGAATCTTGCCAGCTGATTGTTCATATAGAGGAGATAAAGAAGTCTACTTGAAGAACTCTCTACAGATGCATCAAATCACGGAAGAGCTCTTGTTATAGTTTCCAGTCTCTAGGGTCTGTCCTATTCCTGCTCAGCTTGTCTGCCACAAAGCTTTGCTCTGAAGGAATACAGAATAACTGTACAATGAGACTGTGCTGTGAAGCTATATTTCAAACTAACATGGCTAATCTGCGAAGAGGGTATGACCAGGTTCCCCATTGCTTGTTATGTACCACAAGACTGTGGTATTGCCTATAACTATTTGATGTGGTCCCAGGGACCAAAGATGATTTAGAGAGTTGACTGCCTTGATCAAAGCAAGGATCCTCTTAATATTATGTGTTTGTATCTGCCCTTGGTGTCCCACACTCCCCCTGCACTTTTTTTCCCTCCTGACACTGTTCCCCAAGTGAAGTCTGAAGCATCTGTGATGACTAACTGCTTTATTTTCATACCCATTTGTCTCAAATAATTTGTTGCCAATGAGTGAAATGGAGATTAAATTTTTCTGGAAGATAAAAGGGGCCAGGATGGGAGATGGGTCACACCTTTCTGAGAATCCTCTCATTCAGAATGCTGTCTCTCCAGTCTTGTTGGACTGTCCTTGGTTTTGGGAGGTCCAAGACTTCTTTTTGGAACCCCCTAGCCATTTATTTTAAATGTCTGTTTATATGACTTCTTTTTTGTTACTACCTTTATTAAGTTATCACTTGTGACACAGGCATATTTATGTTTATATAAAAGTAATCAAACTGTATTAACAAATTAATATTAACAAACATTATGCTTCATATATATCACTACATATCATATAATCTAAGCAACATTACATAAATTATTCAATTCCTGTCCCTTTTTTCTAAACAAGAAACATCTTTATTAAACCATCACATACATCATAAGCAACCATACATTTATATAAATGAAAACAAACCACAACACAATCCTAGTTGCAAGCATTTTAGACCATAAACTATAATGACACACTCCCAGTTGCAAACATTATACATCACTTATAATCTACCTAGTTGTTTTCAGTTAAACATTACATAGCTCATTTAAGTCCTGTCTTCTTTTAAACCTCATTCCTCCCCTGAATGCATTATTCCCACAATTCCCATTTTTCCTATGTAGTTTGCTCCCACCTTTATGTAAAGATCTGAATTCCAGTTGTTTTATCTCTGTTACTATATTCACTACTTTCAATATAGCTGGTTTAGATGGTGGCTGCCAAAAAAGCAATTAATAAAAAATAGAAATCAAAATTTACTTGAATTTCATTGAGACTCTTTATTCTATATTTTGCCAAAAAGGGGTCAAGAATAGATTTTGGGTCTGTCCCACATGATCATGTGTAAGACCTTGGGCAACAGAGGAAGAGGGGGATAATAATATAGAAACATCCTTTTCCAAGAAAAATGCATGGTGTCCACTTTCTAAGACATATGATTCAGCACTCTGGCACTGAATTTGGGAAGCTGTGTGCTCAGAGAGGTGGCAAACAGATCCTCTTGAGAAATATACCACCAAAGGATAATGCCCAGGACAATCTAATTGTGAAGCACCCACTCACAAGGATCTGCCCTGGATCTGCTCAGGTTGTCTGCCACTAGGTTGAGCTCTGAGAAAATGTAAACCACCTGCAGAATCAGATGATGGCTGACAGCAAACTCCCAAACAAGAAGAGTCAGTCTGCTAAAAAGGTACGACTGTAGACACGTCACGATCAAAGGCTAGCTTACTATCTATGTGTGTCCCTAGGTCCCTGACTACTAGGTCAACTCTAAGGGGTGTGTTGTCAATATGATAGTTACCAGGGATGGATGACTTCCCAAAGGATACTATTATGCATTTCTTGGCATTTAGTTTTAGTCTATGGCTCCAACAGCAGTCGTTTGTCTGTGTCAACCCCTCCTGGAAGACATTTGTGTCAGTGTGAGATTCAATGACCGCTCCTAATTTGCAATCATCTGCAAATTTAGTCAGCCAAAGACAACTGACATTGGCCTTGACTTCTGAGAAGTAAATGCCAAAAAGGAGCAGTCCAAGGACTGATCCCTGAGGGACTCTACTTGTGACAGGCCGCTTTGTAGAGGTGGACTCCCCCAATTCTAACTTCCTGAGTCCTATCTGTGAGCCATTTGGCTATCCACCTGGTGACATACGGGTTTGTACCTAACCTCTTGAGTTTGTCAACAATGCCCTAGTGTGCTATTGTGTCAATACATCCTCTCAAAGAAGTCCAACAGGTTGAGTAGGCAAGATCTGCCCTTGACGAAACCAAACTGGGTTGGGTCCAGTGTCTGGAGGTTTACTATATCTCTGTTGATCATCCCCATGATAATTCTTTCCATGACTTTACATACAAGACTAGTGAGACTTATGGGTCTGTAGTTTCCAGGGTCTGTAGACAGCCCACCTTTGTGCAGAGGGAAGACTGCTGTCTTTCTCCATTCATGAGGCACAAAGCCTGTTTAGATGCTACAGTTAAACAGTAATTCCAGAGGCCCTGATAGGTCATGTTTCATGCAATTTAGAAGGCATCCTGGGATACTGTCTGAGCCCATTGATGCAGTGTTCTTGGTCTTTGAGAGAGCATTAAGGACCTGTTCCCTAGTAATAGTAGTTGCTTGTTTATGTATCACATGACAGTAATGTTGTCTGTAAACTTTGGCAGGACCTGGAACCCAGAGAGAATACCAGGCTTGAAGAGCCAAAAGCAGAGCTCTCATATGTTTGATGTTGATGTGGTCCACCACTTGTTGGGTAGACTACCCTCCCTGGCACCTGATGTCATTGGAAGAAGATCTGAAGCATCTGTGTACAGCTCCGGGTGAGGGGGGGGGGGGGGGGCTTGGAAAGCCTTGAAAAGACAAGCCTGGATTTAGAACTATTTGATGAATCCACCACAGCGACTCCTGTTTGGGATAAGGTAAGAGAAGAATGGGAACTTGCAGAGGATGACAATGCTAAAGCCTGTTTAGATGTTACTGAAGCATTTTCATATGAAGTCCGATGAAAGGAACCATAGCCTGCAGAAACTTTCTTGCAGACGCCACTTATAAAGGAAGAAGAAACTAGAAGAAAGCTGCCAAGAAAGTGACCTTGGGAGGAGGAGATGAAATCCACACTGCAAAGCAGAAGCATGGTAAAAATCAAGATTACAGTATGCTATGACTGGGGCTAGACATTTGTTAAAGACTCTCAGACCTGTAGAGATACCAAAAGGCAAAGCAGACAACTGATAATGTGAGGAAGAAATTATTTTATTTATTTATTTTTATTTAACATTTGTTAACCGGGCTGGTCCAGCTGGATATATTTCCATTTTCAGTGGAGGCCCGGGGAGAAAAGCTCCAATTTCAACAACCACCACCACAGCAAAAAAGGTTTAAAATTGAATACACGTTAGTCTAATAGATACAACATACATCAACAGCTCATTTTACAGCATGTAAGTCTAGGGCAGTCCATAGACATTATTAGAGGTATCTTTAAAACCTAGGTAAAAATAGTTACACAGACAGTAACTTTCCTATGGTTAATTTACTAAGCATATTATCAGAAAAATAGTTAGGGAAGAAAAGGAGGAGATATAAAGCAAAAGGCAGGAAATACTACCAACAGGGTACATTCTTAGCTAAGTAGAAAGGATAATAATTGTTGTCAAGTAGTAGAGATTATTTGAGTTGCCTCTAAAGTAGAGGGATAGACAGGAAAGAGAAGAGGAGAGTAGAATGGCAAGAAATGACAAGAGATATCTAGAGATTCAGTCTGGGAAATAGCAAGGGCATAGCCAGTGATTTTTAAGATATTTCTTAAGATTTTGCTTAAAGAGAGAAAGGGATGGAAGTGCAGTAAGGTCAGAGGGCAAGAGGTTCCAATGTTTTCCAACAGTATTTGAGAAAAGTGAGTCACCAGCTAAGTTGTTAGACTTGGTGGTCCTAGCTAGAAGTTTATTGGAGGAGCGTAAGGAATCAAGGTTCCTGTAGGGTAATATAAGGTTGTTTAGTACTGGAGTATTGTTAGGTTGATAGAAGATTTTATGAGTGATGGTAAGTTGAGAAAGTAACAGAAGGTTTTTTAGTTCTAGCCAGTCTAGTTGACGAAGGTTAAGACAATGGTGAGTTCTATATGGGTTTCCAGTGGCAAATCTAGCAATACTATTATAGCAGTTGGATAGTTTGGTAAGATTACTTTTTTTTAGATTAGTGTAAATGGGGGCTGCATACAATAGAGTTGAAATTAAATGGGAGTGTGCAATAGTCATTTTGGCAGTTGGAGTCAGGAAAGGTTTTATCCTATATAGGGAGCCCAGTTTTTTATTAACAGATTTAATAGTGTTATTAATGTGAATGTGAAAGGTGAGGTTATTATCAATTGTAATACCTAATAGTTTGGTGGAAGTGTCTGGGGATATAAGGGTACCATTGCTAGATTGAATGGAGAAATCTATGGGGGGACTTGCTGTTTGTTGTAAACAGTAGTAACTTGGTATTTTTAGTGTTCAGAAGAAGGCACCGTTTAGAGAACCATGTCTCTACGGTGTTAAAAGCTGTCTGGGTTAGAGACTGCAGTTCAGAAATGGAGTTGGCAGAGCATATAATAGTGGAATCACCAGCATATTGTATACAGGTTGTTTGAGGAATGGCTATTTGAAGGTCATTGATGAATAATGAGAAAAGGAGAGGACCAAGAATGGAACCTTGAGGGACTCCCAGGGAAATAGGAAGGTGTGAAGATAGTTGATTGTCCCAAAGAACTGCTTGCTGTCTATTACTAAGGTAGGACTTAAACCAGAGAATTGCTTTGGTGTCTAGAGGGATGGATGACAGAGTGTTTATGAGTAATTGATAGTTAACCATATCAAAGGCTTTAGATAGGTCGAGAAAGAGTGCTGATGAGAGACTGTTATTATTACGGTTATTATTAATGGTGTTTGTAAAGGATAGGAGAGCTGAGGTGGTACTATGATAAGGCCTAAAACCATGCTGACAGTTTGCTAGTATGTTATGTTTTAGTAAGTGGTTCATTAGCTGTTGGTGAATGCATTTTTCCATAATCTTAGCTATTGGAGAGAGGAGGGCTATAGGCCTGTAGTTTGAATAATCAATAGCATTACCTCCTTTGTGTAAGGGAATAATATGAGAGATTTTCCAGAGATTGGAAATGGTTCCTTCAGTTATGGTATGGTTTATCAGGATGGATATAGGATAGGCGATAATTTTGGCAGCTTGCTGAAGGTATTCAGATGGTAAACCACAGTAAACATTTCATGAAGAGAGAGTGAACAGGAACGTGAAGATAAGCATCCTTCAAGTTCAGAGAGACCATGTAGGCCTGAGGAAGCAGCAAAGGAAACAAAACTGGACAGACAACATTCTGAATGAGAGAATTCTCAAAAAAGTGTTGAGAAAAGAGAGATCCAGAATGGGCCTCCAACAGCCCATCTTCATGGAACGAGAAGCATCCTGGAATAAAAACCTTTGTCTCTTTGGGAGGGAGGAGCAGGCTAAATAGTTCTTTGAACTAAAAGGTCCTGAAGAATAGAAGGAAGGTGAGCAAGTTGGCAATATGAAGGCTGAGGAATCCCTGAAAATGGGGAAAGGGATTTCAAAGCTATGAAGTAGCCTTTCTGTATTACGGAAAGAATCCAGGAATCTGTGGTGATCTGCTGCCGAATGGGATAATACAGAGTTAACTGGAGAGAAAGATGAATCAAGATGAGGGGCAGGGTAAGATGACTGTCAAACAGAAGCAGGGTTGTCAGGAAAAGAGGCCTATAAACTCTAGCTAAGCAAGCCTATCAGGAAAACACCCTTTTTGAAGACCTCTTGCCTCTTAAGGAAGGTTTCTGCTGCCTAAATACAAAGGAAGACTTAGAATGATAATTCCTTTGAAACTTAGGGATAGGGGAAAGAAAAATCTGTTTTGCATACCTTTCCTTTATCCTGCAAGGTCTTAAAAAGCTCTGTAGTACTAGAACCAAACAGATTCTGAGTGTCTGAGGGAGAATTCTAACAACTTGACCTTAATATCACCAGCGAGGGATTGTAACCTAATCAAGGAGTACCTTTGTATAACAGATCTTGTTGCAGCTGCCCCAGAAGAGCCATCAGCAGCATCACAGCTGCATTTGACAGAATGGTGAGCTGCCGGAGAAGCACAGCTCAGTAAAGAAATAACAGAATTCGTAGATTTGGAATGAGGCATGATAGTCAAAACACCTCCAAGTTGAGACAAAGCGGTCAGACTATACCTAGTCATATAGGTCTAGTAGTTTATTGCTCTGAAAGCCAGGATGGCCGAAGTATAAACTTTTTTCCCACACTGGTCCACAGTCCTACCATCCTTTTCAGAAGGGAGAAGTTTGGAAGAAGACATAAATCTGAAAATTTCATAAGCAGAAAGAGAAATTAATGAATTGTCAGAGGAGTGATCCTTATATAAGAACTTTTGATCCTCAGGTACGTCGTAAAACCTACCTGGCTTCTTAGGAACAAAGGGCTGAGGCTTAGCAGTTTGGAAAGCAGCAGAAAAAGTATCCGACAAGGCTTCCAACACAGGATGGACTGCAGAAGGCCTGGCAGAGTCCATTTGTAAGAGGGCATAATATCTCTTTTGGACCACAGACATTTGGGAACTTTCCCAAGTGCTTCATCGTTTTACTATGGTGACCCCAAAAGAAAGTTCCTCAACAGGAGAATCAAGAGAAGAGTATCCTCATCTTCCAACCCTAAAGTATGACAGGAATGCATTTGAAATAATAAGCTAGGGACTCTTCCCCATAATCCAAATCTACTACTTCATCACAGGAGTCAGACTTCCTAATCCATTTAGAGTAGGAGAAAAAGGAGCAGTAGAAGGCACAGACTACAAAAACACTCTTCATGGGGATTCTTGGCCACAGCAACCACATACTAAAAATTCTGCTTTTTCTTGAGGGGGACCTCTATCCTAACATATTTGGCTGGGTGGGGAGATCAGAGCTTTGTTTGACTTCAATAAGGAACCAGGAACTTCTTCGTCAACAAGTGTCTTGGGAATCCTCTAGGCCCTTCCTATATAATCAGCCACAGCTCCCTTGTCTCGTCTGTAGCAGAGGTACGCTCAGGTGCAGCAGATGTGTGATTAACCAACTCAGTATCGGCCTCCAACAGAAGTGTGAAAAGAGGTAGCTGTTGTCGGAACTGGACAGTCCTCGGGTTCTTTAACTAAACCAATGGAGATGTCTGGTAGAGGCTAGACAGCAGAAGTCTCTAAACATATCTTTTTTGGACTTCTTAAGAGTCTTCTGAATGACCATAATTCCCTCAGCTAGCAACTTCAAATGTTGGTTCTCTAAGTAAACTCTGGGTATTAACTCCTTAAACTTCTGAAATCCATTTAAGTGAGGACAAATGGCTACAAAGGGTCTTGAGTATAAAAGCTGACAAATTACACTCTGAGTGTGATCATGGTCTGCATCTAGACAGAAAAAGCACCTGTGTTAATCTTTATGGGGAATATGCCTCACATACTCACAATTCTCCTTTCTGGATGACATGTAAAAATGGTATCCCAACAAAAAGAAGAAAAAGTCCCACTGGGGTACTTATCTGCCACAGGATTGGTAGATAAAACAATGCAGCAAACAACTTCACAGATCAAATTTAAAGAAGTAGCATTTAGACTAGCAGCAAAGAAGTTCTGAGGATTAGGCTCTCGTACATCACTTATGTACCTTACTTCCTGGACATGAGATATACATCTGAGGTACATCACCTGGAAGGGCCTACGGTTTTGGAAATCTAGCCAGACATATGGCTATTCTCAGTAGGATATCCCTTTAGTATGGAATATTGTAACAGTGATAAGGAAAAAAAGAAGTTATACACATCATAATGTTCCATCTGTGTTGTCCATTTTCATTCTTCCTCAGTTTATGGTTTGGATCAGATTCTTAGATCCGACTTGGCCATTACTAAAGTTCAAAGTAACCAAAAAGCTCTTGAGCTTCTCCCTTACCCATAATGCACCAACACTAAGCTACCTCAGATTTTGTTTGCTGATTTTTGGTGACACGGCCGAAAGCGCTTACATTGGATTAAACTTCTTTCTGGATTACACGCTTGGTCCGTTGGATTGTTATTGAACTGCCAATTTATTTACTGGTTTTTGTTGTGCATTTAGTTTGTTTGCATGGCTTCTGGCAGTTCACAAGACGCGGCAATGGCGGTAACCAGAGCTGAATTTGATACTTTACAACAATCTGTTTTAAGCCTCACTCAATTAATTCAACAACTTTCAGGCAACAATAATGGACAGTGTTTGGAATTACCTGGTTTCAGGCACAACAGAATTGGTAGTGCTGACAGTGAGGACAGTTTGCCTCCAGGGCAACAGCTGGTGGGGCAACAAGGTATCATCTCAAATGTCGGTGTCGAGCATAATTTTAAGGATGTACAACTTCATCAATGGTTAAACCAGGTACAGCAAAGTATATTTGATAAAAATTCACAAGCCCCTAATTTTTCCACCATGGTTGACGAATTTCATGATTTAGTTTGGGACTACCGTAGGCTATTGCATGATAATGCCTACTTCAATGAGTGCATTAAAAGGCAGAAAGTACCAAAAAGTTTAAGATATTGGAAATATCCGACTGGCTTAAAAGAAAACAGCAGCTTACACAAAGAGCTTCTGCAATTATTTGATCGACAGGGGTGCGAACTTTTAGGTGTACTGGTGAAACATAATGCTCAAAGAATGGATGAGCTCAACACCGAAATACAGGCACTTGATATTAAACTTAAACAACATACTGCATTTTCAGCCTGTCAATATCAGTATCAAGAAGTATTCAAAGAAGTGGACAAATGTAGTAAAATAGTTACGGATAGGAAAACTCGCAAGTTGCAAAGAGACAAAATAGACTATTCTAAAGGGCAGGCTTACCCAAGACTATCACGTGGCCAATGGAATAGCGCACACGGAAGTAGTTTCTCATTCTATGCAAAACAATGGCGTGGAATCTCAAACAGAAGGGAATACTGTACAACAGCAAGTCACTTTAGAGGCAGAGACCCTTCGCAGATCGGAGCGACTTCGGAACAAGGAGGGCCACATAACCAGGACAAATTCATCCCGCAGTTGGAGAAGGCAGAGAACAGGGTTCGCACAACAGTTACCGATAGAAATTGAAGGTGAGGTCATTTCAGGTAACAATTATCAGCTGATTTATAATACAGCAGGTGACTGTAAAATTTATAATTATAGTCATGCTGATATTACTGTACAACATGCTGATATTTTTAGTAAAGGCCTCACCTTCATACCAGAGAGAAATGCAAGAGTGACTGATTTAGTAACTGAACTTAAACTGCTCGTTAGAAGACTGAATTTAGCAGTATTACATCATGGTACTGATAACACTGCTTTTAATCCACTGCATATTCCTAGTTTGTTTAATCCTCCCCTTCATCCTAAAATTAAGTTATTTGAAGACATCTGTGAACTTGATTTTAGACATTATCTTCAGCATAATAAAGGAACATATAATAATATAAATTTCACTAAAGAGGAGTATGAAATGTTGATGCAACTAAAATCTCAAGGAGAATTAAGGTTTATGCAACCAGACAAGGGTGGGGGATTGGTTGTAATGAATGTTATGGATTATAATCAATTGTTAATGCATATATTGTATGATGATGCCTATGCTGAGACTTCTTTAACTGAATTTAATATTTCTAATTCAAGAACTGAATATTATTTAGAAGATATGCTATGGCAAGGGCAAATTACCAAAGAAGCCTTCACATACATGCATGTTCAGAATCCAAGAATACCAATGATTTTTGGTGCACCAAAATTGCACAAGGATTTACAAAATCCACCTTTGCTTCCCATTGTGGACGCAGGTGGTTCAAAAACATACTTTATGGCTAAGTATATCGACATCAATTTGAAGCACACTATTAAGAACCTCCCTCATTTTTGTCATGATTCCTGGGATTTTTTAATGAAATTAAACATGTTACAGCTACACAATATTGACAATATTATATTTATTACAGTAGATGTAAAAGATTTATTTACATGTATACCCCATGATTTGGGAGTTACATGGTTCACTGAATTTTTTACAGAGATTCAGCCTATTTCACAGGATGAAGTAAACACTTTTACACAATTATTGGAATTAGTGTTAACTAATAATTATTTGTATCATGATGGTCACTACTTTACGCAAATAAAAGGGGTGGCAATGGGCTCCCCAGAGGGAACGTTATATGCTAACATCATTATGGCCACATAGGAGCTCAGATTTGTATTTCAGTCTGAATTTATGCAGTACATAGATTTGTATTGCCGATTTTTGGATGACCTCTTTTTCATCTGGCATGGGCCTAAACAAATTATTAATGAATTCATATATTATCTCAACCATTCAACTGAATTTCTCAAATTTACTCATGAAGTTTCTAGTGATAGTATTTCATATTTGGACGTATTTTTATCAAAAAACATTGCACAACAGACACTAAAAGCTAATATTTTTAGGAAAAAAACGTATTCCAACAAGTATCTGCACTATATGAGTAATCATCCACAGCATGTCAAAAAAGCTGTTTTAAAGGGTCAACTGGTTCGTGCAGCACGTATGGTGTCGGAGTTTGGGGATTTTTTGGAAGAATGTCATCACATTATGAATATGTTTTCAAATAGAGACTATCCACAATATTTTTTAGATAATGTGTTTCAAGAAGTTAAGTATAAAAGATGTACAGGTTTTTATAAACCATTGCTTGAATCAAATAATTCATATAATTTACAAGAGGAAGATGTATATGTGGTGGACCTTTCTTTATCTGCTGATTTTCAGAATAATAATTTATACAATCAAGCACAGAATAATGTATGCGATTATACTAATGTAGCATTCATTACCACATTTACGCGAGATTCTGGTCAGTTAAAAAAGATGTTATATAAAAATTGGACATTTATAAAAAATGATACAACACTGGTTAGTATTTTAGGGACTCAACCATCAATTATTTATAAAAGAGACCAGAATCTAAAAGATTGGTATAATAGATTCTCCAATGTATCCCAAAGTATTAGTGGTATTATGAGAAAATGTAATATGTGTGCATATTGTACACACATATTGGAAACAGATCAGTTTAGTATTAAAGGAATTTCTATAAAGATAAAAGGAAAATACAACTGTAATACGGCAGGGGTGGTGTATGCAGCTTTATGCTCAAGCTGTGAAGCATATTATATAGGAAAAATGGAACGTAAGTTACGTCAGCGAATATACGAGCATTTATATGAAATTAGGAAGAGCTCACATAATAATGCATTAAATTGGCATTTAATGCATAATCCCACACATTCATTTAAATTCATAGTATTGGAGCAGATTACTCCATCCCCTAGAAAAGGTCCTTGGAAAATAATATTGGAGTCAAAAGAATACTGGTGGCAAGTCTTTTTAAATACAACAGAGTTTCCAGGACTCAATGATTCAATATCGCTCACCAGTGTTTTTAAATTAAAGGCTTATAACAGATAGAACCTATGGCATTTAATGCATATAAAATTTGTTATGAAAATATAAAATTTGTTATGAACTGGTATACTGAGTTTTTAATATGTGGTCTGTATGTGTTTTACTATGTGGCTAGGTAATATAAGGAGTTGTAATAGCTAATAGATAACAGCTCATTGTTTTAATTAATTGTTGTCATTATCCAATTATGGCAAGCTTGTGTGTGTGTGTATATATATATATATATATATATATATATATATATATATATATGCTTTTATTTGAGTGTGTTTTATGTCTGAAGAAGGCTGGTGACACGGCCGAAAGCGCTTACATTGGATTAAACTTCTTTCTGGATTACACGCTTGGTCCGTTGGATTGTTATTGAACTGCCAATTTATTTACTGGTGTTTGCTGATTTTTACCAGAAAGGACTGTTTAACATGCATAAATATAGGAAACGTAAAACTGCATGTGCTCAATAACAGGAAAAAAAAACGATATCTGGAGCTCAATATAAAGTACAATGATGTTCCTCTAACAGCTCATTTGTCCACAAGTTTGGGAACAGAAAGGATTGGGGCTGGTGGGTGGGAAGTTGAGGAAGAATAAAAATGGACAACATAGATGGAACGTTACATTAAGTACACAACTTCTTTATCTGATGTTGTCAATTTTCATTCTGTCCTCAACTGATGGGACAGAGTCCCCAGCTACCTATAATCCTGGGTGGACTCTAAGGAAGGATATTCCTGAGCACAGTTGAACCAAATGATGCCCTACCCCTGGAGACCAGATCTAATTTGTAATGAATAACAAAAGTATGGGGAGTAGCCCAAACTGCTTCTGCATATATGTTGTCCATGGATGCTCTGGAAAGAAACACTGAGGAAGTTCCCATGGACCTAGCTGAATGAACTCATACTGGTTTTGGTAATGTAATACCCAATCTGCTACAGACAAATGAAATACAATTGGTTAGCCATCTGGCTAAAGTTAATTTTGTGACTTGGTTTACCCACTTTCAATTCTGCAAAGGAAACAAACAATTGGTCTGTTTTTCTGATGTCTTTTGTCCTATGCATGTAAAAATGTAATTGTCTGTGAACATCCAATAAATGTAACATGCATTCTCCCTTGTTTGCAAAATTAGGGAAGAAGACTGGCAAATTAATGAACTGATTGATATTAGATTCTGATACCAGCTTGGGAAGGAAGGAAGGAAAGAGGCATTTGTTCTTAGCGTTACTCTATCCTTGTGAAAGATCAAGTATGGAGGTTTTGAAGACAAGGCTTGAATCTCTGAAATTTCTTCTAGCAGAGGTAATGGCTACCAGAAAAAAACAGTTTTCAAGTAAGGTACTTAAGGTCACATTTAGTTGCTGGTTCAAGGGTGACTGTATGAGTGCCTGCAGTACCAGACCGAGATCCCATGGGAGAGTAGGATCGTTAAATGGAGGTCTCAAAAGAAGAGTGCCTCGCAAGAAAGTTCTGCACAACTTATGAGAGGTTACTGAAGAACGTTCAAGTCCAATGTGAAAGTATGATATCGCTAACTGAATGGTTGAATAACTATCCCCTTCTTAAAAATGTAAGGCTAAACACTCAAGTATGTTATGTATCGTAGCTGAAAAAGGTTCAAGATGATTTTGTTGTGCACAGTAAACAAATTGTTTCCATTTACTTGAATAGAGTTTTCATGTTGAAGATTTATGGGAAGATGAAAGTATATGTTAGACAGGGGAAGACAGCATCGGTTGTCTGGCTATTAACAGAATTGGAGAAATCAGGCCATCAGCCTGAGGTCTGAGATGATGGGATGGATCAAGTCTGTCAACAAGAAGGTCTGGAGTCAGATCAAGAATCCAGGATTGGTGAAGTAAGTCAGGTCAAAGGAAGGGAAATCAAACATGTCCAGGCCAGTAAGGTGCAATGATGATGACTTTGCTCTTCAACCTGACAGCTCTCTGCAGAAATTCTGGAATTAGTGGGATTGGGGGTGGGCATGAAGTAGATAGGGGGGCAATTGTGAAGAAGAGCATCCCTTTGTGATTCCCTCTGTGGGGAGGATTAGGACAAAGTAGCTGCTGCATTTGTAGTTTATGGGGAGAAACAAAAAAGTCACAGCAAGACTGGCCCCATCGATGAAAAATCATGTCCGTTACATTCTTGTTGAGAGGCCATTTGTGATGAAGAAATGTAACTGCTCAGTTTGCCTACTAACACAATGGACTTCCCCAGAGTGTGCATTGTTATGAGAAAACAGTTGGATGAGCTCACCCACTGCCACACTCTGAGTCCTTCTTGACACAAGGAGTATGATATGGTCCCTCCTTATTTGTTGATGTACCAAACTACTGACACACTGTCCATCTGAATTGCAATCATCCTTGAAGGTAGAGCATTCTGGAAGTTCTGCAATGCTAAAAGCACTGTTTTCATCTCTAGGACACTGATATGCAAGTTGACCTCTTCAGGAAACCAAGTGCCTGGAACTGCTTTCCCCACAAAAAGACCCCCCCCCCCCCGAAATGGGAAGTGTCTGTGGTCACTATGGCCTTTGGCTGAGGGGGAATGAATGGACAGCCTTGCAGAACCTGATCTGACTGAGTCAACCTGCTGAGATCTCTCTTGCATGTCAGAGTGACTTGTATCTGATTTGACATGGGTTGGTAAAGTATCAACCATTGTGTTGGAACAATCCATTGGAGAATCTTCATATAAAATCTGGCTAAAGGTACTAAGGTTATTGCCACTGACACTGATCCTAGAGCTTGATGGACTAAGAAAGCTGAAATCTTGGTACTGCAGATTATTTTTATGACCTGTGATCTGATAGTTTGCACTCTTGAGGGAGGCAGTGAGGGTATCATTGACTTTGTGCTGAAAACTGCTCCTATGAGTTCCAAATTTTGAGTTGGTTCTAGTTGTGACTTGGCGTAGTTTAAGGTTATTCTCAGATGAGAACAAGTCTGGAGAACCTGATTTCTTGCCCTTATCAACTGATGCCTGATCGGGTGGTTATGAGACAGTCATCTAGGTATGGAAACACCTAGAATCCCTGCAGTCTCAAGTGAGCTGCTACTTTTCAGAGGCGATGTCTGCTTAACATACAAGGCCATGTCAAACCCAGAGCTGTTAGACATGCTACACTTAAAGAAATCCCAATCCCTCTGAGCCACACGCTCCAGGGATCTAAACCTTGTCATTACAATAAATAAAACATGCTGGAGGGATAGGTTCTTGACCCAGAGACTCCTCAGACTCTGGAATAGACTGTCCATACATGTCAAGCAGAATGCCTCTTTGGCCCTCTTCAAAAGGAACCTTGACGATTGGATGAAGAAAGGAAATTCACCCCAGGGATCATGTCAGTCACCCTACTAGACAGGGGTCCAGGGAAGTAAATAGTGTGGGAAGAAATAGCCAGGGAATTGTTATGGCTAGGCTTGTATAGGCCCTAGGGCCTATAGCCTAGTACCAACCTATGAACTACTGTCATGCACTTGGTGAACACCCTGGGGGCTGTGGTTAGACCAATGGGCAGAACCCTGAACTGGTAGTGAATGGCTCCCAGACGGAAGCGTAAGTATATTCTGGATTGTCTGTTTATCTTTATGTGACAGTACGCATCCTGAAGGTCTATCAAGTCATTCTTGCCCAGAAAAAGGATAATGGACTGAACCATGACCATCCAAAGCTTGGTATGTCGAACTGACTTGTTCAAGTTGCTGAGATCCAAAATGTGTCTCTACTCCCCTGTTTTCTTTGGCATTAAAAAGCACCATGAGTAAATTCTGGATTCTATCTGGTCTGGTGGGACCACTTGCATAACTCCTTTTTTTTCTAGTAGCTTTTGTATTTGAATTGCTGCTTCTTCCCTCTGACTGAGTGTAACATTGAGGATTTTTCTTGAGACTGGAGGTGGAAAGGAAAAGAGTATTATACAGCCTCTAGATATAATCCTCTGCACCCAATTATGTTTTGTTATGTCTAGCCAGGCTCTCTGGTGCAGGGATAACTGACTCCTGGTTGCCTCCAGAGGTGGGCAATCAAGGCTCGTTTCAGGAGAGCTGGTATGGTCTGTGCAAGAAAGAATCTCTAGACCCATGGTTTTGTGGGCCTCCACTGCTGTAGGGGTGTATTCGACCATTAGAGTTCCCCCCTCTACCTCTGGGGGAATTTCCTCCACGTGTGTCCTATAAAGGATCCTGAGATTTCCTGAACCACATCTTTCAACCACCTCCTGATTTCTTGAAAATGATCTAAGAGGGGTCACAAAATGTACACCCACTTTAGACAGGGTCTTTCCATCTTTCTCACACCTGGATAAAGTTTCTTTCACTGTGGGGCCAAACAAGGAGGTGCTGTCAAAGGGAACACTGATGAACGAAGACATGAAGGGCTCTACAAAATCACATAAGTGCATTCAGGTATGTCTTCTGATGGAAATGCCTGAACCTGTTGCCCTTGAGCTTCCTTTGGCTACATGGAAAATAAGCCTCATGGATGAATTCGAAACAGATTGCAGGGTCACCAATTGAGAAGTCACGGATGCTTGGACCTCTGCAGAAAGTTCCTTGATCAAATCCCTCTGAAACTTAATAAAATGTGCCAAACAATTCAGCAGCCTTAGGGTGAAGGTGACTGAAGCACAGACACGCCTTCCTAAACCTCTCCAATATCTTAGACTCCTTGTAAGGGGGATGAACAGTGGAACTATGCTTGGCAAGTTCCTTTTTGGTGGCCGCCACCATGACCATGGTATCATGGGGCACCCCTTTAGCTCAAACTTTTTTCTGAAGGTGGTGCCAGAATCTTGTCCGGTCTTCTAGGTATGGGTTCAGCTGTGACAGGTTCCTTCCATGCCTGCTGAGAGAACAAATCAATGTGCTCATTGGCAGGCTGAGTAACCCAGGAGGTAGATGAGCCAGTACTGAATGCCTCCAGGAATACCAACTCCTCAGATGAAGGGTTGCTGGACCCAACCACCTGTCTCTTTTAGGATCACAAGGATGTCTCCAAATGAGATGTCTTCTGGAGGTTATTGTGGTGCCCTTTACCTTCATAAAAGTCTGTATCCTCCATGACTGACTCTTATGGAGAGTCCAAGTGCTTCTTCTTGCACTTCTTCCTAGGGACCTCTTCAGTGGGGTGTTTTCGGGTGGTATCGGCAGAAATTGTAATACTCTGCTGGGAAGCCTGGAGATCTCAGACTGGCTGTGGTTGTTGTAAAGAATGGTAAGGCTCTAAGCACAGACACATCAGGACAGAAAGCTGAGGATCTGAGGGGGTTGGATCTATCCATCCTGTCAGAGCAGAGAATACCCTCTTAACCACCTCGAAGGTCAAGTTGCCCAGGAGAGAGACAGATGACCTCAGCACAGAGAAAGCAAGCTTCTGGACCACTATCCTCCCCTTCTCCAAAGACAATCTCCCTGAGGAGGAAGCCAAAGCCAAGCTATCCAGTACCAAGGCTCCGAGGGGCAGAGATGGCTCTGACAACTT
This sequence comes from Protopterus annectens, assembly GCF_019279795.1. Classification (NCBI taxonomy): domain Eukaryota; kingdom Metazoa; phylum Chordata; order Ceratodontiformes; family Protopteridae; genus Protopterus; species Protopterus annectens. The sequence continues at coordinate 656,753,101 of NC_056746.1, forward strand.
CAGAGTCGACTCCAACACCTCGGATCTAACAGGTAAGCTTCGGCTCTGAGAGTCATCTGGATCAGAAGAAATCTGAACTGAAGCACTCAGAGTAATCTTTGGATCCAAGCCAAATGGACCTGGGATGCTTGAATCCAGGGACTCTGAAACAACCAGAGGGATCAGAGGAGGAGGCTGAAGTGGGGGTGTAGTTGATGGACAGGCGCCCTGACCTGAGGGTGTAGGAGCTAGCAAAGACACCCATCTGAATCTGTGTTGAGATGAACTTCCACATCATTCTTTCCATATCTTCTTTCATCAGATTTCTGGATGAATGAGCCGAGGCAGGAGAAGGAGACTTGGACCGGTGCTGTTCTAAAAAGGATGAGGGCACCCTAGAAGGCTGAGGGTCAATGGAAGGTGAGTATCTGATCCTAGGGAGAACTACAGGACTCGAGGCAGTCAGATTCGAGAAAGTTGGATCCATCTCTTTTTTCTTCCTTGGATCCAAGGGTGAAGAGCTTTGGGACCTTTTCAGATCCAACTTAGATCTTTTTCTATTTGGCTCTCAAAGGTGATGAGGTAGAAGGCTTTGGAGAGGAAAACTTAAATTCTTTTGTTTTCTGTTTGGGGGAGTGAGTCCCAGATATCGCTTTTCCAAATGAGGAAAGTAGCAATCCTTTTAATATCAGTTTATTTTTCCTCTCTACAAGCACTCTAAGATTAAAGTTATGGCAGATGGAGCAATCCTCTTGTAAATGTTATGGTCCCAAGCAATAAACACATAGTATGTGGGCATCTTGACAGTGGTAGCTTGTGCCCACACTTGACACACTTCTTAAATCCAGATGGGCCTTCTTGCCATTATACTAATAATAAAACAGTAAGATTAAGTGAGATTAAGTAAGACATTTTTTTTTAATATAGAGAGAGGCAAGACAGAAAAGAATTTACCAACAATGGTAAAAAGGACTACACAACAGTGAGGAAGGAAAGATAAAGTTATAATTACTGAAGGCTAGATGATGGAAAAAAAAAGAAAGAGGATACAGGGGAGATTAACAAATATGGTAATTCAAAAACTACAAAGTCATACAAAGGCAAGGGTTAAGAAAAATAAGAAGGAATAATAAAAGATACAGGAAAATATTAGATTTTTAAGAGGTTTTAAAAGGAAAAAACTGTCATTTATCTGTGAAAGCTTGAGAGCTAGACTGATCACATCTTTTGCAAAAAGTGGCAAACGAGATCTGAGGTAGCTTAGGGTTGGTGCATTATGGTAAGGGAGAAGCTTGAGAGCTTTTTGGTTACCATGAGCTTTAGTAATGGTCAAGTCAGATGCGAGAATCGGATCCAAGCCCATCAGTTGAGGATAGAATGAAACATCAGATCAACTGCAATGCATCAACCCACCTTTGTGAATCATGGGATTGAAATAAAATGGGCTACTCTAAATGATACTGAATGTACATCAACAATTAACTTTAGAGGATGGGGAAATAAATGTATTTTATTGCTTTGATTTACTATGGACTGGAAAAACAAGATTGATATGGCTGATGAAAATGTAAGTACAACTGTTTATAAACATAAATAGAGATAAAAATTATAGTTATGTACTCACCATAACTCTACCTATGTGTTGTCTGTTTCCATCCTTCCTCAGATGATGGGTCTCAAATCCGTCCTTGGACCCATACTCAGCCACTCTGACAGACTTTAGGCTCTGTAGCTCAAGCTCCTCCCCTTAACCACAATCCCTCTCTTCTTCTTAGTTACCTCAGCCTGAGTTTGCCCTCTTCAATTAACCACCACATGACAAAGTAGAATCAGCCACTAACAATCTCTGAAGCAAAAAAGCAAAAGTATTAGCAAAGAGTGGAAAGGGTGAAGAAAACGGAGAAGAGAGTTTTGGAACCCAAATAACAAGACCATTAAGGAATATCCCTCATTGCATACTAGGAGATAATCAAAAGGATGGGGTACTGGAGGGTGGAAAGTTGAGGAAGGATGAAAACAGACAACACAGATGAGGAGTTATAGTGAGTACATAACCATAACATCTGATGTTGTCTTTTTCGATCATTCCTCAAGTGATGGGACAGAGTCCCCAGCTAGAGTGATCTTGGGTATCCCTCAAGGAAGGATATTCTGGTGGACAGCAGAGCCAAAAGCTGCCCTATTCCTAGACAAAATATCTTTCTTGTAATGAGCTACTAAGGTGTAAATATTGGACCATGTAGCAGCTGCAAAGATGTTATCTATGGATGCTTTGGAGCAAAAAGCAGATGATGCGGCCATAGCTTTGGTAGAGTAAGCTTTAGGATGTTTGGGTAATAAAATTCTTTTACTCTTGTAAATGAAGACCATGCAATCAGTGAGCCATCTGGCTAAGTTATCCTTGACACTGCTTTGCCCAACTTAGCATTGGAAAAGGAGACAAACATTTGTTCTGACTTTCTTTGGTCTTTAGTTCTGTGAATGCAAAATCTGAATTGTCTATGCACATCTAACAAATGGAGCATATATCCACCCTTGTTAGAAAAATCTGGGAAGAAGTCTTGTAAGTTAGTTGGCTGGTTAAGGTTAGTTTTTGACACCACTTTAGGCAGGAAAGAAGATAGTCTGTTGCTCTCCTTATGTGCATTAAGAAGACATTGAGGCTTGGGTGTTCGTTTAAGTAGTTTATTGTATACAAATACATCAGGATGGATGGCAGGAACATTAAACTGACTGCATACTTGCATGTTCACACTCTGGCTGCTCACTCAAAATGGATCTCTTGCTTGCATGTGCTCAGTACTGATATGCACTGCTGACTCTCTGGAAAGCTTCTTAAAAGTATATCACACACTCTGATCTACATAGTCTAAAGGGATACTCTGCCCTTATGAAAAAATAGTTAAGGTGGCTGGGACGAAAATGCAGGGAACTCTGATACCTGTCTAGCTGATGTAATGGTGACCAGGAAAAGTGTTTTCCAGGATAAATATTTTAATTCTGCCCAGGCTGCAAGAACAACAGGGGGATGAGTTAACGACTGAAGCATAACAGTAAGGTCCCAAGGAAAGACTAGGTCCTTAATAGAAGGATGAAGCAGCATAGTACCCTTGAGAAATACTTTACACAATTTTAAAAAAGTTAGAGAAGAATGTTTTTCGCCTAAGTGAAATTTTGATATTGCAGCTAGTTGTACATTAGTTGTCAAATAACTGGCCCCATCAATGAAAATGGAAGCCAGGAAATCAAGAATAGCTGGAATCAGTGCTGAAAAGGGGTCTAGATGTCTCTCTCGGGCCCAAACAGAACATATTTTCCACTTGCTCTTGTAAACCTTCCTGGTAGAGGCTTTCTGGGATGACATAAGAACGTGGCAAACAGGGTAAGAAAGACTGGAGTTTCTAGCCATCACTGAAATGTAGAAAAGTACAGTTGTGTACACTTACCATAAATGTAGATATTTGAGTGTATTCACTGTTACAGTCATTACATTTGGGTAATCTGCTTGCAGGTTTCCCTCAGTCGGCCTGAATTCCAAAGTCTTGGGTCCTGCATCGGTTGCTGTCTTCTCTTTCATGACGTCGGGTCGTCAGTGGTATAAAACATGCAGCCGACGCCATTTTCTTTAGTTTTTCTTGCCCCCGATGTCAGGTGCCCCCAAAAAGGTAGCATTATTATATATATATCTATATACATGAATCAATATAAACTTTACCATCATCTACAAGCAAATACACCATATAGGTTGTAGAAGATAGAGAAGGAAAGATAAACTGTAGAATGACAGGGGGATGGAGGGAGGGTAACCTGGACTACAACAGTGAATACATTCTAACATCACATTTATGGTAAGTGTACACAACTGTACTATGTTCTTCGTGTTTCACTGTTGCCGTCATTACATTTGGGTAGAATCCCAAAGCTATGGTTGGGAGGCTGGAGCTAAACAGCATCAGGTGCGGCTATAAGGCCCTGCAGCACTGCAGTGGCAAAGCCTGCCCTGGACTTAGAGTAGAGAGGCAAATGGTAATGCATTGAAAAGGTGTGAACAGAACTCCAAGTAGCAGCCTCTAGAATGTCTTTGGTTGGTACTCCTCTGAGAAAGGCTGCCGAAGTAGCTGCAGCTCTGGTGGAATGAGAAGAGTAAACTTCACGACCCAAGGACAAAACGCCAACCAAAGCAGTCAATAAAATCCTTTATTGGAAAGCCACAACACTTAAAAACAAGTGCTTTCGCTCGGTGCAGTACCAAGCTTTTTCAAGTTCATTAAAAGGGTAAAATGTTTAAGTGTTATATACAAAACCTATGTAACATGGTGTGCATAATTGATTAAATAATTAAATCATTAAGTGATTAAATGAATGTTCGTGAATTAAACACCAAAGGATAAAGTTTAAATACTACTTCCTGTATAAAAAATGAATAAAATGAGTAAAATACAATGAATATGAAACCAAAATAAATATGTAAACATATCTATAAATGCATGAATGTGTGTATACCATTAGTTATAAGACACATATTTAATTAAAAATACGTGTGTTCAATCACAATTAAAATGTGATAAAAAATTCATACAAAAACTTAAACAATCTCTTACTGTTCAAAAAATAAATAAAACACCCTTACAATTTTAGTTTTAGTTATTGTTAAAAATAATGAATATTAAGAATTAATTTGTTGCTTAAGCCAATGCTTAAACAAAAAATATAAAAAACATGTGAATATGTATATATGTAAAATAATTTTAAATAAATGAATTGAAGTAAAGAATATATTTAATAACAAATACGTGCAGAAATATATTACACAGAGGTAAACGATAAACCCATCATGTAAAGTACAACTAAATGGAGCTAAAATGGACCGGGGTGAATTAAAGGCTATAGGCGGGCAGTCCTTAGCTTCAGGACGCTACTGATGTTTATACTATCATTGAGCCCTGGTGGTTTACCTGCATCCAGCCTTAATTGCCACAAAAGTTCTTGATATTCAAGTGTAGTCTCCCAGTCACCAGCTCTAGCTTCAGGCAGAACTTGTTCTAGCACAATGAACTTCAAGCTCATATTAGGACAGGAAATTGTATGCTTGAAAAAGGCATTAGTTTCTTTTTGTTTAGAGATATCGTATAGATGTTCATAAATACACCTTCTAAGGGGTCTTTCTAACATAAAAACTTGTACATACTGTACATAGCCCTAAATAGACTACCCCTTTTGTTGTGCAGTTGGAATAACAACTAGATTTGAAAAGAAATTTCCTAGATGAAATGTATAACTTGAAATCATTACGTATAGCATCACATTGTTTACAGGCCCCACATTTAAAGGTGCCTAGTTTACGTTTGTTTGTTGTAAAATTCAAACTGTCTTTCTTTTCAAATAGTTGTTTAAGATTAATGTCCCTTTTCCTGACAAAACTAGGTTGTGCCTGTACTAGCTCATTGAGTTCATCGTGCAACGTAAGTATTGGCCAATGCTTCCAAATAACATTCTCAATCTCGGGAGAATTGAGTGAATAAGTGTAAATGAAACTACTATGCTGCTTTAGATTACTATCTATTAAATGAACTGGGCTTTGAGAGAGTCCAGTGCCTAATAGGGGTGGATATTTAATGTCTCTGTTAGTAATAATCTCCTCAGCCAAACTTGTTAATAAAGATTCAGGGTATCCCCTTTCCAAAAATAGTTTCTTCATAAATTCTACCTCATTAATAAAATCATTACTGTCACTACACATTCTAGCAGCACAAATAAATTGCCCCTTCACAATCCCTTTCTTTTGATGAAAAGGATGCCCACTTTGAAAATGCAGGTATGAGTTGGAGAAACTTGGTTTTCTAAAAAGTTTAGAAAAAAACATCTTTTTAGAGTCGTCTTTATATAAGGTGACATCCAAGTAGTGTAGCTGTCTTTCACTGATATTACAGGTGAAAGATAAAAAAGTGGTGGTAGAATTGAGGTAATTAAAGAATTCATGAAACTGGTCTAACGGTCCGTTCCATAAAATACATATATCGTCCAAATATCTTTTACAATGGGCGATAGAATGTATCCAGTCCGTAGCAAAAATGTATTTCTGTTCCCATTTGTGTAGTACTAAGTTGGCATAAAGGGAAGCACAAGGGGCACCCATAGCTACCCCTTTTCTTTGCTTAAAAAACTCACCGTTAAAATAAATAAAATTGTTCTGTAAAACTATTTCCATAAATTCTGTTACCAAATTAGTTACTTTGTTAGCTAAATGTGTTTCTGTAGCTAATACTTCGTTAAACCATTCCAAGCCTATTCTGTGAGGAATGCTTGGAAATAGTTCAACTATGTCTATCGTAACCATGTACAAGTCCACCTTATATAATGAAGGTTGAATTCCTTTAAGAAAATCCCATGAGTCTTTACAACAAATGTTACTTAAAGTTGAGACAAAATTCTTAGTAACATGGTTAATAAATTTAGCAAGTGGTTCTGTTGTACTGCCAGCTCCAGATACAATAGGTCTGAATTTTAATGGATTCAGTCCCTTGTGTGTTTCTGGAATTCCAAAAATGGCAGGTGTTCTAGGTCTACTGACATGTAAATAGTTGAATAACTTTTCATTTATTGCTCCTTGCAGTAAATGATCAATAAGTGTAAAATTAATTTTGGATGCTGCCAGATTGACTTTGTTCCTGGAGACTACCTCATATTGTTCAACATCCTGTAACATGACATGTAAATATGAGTCATAGTCAGAACTGTACATAAGAACCACACCCCCTCCTTTATCGGGTTTCATAACTCTTATGTTTTGACCTTTAAAAGTGTTAACTAGTTCCATTTCTTCTTTGTTCAAATTGGCAGGTGGAGAAAATGTATTATGAGAATGTAAAATCCTAAGATCTTTTTCTATTAATTCTTCAAACACCTTAATAGAAGGGTGCATGGGGGGGGGTTAAAAGTACTACTTCTACCCAGCTCATTCTTAGTATTTGTCTGTCCTTTAAAATACAATGCTAAATTTAACTTTCTTGTGAACAGTTTCACGTCTATAAGTGCATGGGTTAAATTGAATGGACGTAAAGGAATAAACTGAAACCCTCAAGTAAATAAGTCAAAGGAGAATTTGTTCACCTCTGTGTCTGTGTAATTATAAATGATAAAATTATATTTTTTAAAAACAGCATATTCATCTGTACTTTCAATGCAAAGATCATCTGATGACCTACTATCTACAATAGTAAAATGTGTATCTAGTTGTGTCTGCTGTTCCAACCTTGTTGGTGAAATCTCTGCCCCCTTCCCCCTACTCTGTCTGGGGGTTGGTGAAAATCCTGGGTGGAATTCTTTCTTCCCTTCTCCGTTAGCCTCTCACTTCTGCGTAATGGTTGTGCATAGAAACCTGGGTAGTTGTTGTCTCTAACACCTTGATTATCACCCGTGTCAAAATTTGTGCAATCTCTACGTGCCTTACCAGGTTTAGGGTAGGCCAAACCCTCCCTATATTCTACCAAATCTCTTTCGAGTTTACGAATTTTACGCTCTACAATTTTTACACAAAACAAGTCTACTTCTTTAAACACACTGTCATAATTCTTTTTCACAGAAAGGAAATTACTATCATTAACTAAAGAGTTGTTCAACAAGTTCAATTCCTTTAAAAGAGTATCAGCCTTCACCTCATACTCGGTAATCATAACATTAAGCATTTCTAAACCAGCCTTATCAAATATTGCGCATAACTTGTCATAATAAGTAGTTCCCTGTTGTACATTGTTGAGGAACTTGTAAAAGCACAAACCCTTCGGTATACGTTTAACTGCTACACATTCTTTGAGATAATTTATCTCCAGCTGGTTACTTTTATATGTGTATAACTTGTCCTTTAACATGTTAAAATCACTTTCCGTGTTCTTGTTCTGATTAGAAATAACAGTACCTTTTTTAAACAAAAACTGCCGTTCAGTCCAAGCGTTAAAACTGAAATTGTGGGACTGTTCATCTGTTAAGTCCATTAAATCCGTTTGCAATCTCGGTGTGTTAACTCCTCGTTCGAGATCAAATGTCATTGAGTGTGAGTGAACCGGACGTTCTTGCAGTGGCACAGGAGATCTTCCTGTAGCCGTGTTGGAAGCACGTTTCTTTCTCTGCTCTAAACCTAGTTGCTGGTTGCCTGGCAATGTGGATGATGCGTTGCTCTGCATAGCGTTAAGCATAGTGGTGAGCTGAGAAATAGTAGTCCAAACCTTATTAAATTCTGCACGGGTGATAGGACTGTCATCACCCTGGTTCCTCAACACTTGAGGAGTGTCCGCAAAGTCAGTTGGTACGAGTCCTTCAGCCATGTCAAGCAAAACCAAAGAAACGAAATGTGAACGGAACCAGAAGAGTAAACTTCACGACCCAAGGACAAAACGCCAACCAAAGCAGTCAATAAAATCCTTTATTGGAAAGCCACAACACTTAAAAACAAGCGTTTTCGCTCGGTGCAGTACCGAGCTTTTTCAAGTTCATTAAAAGGGTAACATGTTCAAGTGTTATATACAAAACCTATGTAACATGGTGTGCATAACTGATTAAATAATTAAATCATTAAGTGATTAAATGAATGTTCGTGAATTAAACACCAAAGGATAAAGTTTAAATACTACTTCCTGTATAAAAAATGAATAAAATGAGTAAAATACAATGAATATGAAACCAAAATAAATATGTAAACATATCTATAAATGCATGAATGTGTGTATACCATTAGTTCTAAGACACATATTTAATTAAAAATACGTGTGTTCAACCACAATTAAAATGTGATAAAAAATTCATACAAAAACTTAAACAATCTCTTACTGTTCAAAAAATAAATAAAACACCCTTACAATTTTAGTTTTAGTTATTGTTAAAAATAATGAATATTAAGAATTAATTTGTTGCTTAAGCCAATGCTTAAACAAAAAATATAAAAAACATGTGAATATGTATATATGTAAAAGAATTTTAAATAAATGAATTGAAGTAAAGAATATATTTAATAACAAATACGTGCAGAAATATATTACACAGAGGTAAATGATAAACCCATCATGTAAAGTACAACTAAATGGAGCTAAAATGGACCGGGGTGAATTAAAGGCTATAGGCAGGCAGTCCTTAGCTTCAGGACGCTACTGATGTTTATACTATCATTGAGCCCTGGTGGTTTACCTGCATCCAGCCTTAATTGCCACAAAAGTTCTCGATATTCAAGTGTAGTCTCCCAGTCACCACCTCTAGCCTCAGGCAGAACTTGTTCTAGCACAATGAACTTCAAGCTCATATTAGGACAGGAAATTGTATGTTTGAAAAAGGCATTAGTTTCTTTTTGTTTAGAGATATCGTATAGATGTTCATAAATACGCCTTCTAAGGGGTCTTTCTGTCTTTCCAACATAAAAACTTGTACATACTGTACATACCCCTAAATAGACTACCCTTTTGTTGTGCAGTTGGAATAACAACTAGATTTGAAAATAAATTTCCTAGATGGAATGTATAACTTGAAATCATTAAGTATAGCATCACATTGTTTACAGGCCCCACATTTAAAGGTGCCTAGTTTACGTTTGTTTGTTGTAAAATTCAAACTGTCTTTCTTTTCAAATAGTTGTTTAAGATTAATGTCCCTTTTCCTGACAAAACTAGGTTGTGCCTGTACTAGCTCAATGAGTTCATCGTGCAACGTAAGTATTGGCCAATGCTTCCAAATAACATTCTCAATCTCGGGAGAATTGAGTGAATAAGTGTAAATGAAACTACTATGCTGCTTTAGATTACTATCTATTAAATGAACTGGGCTTTGAGAGAGTCCAGTGCCTAATAGCGGGGGATATTTAATGTCTCTGTGAGTAATAATCTCCTCAGCCAAACTTGTTAATAAAGATTCAGGGTATCCCCTTTCCAAAAATAGTTTCTTCATAAATTCTACCTCATTAATAAAATCATTACTGTCACTACACATTCTAGCAGCATGAATAAATTGCCCCTTCACAATCCCTTTCTTTTGATGAAAAGGATGCCCACTTTGAAAATGCAGGTATGAGTTGGAGAAACTTGGTTTTCTAAAAAGTTTAGAAAAAAACATCTTTTTAGAGTCGTCTTTATATAAGGTGACATCCAAGTAGTGTAGCTCTCTTTCACTGATATTACAGGTGAAAGATAAAAAAGTGGTGGTAGAATTGAGGTAATTAAAGAATTCATGAAACTGGTCTAACGGTCCGTTCCATAAAATACATATATCGTCCAAATATCTTTTATAATGGGCGATAGAATGTATCCAGTCCGTAGCAAAAATGTATTTCTGTTCCCATTTGTGTAGTACTAAATTAGCATAAAGGGAAGCACAAGGGGCACCCATAGCTACCCCTTTCTTTGCTTAAAAAACTCACCGTTAAAATAAATAAAATTGTTCTGTAAAACTATTTCCATAAATTCTGTTACCAAATTAGTTACTTTGTTACCTAAATGTGTTTCTGTAGCTAATACTTCGTTAAACCATTCCAAGCCTATACTGTGAGGAATGCTTGGAAATAGTTCAACTATGTCTATCGTAACCATGTACAAGTCCACCTTATATAATGAAGGTTGAATTCCTTTAAGAAAATCCCATGAGTCTTTACAAATGTTACTTAAAGTTGAGACAAAATTCTTAGTAACATGGTCAATAAATTTAGCAAGTGGTTCTGTTGTACTGCCAGCTCCAGATACAATAGGTCTGAATTTTAATGGATTCAGTCCCTTGTGTGTTTTTGGAATTCCAAAAATGGCAGGTGTTCTAGGTCTACTGACATGTAAATAGTTGAATAACTTTTTGTTTATTGCTCCTTGCAGTAAATGATCAATGAGTGTAAAATTAATTAGTATTTGTCTGTCCTTTAAAATACAATGCTAAATTTAACTTTCTTGTGAACAGATTCACGTCTACAAGTGCATGGGTTAAATTGAATGGACGTAAAGGAATAAACTGAAACCCTCGAGTAAATAAGTCAAAGGAGAATTTGTTCACTTCTGTGTCTGTGTAATTATAAATGATAAAATTATCTTTTTTAAAAACAGCATATTCATCTGTACTTTCAATGCAAAGATCATCTGATGACCTACTATCTACAATAGTAAAATGTGTATCTAGTTGTGTCTGCTGTTCCAACCTTGTTGGTGAAATCTCTGCCCCTTCCCCCTACTCTGTCTGGGGGTTGGTGAAAATCCTGGGTGGAATTCTTTCTTCCCTTCTCCACTAGCCTCTCGCTTCTGCGTAATGGTTGTGCATAGAAACCTGGGTAGTTGTTGTCTCTAACACCTTGATTATCACCCGTGTCAAAATTTGTGTAATCTCTACGTGCCTTACCAAGTTTAGGGTAGGCCAAACCCTCCCTATATTCTACCAAATCTCTTTCGAGTTTATTGACCATGTTACTAAGAATTTTGTCTCAACTTTAAGTAACATTTGTAAAGACTCATGGGATTTTCTTAAAGGAATTCAACCTTCATTATATAAGGTGGACTTGTACATGGTTACGATAGACATAGTTGAACTATTTCCAAGCATTCCTCACAGTATAGGCTTGGAATGGTTTAACGAAGTATTAGCTACAGAAACACATTTAGGTAACAAAGTAACTAATTTGGTAACAGAATTTATGGAAATAGTTTTACAGAACAATTTTATTTATTTTAATGGTGAGTTTTTTAAGCAAAGAAAAGGGGTAGCTATGGGTGCCCCTTGTGCTTCCCTTTATGCCAACTTAGTAATACACAAATGGGAACAGAAATACATTTTTGCTACGGACTGGATACATTCTATCACCCATTATAAAAGATATTTGGACGATATATGTATTTTATGGAATGGACCGTTAGACCAGTTTCATGAATTCTTTAATTACCTCAATTCTACCACCACTTTTTTATCTTTCACCTGTAATATCAGTGAAAGACAGCTACACTACTTGGATGTCACCTTGTATAAAGACGACTCTAAAAAGATGTTTTTTTCTAAACTTTTTAGAAAACCAAGTTTCTCCAACTCATACCTGCATTTTCAAAGTGGGCATCCTTTTCATCAAAAGAAAGGGATTGTGAAGGGGCAATTTATTCGTGCTGCTAGAATGTGTAGTGACAGTAATGATTTTATTAATGAGGTAGAATTTATGAAGAAACTATTTTTGGAAAGGGGATACCCTGAATCTTTATTAACAAGTTTGGCTGAGGAGATTATTACTAACAGAGACATTAAATATCCCCCGCTATTAGGCACTGGACTCTCTCAAAGCCCAGTTCATTTAATAGATAGTAATCTAAAGCAGCATAGCAGTTTCATTTACACTTATTCACTCAATTCTCCCGAGATTGAGAATGTTATTTGGAAGCATTGGCCAATACTTACGTTGCACGATGAACTCAATGAGCTAGTACAGGCACAACCTAGTTTTGTCAGGAAAAGGGACATTAATCAAACAACTATTTGAAAAGAAAGACAGTTTGAATTTTACAACAAACAAACGTAAACTAGGCACCTTTAAATGTGGGGCCTGTAAACAATGTGATGCTATACTTAATGATTTCAAGTTATACATTCCATCTAGGAAATTTCTTTTCAAATCTAGTTGTTATTCCAACTGCACAACAAAAGGGGTAGTCTATTTAGGGCTATGTACAAGTTTTTATGTTGGAAAGACAGAAAGACCCCTTAGAAGGCGTATTTATGAACATCTATACGATATCCCTAAACAAAAAGAAACGAATGCCTTTTTCAAACATACAATTTCCTGTCCTAATATGAACTTGAAGTTCATTCTGCTAGAACAAGTTCTGCCTGAGGCTAGAGGTGGTGACTGGGAGACTACACTTGAATATCGAGAACTTTTGTGGCAATTAAGGCTGGATGCAGGTAAACCACCAGGGCTCAATGATAGTATAAACATCAGTAGCGTCCTGAAGCTAAGGACTGCCCGCCTATAGCCTTTAATTTAATTCATCCCGGTCCGTTTTAGCTCCATTTAGTTGTACTTTACATGATGGGTTTATCGTTTACCTCTGTGTAATATATTTCTGCACGTATTTGTTATTAAATATATTCTTTACTTCAATTCATTTATTTAAAATTCTTTTACATATATACATATTCACATGTTTTTTATATTTTTTGTTTAAGCATTGGCTTAAGCAACAAATTCTTAATATTCATTATTTTTAACAATAACTAAAACTAAAATTGTAAGGGTGTTTTATTTATTTTTTGAACAGTAAGAGATTGTTTAAGTTTTTGTATGAATTTTTTATCACATTTTAATTGTGGTTGAACACACGTATTTTTAATTAAATATGTGTCTTATAACTAATGCTATACACACATTCATGCATTTATAGATATGTTTACATATTTATTTTGGTTTCATATTCATTGTATTTTACTCATTTTATTCATTTTTTATACAGGAAGTAGTATTTAAACTTTATCCTTTGGTGTTTAATTCACGAACATTCATTTAATCACTTAATGATTTAATTATTTAATCAATTATGCACACCATGTTACATAGGTTTTGTATATAACACTTGAACATTTTACCCTTTTAATGAACTTGTAAAAGCTCGGTACTGCACCGAGCGAACGCGCTTGTTTTTAAGTGTTGTGGCTTTCCAATAAAGGATTTTATTGACTGCTTTGGTTGGCGTTTTGTCCTTGGGTCGTGAAGTTTACTCTTCTGGTTCCATTCACATTTCGTTTCTCTGGTGGAATGAGACCTAATGCCCTTGGGCACAGGTTTACCATGGTGTAAGTAGCAGAAACGGATGCAGTGGCTTATCCACTTTGAAATTGTCTGCTTTGAAATAGCCTTTCCTTCTGATCCTGCAGCATATGACACTAGTAATTGCTCAGTTTTTCTTTGAGCTTTTGTCCTGCTCAAGTAGAATCTTAGCTGTCTGTGTACATCCAAGGAATGCAGAATTCTCTCCCCTTAGTTCTGCGGATTTGGATAAAAAGTTGGGAGATGAACTATTTGGTTAAGAGCCACACTGGAAACCACCTTAGGCATAAAAGTAGGATTTGTCCTCAGAGACACCCTGTCTGGGTAAAATATGATAAAAGGCTATACAGCCATGAGGGCCTGTAGCTCTGAAACTCTTCTTGCTGAAGTAATTGCTAGTAGCAGAGCTGTCTTCCATGATAAGAACTTTATATCAGCGGTAGCGGCTGGTTCAAATGGAGGCAGGGTGAGCTTTTCCAGCACATAATTGAGGTCCCATGCAGGTAATGGTGATCTTCTAGGAGGCCTTAGGTTTTTGGCTCCTCTAAGATACTGCTTTAGTAAAGGATGAGAAAAGATTGGTGGCTCTGTATTGTAATGAGTCAAAATGGCAGAGGCATATATTTTGATTGATGAGAAAGATAGGCCTTTGTCAAGCATCTCAGTTAAGTATTGTAATATTTGAGGAATATGTGGTTCTGCTGTATCAGTTCCTTGTGCTTGATTCCAAGCACAGAATCTCTTCCATTTGTCAGCATAAGATTTTCTAGTACTAGGCCTTCTGGCTTCCAAAATGACATCCATCACAGCTTTACTGAGAGGTGCCGTTTGTACGATTACATGATTAGCCATGCTGCCAGGTTCAGAGTCCAAAGTTGATTTTGCAGGATCTGATTATTTTGCTGGGACAGTAGTTGTGGTCTTTGAGGCAAGGTCCAAGCTGGGTATTGAGACAAGTTCCTTAGGATTGGGTACCAGTATTGGCAGGCCCAGTCCGGGGCCATTAATATCATCTTTGGCTTCTCTTGTCTGACTTTTAGGAGGACATTGGGTAGAAGAGGCAGAGGAGGAAAGGCGTAAACTTACAGGTTTTTCCAACTGAAGGATAGGGCATCCACTTTCCATGCTTGTCTGTGATATGTCCTTGTACAGAATCTTTTCAATTGATAATTTTGAGGAGAGGCAAATAGATCTATGTCTGGGCTCCCTCATTTTTCTGTTATCATGCTGAATACTTGTGGATTTAGTTTCCACTCGTGAAGATCCATAAGGTTTCTGCTTAGATCGTCTGCTAGAGTGTTCTGTTTTCCTGGCAGGAATTGAGCTTGAAGATTTATTTGGTAGGTCAAAGCTGTGCCCCACAGTGCCATGGCAAATCTTCAAAGGGGGTATGAGTGCATGCCCCCCTTGCTTGTTTATGTACCACATGACTGTGGTGTTGTCCTTCTTTATCAGTAGTTGTCCTGGATGAAGTAAGTCCTTGAAGGCTTTTAGGGCATTTTGAACAGCTAGCATCTCTTTCTGGTTGATATGTAGATGCATTTGATTTGGTGCCCATATGCCCTGAATACATCTTCCTGCCATGTGGACCACCCAGGCATAATCTGATGCTTCTGTTGTTAAGGTTTGGCTGGCAGGGGGTGGAGTGAAGGGCCGTCCCATGTTTTGGTGACAGGCCTTTGCCCACCATAGAAAATCCTGTTGCAGGCAGGGGATGAGAGGAATCATTGTTTCCAGACTGTGTGAATGTTGACTCCATAAACTTTTTAGGTACCATTGAAATTTCCTCATATGCAGTCTTGCATATGGAATTAGTAGGATGCAGGATGCCATGAAGCCCAGAGCCTGAAGAATTTGTCTTGCAGAAGACTGGGTTTTTGTTGCCATCAGTTTGAAGTAAGTAGTCAGTTGCCTTTGTTTGTCTGGTGTGAGGTAAGCCATCTGGGCAGTTGTATGCAAGCTTGCACCCAGGAATGTTATCTTTTGAGAGGGTACCAGTTGTGATTTCTTTTCATTTATTGCATACCCTAGGTAGGCTAGAAGCCTTTTCACAAACGGCAGGTGTCGTAGAAGAGTGTCCTTGTTCTCTGCTTGAATGAGACAGTCGTCCAAGTAAGGATATATTTGAATAATTCTTTGTCTGCAAAATGCAATTACTGCTGCCAGGCACTTTGTAAAGACCCTGGGCGCAGTAGATAAGACAAAGGGCAGTGCAGAGAATTGGTAATGCATTAAGCCAGCTTTGAATCTAAGGTATCTTCTGCATGACTGTCTTATTGGGAGATGCAGGTATGCCTCTTTTAAGTCTAAAGTCACCAGCCAAGCATTCTTGCCCAGCATGGGCAGAAGGTGTTGCAAAGTGAGCATTTTGAATTTTGGAATTTCCAGATATGTGTTCATAATCGATACATCCAGTATTGGCCACCAGGCCTTCTCCTTTCTGGGTACCAAGAGCAGTCTTGAGTACAAAACTTGTCCTTTTTCCTGCTCTGGTAATGTCTGAATGGCCCCCATATCCATGAGGGACGTAACCTGTTTCTGTGCATCTGCCCATTGGTTTTTTGGCAGGTCTGGCCAACCATTTGTCATTGGTAGAGTGTGGAAATGGAATCTGTATCCCTGTGATATGATGTTCAGTACCCACTTGTCCTGGGTTATTAACTGCCAATTTTGAGCAAAAAGTGCTAATTTTCCCCCTGTGGGTGCTGCCAAAAGATAAGTGCTTGGTGTAGGCAGAGGGAAGTCATTTTGATTGCTCTCTGTAGGTTTGCACTTTATCTCCTCCAGATTTGGAAGTGGATGCGCCCCATTGCTTTGACCTGTATGACTCTTGAGCCTGGTACCTAGAACCCTTAGGGCGTCTGGATTTGCCCCTTTGAGCTCTGTCTGACACAGGAAAGGACCAATTTTTTGTAGGCCAGTGTCTACTGAATCTAGGTGGCTGCACTTGTAAGACATCTTTAACAGTTTGCATAGACTTAGCTTTGTCTTCCATTTTCTTTAAAACCTCTTCTGCCTTAATACCAAACAAAGAATCATGCTGTAAAGGTGCATCTAGCATTTTAGCTTTAACATGATCAAGCAAATTTTGTTCCTTTAACCAGGCATGCCTCCTAATCACAGATCCAGTAACTGCGGCCCTGCAGGAGGCCTCTAAAGAATCAAAACCACATTGCAAAGTATGCTTTCCAACTGGTTGAGCTGCATGAAATAATTCCTGCAATTCCTTATTTTCTGCACATTCTGAAATCAATATCATTTTCTGTTTCAGCAATCCCATAACATGTTGTTGGTACTTAAGCATATGAAATTGACAGTTTAAGGCCCTGACTGCCAAGTCTGCAGATGTATAAACCTTTTTTCCCCATCTGTCCAGCACCCTTGAATCTCTGTCGGAGGGGATAGGGTTTTTTTGCTGTTGAGACCTTAACTCCCTTTGGACCCTGTGAAATGGTTTCAGGATCAGCAGCAGGGTTTCTAAATAAAAATTTATGAGAGTCGGAGACCCTGTAATACCTGTCAGGCTTACTGGGAGCTGGAGGCAGAGAGTCAGGGTTCAGGGGTCAGGCTTGACTCCGAAAAAACATCATCCACAATGTCTAACACAGGGGGAATGGCTAAAGGTTTGTGCTGAGGGAGAAGGAGGAAATCCCTGAGCCTCTTTTTTGATTCTGAGAAGTCTTGACTCTCCCAGTGAAAACGCTCCCTCAAAGTATGCAAGGTTTCTCCAAATGAATAATCCTCAGAAGGAGATGCAGATGGAATAGACTCCTCAGCATCAGAATCCTCATAGGGAGGTAGAGATAATTCCTGATCAGAAGAGGAATCAAAAGAAATAGAAACCTGATCTGAAGATTCATAGTCAGTGTCTTGCCTAGGCCTCTTATCTGGAGGGGGATGGGTACCCCTGATCAAGGTAATAAGGTCTTCAGCCATTTTGATTATCTGTTTTTTAGGCATAGAGGCCTGTGCACATGGCTCAGGCGTCATTTTTTTAGTTTTAGAAGGTTTTGCAGCTTTTGTTGGCTTGATATAAAAATGTTGAGGTCTGAATACACCCTCAGAAGCCGGTGCCTGCTCAGCGGCTCCGGACCCATCCGAGGAAGATACATCCGTCAGTCCAATACCTTGGGTATCTTGCAGTATGCCGGACTCCGCATGGGCGTCGGTAGGGGCCTGCGACTTGAAGGTAGCGGGTATCAGGGGCTGTGAAAGTGCCTCACTGAGTACCGGCAAACTGGCGACTGGCTTAGGAGAAGCTTCGTCGTCGGTTTTGGATCTCGACTGCCTTTCTCTGTCCTTTTCTTTGCGTTTTTTATGTACTCCGGTAGTCGGATTGTTATCTGACAACATCTCTGGGTAGTTAAATCTGTTTCCAAAATACTTAGATGCAAAAATATACCGACCCTTAATAGTGTGTTGGTTAAATCTAGCACAAAACTGACAGCCAGGCACGTTGTGATCAGGGCCTAGGTAAGGAATACAGTATAAATGGAAATCCTTATGAGGTATTTGCTTCCCACAAGTAATACAATTATTAACTTTTTCTGACATTGGTAAAAAGCAAGAAAAAGGTTTCCCCAATGGGGTACTTAGCTTTATTGAAGACTTGGTTCTGAAACTCAAATGTGAATATTTCAGTAGTTGGCCGACCGGCACTTGCAAAATGCTTCTGCGTCAGGCACCGCACGGCAAGAAAGACTAAAGAAAATGGCGCTGGCTGCATGTTTTATACCCCTGACAACTTGACGTCATGGAAGAGAAGACAGCAACCGACGCAGGACCCAAGACTTTGGAATTCAGGCCGACTGAGGGCAACCTGCAAGCAGATTACCCAAATGTAATGACTGCAACAGTGAAACATGAAGAACATCCATGTGGTCAGCTTCAGAGACTGTATGTCCAGGAGTGGCAAACCAGATGAGTGAAAGTGAAGATTACGAATAGGATACAGCACCTAGGGAGGGTGAACTAAGTGAGGCCATAGGAAGGGAAACCACACTTGGCGAGGTCAGAATGGGGCAATGAGGATATCCTTGCTCCTCGACTGTAGTACTTTCTGAATAAATGTGGTATGAGTGGAGCTGGAGGAAAGGCATATAGTAGGCCAGAGGGCCAACAATGAACTATACAGTCTCTTGGTGTCTCCCCGTCTAGAGGGATCAGGACAAAGCACCTGCTGCACTTGGTACTGAGGAGGAGAAGCAAAGAGGTCGCAGCATGGTTGACCCCATCAGCGAAATATCATTTCCACCACTGACTGATTGAGAGACCACCTGTGACAGAGTAAGATGGACCTGCTCACATTTTTGGATAGCATGTTGGTTATCCCCAGAATATGCACTGCGAAGAGAAAGCAGTTGGGACAGATTGCCCATTGCTTACTGTCATTAGCACCCAACATAGTGGGTAAGATCTGGTTCCCCATGTTTGTTGATGTATCAGACTACAGACCTGTTGTCTATCTGAATAACAATCATCCCTAGACCAAGAATATCTTGAAACACCTATAATGCTAATAGGACATTTCGCTCTCATTTCTAGGAAGTTGATGTGAAGACCAACCTCTGTCTGGGAGCATGTGCCTCGGAATGTCCTTCCCAAGTAACCCCCCCCCCCCTCCATCCTAGCTGGGAAGCATCTGTAGTCTCTATTGACTTGGGCGTGGGTAGAGTAAAAAGGCGGCCCAAGTGACTTCTTGTACGTGAACCCACCATACTAACTGATGCCTGCAGATGCTCATGATATGAATTAGTGCTGTCAGTGGATGGTGTCTTATTGACTACTGCACTGTAAAACCCTCCTGTAAAAGTGACCCAAAGGAACTAGTACTATTGACATTGCTATCGACTCTAGTAGTTGTGAAATTACTTTTGCTATCAGTAATACTTGTTTTTGTAATGTGTCCACTCTTGTCTGTGGCAGATTTGCTATTTGTTTTGTATATCTAAATGGGCACCAATGAACTCCAGAGACTGCATCAGGCATGGCTGTGATTTGTTGTAATTTATAGTAATAGGTGGAGCAAGTAGTCCCCGGACTGAATGAATAGAGAGTTGGTGGAAACAGATAGGAGCCAGTCATCTAGATAAGGAAACACTCAGAATCTGTGCAGCCTCCAACTCCAGAGACTGCATCAGGCATGGCTGTGATTTGTTGTAATTTATAGTAATAGGTGGAGCAAGTAGTCCCCGGACTGAGGTGGTGCCTCAACGGATCCTGGAAACTATCGCCCCATAAGTCTCACTAGCTTGGTCTGCAAAGCTATGGAAAGGATCATCATGGACCTTATAAATAAAGATATTGGGGACCTGCAGACACTGGATCCTACCCAGTTCAGCTTTGTTAAGGGCAGATCCTGCCTCTTGAACCTGGTCGATTTCTTTGAAACAGTCACCAAGGCCATTGACAAGGGGAAGGTGGTCCACACAGCCTACCTGGACCTCGCAAAAGCCTTTGATACAATACCCACTCGGGCATTATAGATAAGCTCACCAGCTTAAATATAAACCCCTATGTCACTAGATGGGTTGCAAACTGGCTCAAGGACAGAACCCACATGGTTAGAATAGCTGGAGCCATGTCAGACTCCAAACCAGTTACAAGTGGCGTCCCACAAGGCTCAGTCCTGGGACCTCTCTTGTTCGGTATATATTTCTCGGAGGTACAGGCCAACATGGAAGGACTGTGGCTGACCAAGTTCGCAGATGACTGCAAACTGGGCGCCATAATAGACTCTCCAGCCGACACAAACATCCTCCAAAAGGGCCTCTTAGAAATAGACAACTGATGCCAGAGCCATGGCCTCAAGCTAAATGCCAAAAAGTGTATAGTCATCCCCTTTGGCAAAAACAAAGTGCCCACAAATGACCACATAGGTGGTAATCCATTAAGTACAGAAGAAGTAATTAGGGACCTGGGGACCCAAGTTGATAGCAATCTCTCATTTGACAACCACGTGGCCAAAGTGGTTAGAAAAACATTTTATATAGCCCACGTAATCATGAAGGGATTCACATCTAGATCAGGGGAGGTCATCGTGCCTCTTTACTCATCCCTCATCAGGCCCATAATTGAGTACAATGCCCCTTTTGGGATGTACCTTACCAGACACTTGCAGCAACTGGAAAGACCCCAAAAGTACCTCACCAAGAGGATCAAGGGGCTCAAACAGATGCCGTATGCTGCCCGGTTAAAGAAACTCCAGCTCTACTCAGTGGCATACCGCCTGCTCAGAGGCAATCTGTGCCTGACGTATAAAGCCATGTCCAACCCGGAATTAATGGACATGCTGCACCTCAGAAAATCCAAATCCAATCGAGCTACGCACTCGAGGGACTTGAACCTCAGCACTGAAATAAATAGGACATGCTGGAGGGACAGATTCATAACCCAGATGCTCCCTTCACTCTGGAATAAAATCCCAGTCCAGGTTAGGCAGAGTCCCTCATTGACTCTCTTCAAGAGGAATCTTGATGAGTGGATGGGAGATCGTAGGTTTACCCGGGTATCACTTCTATGTCACTGTTAGACAGAGGCACAGTATACTAACCTTGAAAAAGGGCATAGCAAAATTAATTTAATATGGGTGGCGAAAGCCATACACACTCTGGCTAGGCTTATAAATGCCCTAGGGCAGATAGCCTGGTATGAACCTATGAACCTATGAACCTATGAATGAATAGAGGGTTGGTGGAAACAGATAGGAGCCAGTCATCTGGATAAGGAAACACTCAGAATCTGTGCAGTCTTAGGTGAGCTGCAACCACTGCCATGCACTTGGTGAACACCCTGACGGCTGTGGTGAGACCAAAGGGCAGTGCTCTGAACTGGTAGTGACTAGCTCCCAGCTGGAAGTGTAGATATTTCCTGCCGGAGTGCCTGTGTATTTTGATATAATTGTACACATCCGGGAGATCTACTGAGTGCACCCCATCATCTTTCCACAACAGTGGTAAGATGGACTGAACCATGATCATTCAGAACTTTGAATGTTTTACAAAGTGAGAGGGATTTCTGAAATCCAAAATTGGCCTAATGTCCCCTGTCTTCTTCGTCACAAAAAATAATCTTGAGAAAGTTTCAGATCCTTGTTAGTCTAGGGGGACCAGGTGGATGGCTCTTTTCCTCAGCAGCATTTCTATTTCTATGGCTGCTGCTTTCCTCTGACTGCATGGAACATCAGGAATTCTTTTGTTGCATTTTGGGGGTAGGAGGGAAATGGTATGTAATAACTTCTGGATATTATACTCTCACCCAAGAATCTTTGGTAATGGCTCTCCAGGCTTCTGGGTGTAGAGATAAGCACCCCCTTCAGAGATGCTAAAAAGGCTTCTCAGAGAAGTGTCCCCTGAAGAACTGATATTGCAGGCCACCTCTGCCAAGGGGGTGGTGTCTTCCATTAGATTTCTTCCCTCTGCTGCGAGGGGAAGTACCTCTAGAGAAATCTTGGGAAGAACCTTGTGTTTTTCTAAACCACAATTTTTTGCCATCTCTCTGGTTTTGGGAGAAAAAATGGATCCCAACAGCATACAAAGTCTTCCCATCTTGTTCACTCCTACAGAGTGTCTCTGGGATGAAAAAAAGGTGAATTTATCAAAGGGGGCATTGATAAACAAAGACTTGAAGGGTCCACAAAAATCACAAAGATGCTTCCAGAAGTACCTCCTGATGGTTATTCCTGAACAAGCCAATCTAGCTGCTCTCTTTGAGGCATGAGATATCAATCCCATGGAAGCACTGGATGGAGACTAAAGGGTGGGCAGGTGCGAAGAAACTGTCTTTTTTCCTCTGCAGACATGGATGCTGAGTGGGTATTCGAAAACTGTTTGATCAATTCCCTCTGAAATCTTGTCACATGTGCCAGATAATTTAGAGACCTGAAGATGAATGTCACTGAAGCATAGATATGCTTTCCATATCTGTCTACCATCTTAGAAGCCTATTAGGAGGATGGACAGAAGAACTCTGTTCCAGGAGTTCTTCCTTAGTGACTGCTGCAAACATCACTGCATCCACAAGGGGATCTGTACTCCAGTGAGCCATATCCTTAAGTGCTATGAGTTATTTTCAGGGTGTTTGGGAATGGTCTGTGTGACATCCAGATCCTTCCAGGCCCAGCAGGAGATAAGGTATACCATTCCATCCAATACCATTCCATCCACTCAGGGGACTACCAGAGTCATAGCTGAGGTGGTTCTAAAAGCCTCAATGAATACTAATTCCTCTTGGGAAGGGGGGGGGTCAGAAGACCAACCACCTTTCTGTCTCAGAAGTTCAAATATTTAACCAAATGAGACATAGTCAAGGGGTAATCTGGGGGACCATTCCACTTCATTGAAGTCAGTGTCTTCTGTTGAATACCCTTGTGGATAGTCCAGGTGTTTCCTCTTACATGTTCACTTTCCAGGTTGCTCTTTGGTGGGAGGCTCTGGAGAGGACTTGGAAGTGCCAGCAGAGTGCTAAAAGAGGACAGTGTCAAGGCTTGACCAGACCAGCTGTCCCAATGGGACAGGATTAAAAGACCCAGCTTCCAGAGATGGCAGCTGAGTATGGGAAGGACCCTAGGAAGAAATGATGTATTTTCCCCTAGAAGCAGGGAAAGCTCTCTCTCCACTACCTTGAAAACTGAAGATACAGGGTAGCCGAGTTCCAGACTTGAAGCAGGAGCTGGGGCCATTTTGTCTACATCTGAGGCTCTGAGGGGAAGGGACAGCTCCGAGAACATCAGAGTTGAGTTTCTGTGAGAAACTATCCAACTGTATTATTTTTTATATCTCTGTGTTTGAAACTCTGTTGTTTATTGTATTCAATATTCTCCTGTTTTCTTTCTGTTTTATCATTAAATATTTAATACCTTTCATTGTGGCTAGTCTTTTAGAGAATACTTTTAACATCTTGAGAGTACTTATGCTTGTTTACTAAACACTGTGGCCAATTCTGAAAGCCTTGCTGCTTTGGTCACAACCTGCCACTTGTATTACTATTAATTTTACACAGTATAATTGGGTACCCTTTGTAGCAGCCTTAGGGTAGCCGACTGATGGCACTTTGACTACCTCAGAGTCTGGGCAAAAAGGGACACAGCTAGTAAATTTGTGTCAGCTTTTCCCAGGTGCATATGTGTGTGTAAAACTCATATAGCCAAGTGCGTGTGTCAGCTACTGGGAACAGGGACACAGAGCTCCAAAGTGGTAAGTGTGGAGTTTGTGTGGGTCTGGAGGGAGAAGGAGAGTCCAAGCCCCAGGTCTAGAGCATGCTCCCTGTGTGCTCTTAAGAGAAATTGTGTTTGGTGCAGGGAGATGCATCTGAAAATACTGCGTGAATCCATCTTTGCTTTTAGTGACCATCCCCTCACCAGAGTCAGTGGTGAGGATTGACTCTCCTTGATTGCTGGCCCAGAGTAGGGACCCATCAAGTTCTTTAGTCAAATCCCTCTACAATCTTATAAAATGTGGCAGATAACTGAACGACCACAGACAAGGTTTTCTGAAGCATAAATGTACTTACCAAATCTGTCCAAAGCCCTGGACTCCCTGTTAGGGTGATGGTGAGAACAGCTCTACAAGCTCATTTTTTGTGGCCATCACCACAACCATGGCATCAACTGGGACCCCATTGCCCAAGTGTGTCCTGCCCTTGGGAGGGGCTAAAATTTGTCTAGATGCTTAGGGATGGGTTCTACAGTATCTGGTTCATTCCACTCCCGATAAAAAATGAGATCTAGAAGTTCATCAGCCAGGTGGTCACCCAAGACATAGCCAGGCCAGACCAGAAAGCCTCCAGGAGCAATGACTCCTCTTGGTAAGTGGTAACAGAAGACCAATGACCTTTTTGTTTTAAAAGCTCAAGAATATCTCCAGATGAGATGTCTTTAGGTGGAGATTTGGGGGATCCTTCCTCTTCATCGAAATTGTTGTCCTCCATGAGAGATTCTTGAGGGGAACCAAATGTCTCCTTTTACATGTTCTCTTCCAAGGGAACTCATCAGCGGGATCGTCTGGTGAGGTATCAGAAGTGATGGGGGATCCTGACGGACTGACTGGTGACTTGAATGGGCTGGCTGTCCTAGTGGAATGGAAGAACAAAAACCCAAAGGAGGTAACCTGACCAGATCTGAAGGGGGTAGGAATGCCCTTTCTCTAGGTAAAGAGAAGGCCCTCTACACAATCTCAAAAGCAGAGTGCTTAGGAGAGAAAGAATCTGACGGTAATAGAGCCAACATCTCCCAAACTATTGGCTCCTGTAATCCTGCAAGCACTTCACCAGGGGATGGAGTTGGATCAGAGCTGTCCAGCACTGAGGCTCCGAGGGGTAGGGACAGCTATGATAACTTTGGTGTCAACTCTGGTCCCTTGGATCCAGTGCCCATGCTTTGGCTCTGAAAGTCCTTTGCAAAGACAGATGGTTCAGGGAAGTGACTGGAGTCAAAGAAAAAATTGTTTTTGGATCTGATGAGGACACCCCCAGTGTTCTCAGACCCAAGGGTTATGAAACAGTGAGTCTGATCGGAGATGAAGAAACCAGAGGGGAAGTAGTCACAGGCAGGCTCACAGATCTGATGTGAGCCAGAGTTGGGATTACTCGTATCTGGATCTGAGCTCTGAGGAATTTCCTCATCATCCTATCCACTTCAGCCTCGGACAAACTCCTTGAAGACCTGAAAGAAGAGATCATGGATGGAGGTCTACAATGCTTGTGGGCAGATTCCTGCAAGAAAGGAGAAGGGAGATGAGATCTTCTCAGACCCAGAAGGGAGGTGACAGGATTTGGGGTGATTTGGATTTCGGAGCAGAGGGATCCAAAGTGGTCAGATCCAACTTTTTAATACTTTTGTAGGTGGCGCCATGGAAGAAGCCAAAGAAGATGTGGGATCTGGAGATCCTTTTCAGGAGTCTTTGTCCTTGGCAGACAAGTTTAGCTTCCCTTTGTCAGTTTTCTTTTATCTCCAGGTGAAGTAGAACAAGTAGTGGAAGGGAGAAGCCCCTTCAATACAAGTTTATTCCATCTGTCTGTGAGTGCCCTGGAGTTGAAAGCAGCACATATGGAGCAATCTGCATTTAAATGGGCAGCGTCCAAACAGTATACACATTCCCTGTGGGCAACCAAGTTAGGTATTTTAAGCCCACAGGTGATGCATTTTTTTGAAGCCAGGTTTATCAGCCATAGTGGTGTAACTTACAAAGCAAGGCTATGGAAAAAAATGAAACAGCAATAACAAAGAAGTACTTTTTCTTTTTTTTTTCAACTTAAGAAAGAAAAGCTACCAACAATGGAAGACAATAAATGCTCTAAAAAGGGGTTAGAAAGATAGCAAAGTACCACCTATGGTACTACAGAGAAATACCAGATTATTGTAACAACTGCAAAGGAAACATACTGTAGACAGAAATTTACTTTAAAAAGAAGGAAGGTGACAGAAAGGAATCAGTAAATAGACTAATATGGAATAAAATAATTTAACCAAGAACTCACTATTTTAACTAATTATTCACCAATAGCTCAAGAGCAAAAGGCTCCACATATGTAGCAATGTGGCAGAAAACAAAATCTAAGGTATGTTAAGCTGGCAGAGCATAATGGAAAAGGGAGGAGCTCAAGAGTTCGGATTCAAGGATCTGACAGAAGTGGCAGAGTCAGATGCTAGTCAGATCCAAGACCCATCAGGTGAGGAATGAATGATAATTACAACATCAGATCAAAGTTTTCAACACACTGTCACAGTATGGTAACTGTCATTTAACATCTTAGTAGCCAGTACTTAAAGGGTCAACATCATACCAACATGTATACAATTCACATTTTCACCATTCTGCAGTCATTCCGTTATTTTATCTTTAGCCATTCACTCTTCCACCATGTAATTTCCTGCCCTTAGTAGTCAGCTTTATCATTATTTTAAGTCTACTCCACGGTATCTGTCCATTTGTGTAATTATATCCATTTTACATTTCATTGTAATGTTTTATCTCCGCAAGCAGCCACTGGTTGATTTACTTTTTAAGGTGGATGAACAATGCTAATACATTGGCTTTAAGACTTCCTGGCAATGTTGCACATTTCACAATAAACAAGATAAGTAACAATTTTCATTAATATAAACATTTTCCCAACAGTTATTAATAGCATAAAATAATGCGCAAGTGAGTGAAGTATGTCCTTTCATATTTTACTAACCCTTGCTTTTATAACAACAGTTCTTACAAATATTTCATTTTGTTTTGCTTATCATGCAAATAACTACAGAACTTCAAAGTACATTATCAACAATGACTTCTAATATTCAAATAACTATTTTTCAAACAGAGGGGAAAAAACGCAATTGTTCCCTTGAAACAACATTAAGCTATAACCTTTTAAGAATGCTATATGTTTTATCACTGCAAGAATTTATCGCATGTTGAAATTTTGCAAAAATTTGTCAATGGTACAGTTCCCTGAATACAACAATGGCTGAACTTCAGGAGACTGGTCACTGCATAATTCAGAACTTTTTCCATTTCTTTGCATTTCTGCAATCCTAAAGTTAAGTTCTGGGGATATGGGGTGGAGCCTCCAGTTTTGTGGGGTGTGGGACTACTGGTTTACTTTTGGGATTTAGTTAAGATTATTTAAGCATCAATAAATGTAAATGCCACTGAGGTTGTTAGATATTTTTAGTTACTAATAATTTCTTGGTGATTATCCATTATATATTCCCTTTTAGCCACCATGTCACTCATACTGAATTTCTATAGCAACACTAATTTAAGTCTAAAGTCAGCCATTTGGAAAATTTTTACCTTGTATGAACTGAAATAAAACCGGCTTGGAAGATAAAGGAGAAAAAGAATATATACAAAAAGGAAAACCTTGTGTTTAAGGCACATTCCATAAAAAGTAGAGTTTAATCAAACTTGTTTTACCTCTCAAATGAAACTTATCAACATCATGGTTCATAGACTTCTACTTCTCCCAAGCCTCTAGGGAAAGATTTTCAAGACACTTTCAACAAAGAACACAAGTTTAAACAAACATGTTTTGTTCCTAGCTGGGGCACTGCTAACTTCTAAC